>NC_086444.1:1144814523-1145127380 GCF_028390025.1 Pseudophryne corroboree
GAGATATTTCAAATCCACAGTTTTAAGTGGCTCAAACCAATGTGATTTTAAGAAACTCAACACCACGTTGAGATCCCAAGGTGCCACAGAAGGCACAAAAAAGGGGCTGAATATGTAGCACTCCCTTTACAAATGTCTGAACTCCAGGCAGTGAAGCCAGTTCTTTCTGGAAGAAAATCGACAGAGCCGAAATCTGGACCTTAATGGAACCCAAGTTTAGGCCCATAGTCACTCCTGACTGTAGGAAGTGCAGAAAACGACCCAGCTGAAATTCCTCTGTAGGGGCCTTCCTGGCCTCACACCACGCAACATATTTTCGCCAAATACGGTGATAATGGTTTGCGGTTACTTCTTTCCTGGCTTTTATCAGCGTAGGAATGACTTCCTCCGGAATGCACTTTTGCTTTAGGATCCGGAATTCAACCGCCATGCCGTCAAACGCAGCCGCGGTAAGTCTTGGAACAGACAGGGCCCCTGCTGTAGCAGATCCTGTCTGAGCGGTAGAGGCCATGGGTCCTCTGATATTATTTCTTGAAGTTCCGGGTACCAAGCTCTTCTTGGCCCATCCGGAACCACGAGTATCGTTCTTACTCCTCGTTTTCTTATTATTCTCAGTACCTTTGGTATGAGAGGCAGAGGAGGGAATACATAAACCGACTGGTACACCCACGGTGTCACTAGAGCGTCCACAGCTATTGCCTGAGGGTCCCTTGACATGGCGCAATATCTAGTTTTTTGTTGAGGCGGGACGCCATCATGTCCACCTGTGGCCTTTCCCAACGGTTTACCAACAGTTGGAAGACTTCTGGATGAAGTCCCCACTCTCCCGGGTGTCGGTCGTGTCTGCTGAGGAAGTCTGCTTCCCAGTTGTCCACTCCCGGAATGAACACTGCTGACAGTGCTAAGACGTGATTTTCCACCCATCGGAGAATCCTTGTGGCTTCTGCCATCGCCATCCTGCTTCTTCTGCCGCCCTGTCGGTTTACATGGGCGACTGCCGTGATGTTGTCTGATTGGATCAGTACCGGCTGGTTTTGAAGCAGAGGCCTTGCCAGACTTAGGGCATTGTAAATGGCCCTCAGTTCCAGAATATTTATGTGTAGGGACGACTCCTGACTTGACCAAAGTCCTTGGAAATTTCTTCCCTGTGTGACTGCCCCCCCAGCCTCGAAGGCTGGCATCCGTGGTTACCAGGACCCAGTCCTGTATGCCGAATCTGCGGCCCTCTTGAAGATGAGCACTCTGCAGCCACCACAGTAGAGATACCCTGGTCCTTGGAGACAGGGTTATCAGCCGATGCATCTGAAGATGCGATTCCGACCACTTGTCCAAGAGGTCCCACTGAAAGGTTCTTGTATGGAACCTGCCGAATGGAATTTTGCTTCGTAAGAAGCTACCATTTTTTCCAGGACTCGTGTGCAGTGATGCACCGATACCTGTTTTGGTTTCAGGAGGTCTCTGACTAGAGATGACAGCTCCTTGGCTTTCTCCTGCGGGAGAAACACTTTTTTCTGTTCTGTGTCCAGAACCATCCCCAGGAACAGCAGGCGTGTGGTAGGAACCAGCTGTGACTTTGGAATGTATAGAATCCATCCGTGCTGTTGTAGCACTTCCCGAGATAGTGCTACTCCGACCAACAACTGCTCCATGGACCTCGCCTTTATAAGGAGATCGTCCAAGTACGGGATAATTAAAAACTCCCTTTTTTCGAAGGAGTATCATAATTTCTGCCATTACCTTGGTAAAGACCCTCGGTGCCGTGGACAGTCCAAACGGCAGTGTTTGGAATTGGTAATGGCAATCCTGTACCACAAATCTGAGGTACTCCTGTTGAGGATGGTAAATGGGGACATGTAGGTAAGCATCCTTGATGTCCAGGGATACCATGTAATCCCCCTCCTCCAGGCTTGCAATAACCGCCCTGAGCGATTCCATCTTGAACTTGAATTTTTTTATGTATGTGTTCAAGGACTTCAAATTTAAAATGGGTCTCACCGAACCGTCCGGTTTCGGTACCACAAACAGTGTGGAATAGTAACCCCTTCCTTGTTGAAGTAGGGGCACCTTGACTATCACCTGCTGGGAATACAGCTTGTGAATTGCCTCTAGCACAGCCTCCCTGCCTGAGGGAGTTGTCGGCAAGGCAGATTTGAGGAAACGGCGGGGGGGGAGACGCCTCGAATTCCAGCCTGTACCCCTGAGATACTACTTGAAGGATCCAGGGATCCACCTGTGAGCGAGCCCACTGATCGCTGAAATTTTTGAGGCGGCCCCCCACCGTACCTGGCTACGCCTGTGGAGCCCCCGCGTCATGCGGTGGACTCAGAGGAAGCGGGGGAAGAATTTTGATTCTGGGAACTGGCTGACTGGTGCAGCTTTTTCCCTCTTCCCTCGTCTCTGTGCAGAAAGGAAGCGCCTTTGACCCGCTTGCTTTACTGAAGCCGAAAGGACTGTACCTGATAATACAGTGCTTTCTTAGGCTGTGAGGAAACCTGAGGTAAAAAAAATTTTCTTCCCAGCTGTTGCTGTGGATACGAGGTCCCAGAGACCATCCCCAAACAATTCCTCACCCTTATAAGGCTCTATGTGCCTTTTAAAGTCAGCATCACCTGTCCAGTGTCGGGTCTCTAATACCCTCCTGACAGAATGGACATTCCATTAATTCTGGATGCCAGCCGGCAAAATATCCCTCTGTGCATCCCTCATATATAAGACGACGTCTTATGTTCGCAAAATAGTATCCCTGTTTGACAGGGTTACAGACCACGCTGCAGCAGCACTATCTGCAGGTCTCAGTCTAGTACCTGAGTGTGTAAATACAGACTTCAGGATAGCCTCCTGCTTTTTATCAGCAGGTACCTTCAAAGTGGCCGTATCCTATGTCAAAGTCAGAAAAATGTCTTAGTGCACACTGCCATATTTGCACCGCACACTGGTCCATGCTGCGCATGCGTACGCTCTCCCGTGGAAGCGCATACCCGCAATAGCGTGCACTCGCACGCGCAGTATGCGCATTTACGGTAGAGTTTATGTGATCGTAGCGTGCGACTCATTCGTTACAAAAGTTCACAATTAATGTAGTTTATAGATCATGTTCCCCTCAATAGTTTCTGTAAGTTTGGTTTAGATAGAATGTCCCTGAGCGGAGGAATCCCTCTTTGTATCGTACGAAGGGTCTAACAGGAATCATACAGCAGTGTTTGGTACCCATCGGAAGAGTATTTAATTAGCAATATTCCGGTGTTGGTTTGGAGCGTATTAATCGCTCGTGCGAATAGTTATGGACATAAGAAGTTTATGTCCATTTCTATTAATTACACATACTCAGGTATGCGGCGGGAAACCCAGTTCCCCACCCACCTGAGCTGTTGGAAATCAGCACAGCCCACCTGTATGAATCAACCTATGACCTTTGGTTACAGTACAGGGCCGAATTCCTGTGTCCAATAAACTGTAGGATTGTAGGGACTAGGAGATTGCATTGTGTGTGGGGCATAAATAGGCAGACCGACCACATCCAGCGCTCACTCTCTCATCAACGGTTATCTGCTGATAATCGGGAGCTGGATATCGAGGCGCAGGCGATCATACCCTTTGTGCGTAAGTTCTCTCCGTAATCATTGTCTTTCTGCGAGCCAATTTCTCTCTCTCTCTCTCTATCTCTCTCTCCCCTCTTTTTCTCTTAAATACTTCATAGTAGTATTGTATTGTATTGTGTTAAACCAGGATAGCATTGTAGTTTATCCCTTAGTTAGGTGTTTGGTTAGGAAGTCTTTGTTATATTGTAGTGTATCATTTGTACTGTGTTACTCTTTTACAAGTATACTAGATATAATACAGATAATAGGCTTTGGAACCCTAAACCAGTATCAGTGTATTTACTATAGTGTTAAGTGTTCACTTGAGCGTCGGTGACGCTCATGCAGCTTTGTAGATAGTCAGGTTCCACAAGGTTGCACTTACACCCTGTACTCACATTAAGGTATTCAGTGTATTTCATCGGTATAAGGTTTAATATCAAGGTATAGTGTTGTGAGCGTCTGCACCGCTGGTGACCTCCTCGTGGTCTCTAGCGTATGCTACGTTACAGCGAATCTTTCCCCTAGACATAACCAATAACGTGTCCTGTGATCACTAGGCCGTGAGCGAACGTGACGCTTGAGCGTCTCGCTTACCGCTGAGCGATCGTTACGCAAATAGCGTACCATTACGGTACTTCTTGAGCAAACAGCGTACAGTGTTCTTAGCTTCATAAAGGGTTGTTTATACGACAAGGAATTTAGCATTGTCAATTGCGGGCTCGTCCGGTCCTTTTCACATCTGCACTAGGTAGATCAGCAGACGTTATCCCCCAGCAAAAGGGTGGGAGGTTGTCTCGCAGTTGCTGACGGGATAAGCGTCTGCTTCGCTTAGACAAAGAGTGCTGAAGGAACCCGGTAACCGGAAGTAAGAACAAAACGCTTGTGTCTTTTTAAAACTGTTTATTTTTCTTTTGTCTTGCGTACGCATACATACCTGCATTTCTTTTCACTTGTGTATTTCATTTTTTTCGTATATCACTATTCCTGTTTGCCAAAATTTTATAGTTGATAGAAAGTGCTAAGAAGAGATTTGCTGTTATTTCATAGTAAAGGTAATAGTTAAAGTATAGAACAAACACACGGTTTGTCTGAGATACAAGGCAGTCAGTGTGGATTGCGGTAGATGATCAGGGATCACCTACATTGATAAATAAATATATTGTGTTACGGTGGATCCTTTGCATTGCGTACACGTGTCGCTAACAAAGACTAGCGTACGCAATCCAAAAGGCAGACGCACGCAGCGTACATTACGCAACGTAGCGTCCGGTTACGCTCACGTAGCTCAAGTCACGAAAAAGTTGAATTAGCGCAAAGCGATAATTAGCGCAAGGCGATAAGTATCGCACAGCGGTAGATAACGCGAAGCGGTAAATAACGCAAATCTGTTTTTAGAAAATCTGAAATTTAGTTTAACAGATCCTGCTCCTAATTGGTAACACTCTTGGCCTGAAGACAATTTCTGCGCAGAAATAGATATAGAAACAAAGTGTACGTGTGTTGAGTGAGTGTGTTTTGTATACAAAAGTTTATATAACTTTAAGGTGGAACCAAAAGGAAAGCCGGGTACTCGTTAAGGAACATACGTGTAAGTGACATATACGGTGGCCAGGGAGGCATCTCTGGTTAAATAATATTTGAGCATTAGAGTATAGCGGACCATAAGGTAACAAGACCAGGAGGTCATAAGGAACAAGACCAGGAGGTCGTAAGGTAAAAGGTCCGCTATAAAAGTCCAGTGGCACAACGCCTGGGGTGTTGGTGCAGAACCCATATAGGCCATACAAGCTCTGGTTGAAGGAATCGCAGCCGGAAACATCGATTCCATTGATCTTTCAGTACATGACAAGTAGTGCTCGTATACTGAACGATTGGACCGCACGTTATTGTGTGCAGTAGTTAGTAATCTGACCTAATACCATTAGAGTAAAGTGGTCACAAACGCTATCTGTACATTCTGACGTGATTTGTGTAATTTTTTTTTTTTTTGGAAGGGAAGTTCGCTGGTCACTCAGGAACTATCTAACAACCCCAACTTTACTGGAAAGAGTAAGTGTCCTGCGGGTAACCCTCATATGTTCCAGTAAACTAAAGGTTCACAGGGGCCCTGGGTTGGGTACCACAGCTCTGGTTTACAGTGATTGCGGCATAGGCCAACGTGGGCGAGAAGTAAGTGGGGTACTTGATAAACCACCACCGCCGGCCTGCCCAAGGACATCTTGGTTTGTTTGTAAGGGTGCGCTGAAAGCCTTGATATTCAAGGAGGAATAAGCAACGCCTGCAGATTATGGGGGCCATTTGTTCAGGTAGGGGGCGATCAACCCAGGTTCAGGTTGATTCAGAGAACCGATCCATCGGGTCGGCACGATATGTGATGTGTAAGAAATATGGAAATCACGCTGAAGTTTTTTGTGATGAATGGGAGAGAATGACTGTACAAGACAGGGACAAGTTCCCAAGAATAGGTAGCTTCAGTCCAGAGGTGTTACAAAATTTAAGGAGGAGGATAAGTCTCGTTGAACTAACGAAGAGACAAAATAAACATTATGAATATTTACAGTTATGGCAACAGGAAAGTGAATTACAAAGAGAGTCTATTGACTTTTCTGACTCTTATCTTGAGAGGAGAGACATGGCATCGGGAGAGGAGTTGATTGCGGAGAGAAAAGCACAAGGGTGGAACAATAAAAACGCTCTTAGCAACTGTAATATAGATTATAAGAATAAGTGTAATAAATGTAACAATGATTATTGTAATACTGTTGAATGTACAACTATTAACCTGTGCCAGTTGCACCCCATGTCAAACCTCCCTCAGGAATACAAACAAGACAGTGAGCCCAGAACGATGTCAGCACCTCTTCCAACAACCATCACAGAAGCCATCCAGGTGGACACGACCAAATGGGTAAAGGCAATAATCGAACCCCCTAACGGAGGGTCAGGTGAGGTCGTGTCCACAGGTACGTACAATGTTTCATATCACGCACAAACAGATGTACCCCATATTGTAAGGCCAACACAAGATGATGGAACTGAGCTCAATCTGGCCAGGGTGATCTCAGTCCCCAATGGGAAGACTGACGATCAGGGAATCATTCCCGTCAAGGACAGTGCAATGCGCTGTCTCTTGTCCCGGACCGAATTGAGATCAATTATGTCCGAATTTCCTGATCCTGGGAAAAATCTAGCCAAATGCCAAAGGTTTATTAAAGAACTAGGAAACGCCACAGAACCCACCAACAAAGAGTGGCGGACAGTGCTGAGGGCATGTTTGCCCTCCAGGGTTGACCCTGAAAAATTCATTGCTGATTGTAAATTAAACATGGAGGTACCCTGTATGGAGGAACACAATCAGGAATGTATTAGGCAGATTAACCGACAGTTAGGAATATATTTCCCAACCACTGTCAAGTGGAGTGAAATTTTCTCCATAAGGCAAAACGAAAAGGAAAATATTTCTAATTATTTCAATCGAGCACTGCAAATAATGGCTGGAAACACTGGGATCACGGACATCAAGACAAATGCACAACATAGAAGAATAGCGGTTAAGGTATTAATGAATGGTTTAAAAGATGAATTAAAAACAAGGGTACAGACCACCAACCCAAACTGGAGAGATATCTCGGTGACTGCACTAAGAGAGGCCGTCATCAATCAGGATCAGAATATCACCAGATACAGAGAGTCACAAAGAGATAAGTTAATGGCAGCAAAAATACAGGCCCAAACCACAAGACCACCCCAACAAAAGCCCCACACCCCTGCGAGAAATCCAGATATGGTAGTCTGTTACCATTGTCATAGAAAGGGACACATTGCAAGAGATTGTAGATCACGAGAAAGACCACACCATAATCATAAAAACCAAGGAACCAGGGAAGCACAGGGGAAACGATTGATGATGATGAGCATCCGAGCGTTTGAGGAGGCATCAAATCAGCCAAGACCCCATTTCACTGACACTTGGAGGAAGCCCAGGATTTGTTACCATTGTAGGAGAGAAGGGCATTATGCCCACAACTGCAACAGCCCACATAAAGTTAGACCCCCTAGACCAAGAAATGAGCAAAATTACAACACACACCATTATAATCAAGAATCACATAGGCAGGAAAGGTGATTGTTAGGAATGGAGGCAAGCCTGAGGTAACGGTTAATGAAGTGGGAGGTCATTCACTGAAGACACGGGAATGACCAGGTTAAACGTTGTAAATGTATTTGTGAAAAATGTTTTTCTCTTTTCTCACTCTCTATCCCCATCTCTGACGATTATTGGTAAGAATTCAAACATTGCATATTCGCTTGGTCCTTGCAGAAGTCTACCAAACCCCAGCATGACCTATCCACCACAATGTATTCTGGCCAGATACAGACAGTGGAATAATGCAAGTGCTGGTGGGGAGGGACTGCTCAAGGAGACCATTAGACACGTAGATACGACAGCCTAATAAGTCTGACAATGTTTTTCTAATACTAACAATGTTTTCTTACAATGTTTAAAAATGCTTTGTTTCTCTTTTCTTATTGATGGTTATTGTCGAGTTATGTGATGTATATATGCACATGAATTGTTCTCTATCTCTTTTGTTTTTTTTATTTTCTCTCTCTCCTCACTCATGTTTCCATGATTTAAAGATGGTATGTCACCCCTAAGTGTTAACCAATGGTAATGCCAGATTTTTGCTCCTTACAGAAAGATCGTCGGTTAGGAAGGAATATTGCATCACCAGAATGATCGTTTTTGAAGACAGAGACAACACCTTTGAGAGGACAGCAGAACAAAAAGAACAACAAAACGAGAGAACTTATTATCGTAACGAGTTCTCTCCCCCTCAAACTGATTTTCTTATACCCCATTTACAAATTTCTTCTTTTCTCCTCCTGTAAGATGGACTTGCCCCAAGAGACTGTGATATGGATTTTTCCCGTTAACCATGATGTTGACCAGAGCAGTCTGTTTCGGTGAGAGTACCAGTGAGGTCGAGAAAGGATCCAGAAAGGTCCTGATGACTGAGACGGAGGTGTAAATTTCCAATAGCAACCCAATCACCAAGCAAAGGCGAGTACCGGGCACGATCTAACAACCATGTTATTTGTAAACAACTGTGAAGGAATGTTAGTTCAAAAAGAAAGTTGTATCTGTAGGCTCTGTAACAAAGTAATGCCAATCCAGTTTTAATATCCATATGGACCGGCATCCATTGAGTGACTATCACTCTCTAGTGGGTAACGTGTTGAACCAAACAGATTGTTGGGTATGCTCTCAAGTACCTCAGGGTCACAGCAAATCAGGGCTAGTACCATTTCCTTTAACGTTAGGGGAGGTACTTGAGCTAAGTGGTGGGAGACCGGTGGACCGGAGGTTTAACATCTCCAGCCCTCCTAGTTTAAAGCTCCACCAATACCATGTGGATAGGTCCCTCTTATGTTTTAACATCTCCAATCCCAGAAAACCGGGAAATTGGGAAGTGTCATGGAGCAACCTTACCATGACCTTTTCACACAGAGCAGATAGAATGCCTACAGATACAGAGCTGGTACGCCACATAAGCCAGTAGAGGAAAATCTTTTCGGTATCGATATACCTTAGGAAATAGGATTACTAGAGTTGGAGAGGTATCACCAGGATACTGTGCACATGTCATACAAACTGATACGTGCATTAGGCAGATGGAAGAATTAGGGTCAGGAGATTTCACCTGGAAGGTTTGTAACGTGGTCATGTCCTTCTCCGTCCCTTATGTTCTCCCCGATGACGCATATTTCATATGCGGGAGAAAGGCGTACAAGTGGCTAGCCCCAAACTCTGAAGGATTGTGTTATATTGGAAAAGTATTGCCTGAAGTGATGACTGTAACACATGACAAAATGAAAGACATACACCGTGGTGCCCAAGCTCCTTATACTCACACTCATTACGAGCACCGAGTTAAAAGACAAATGTCAGAAAGGTTAGAGCATCCGGCCTCTGATCTTATCCATGAATCCACCGGGATTCAGGTTCTGGTAGCGTTAGATTTCACTCGCACCGCTCGAGGTGTGATGAATTATAGATACATTTCCGCACTCGCCAATTTGTTAGATAATATCACTGAAATGTATGATGACACGTTTAGATACACTGGAAGAGAACTTCAAGCTTACAAAACAGAACTAGTTCAGCATAGGATGGTTCTTAATTATCTTACAGCAGTAACAGGCGGATATTGTGTTACATTGGCAACACAGTACGGCATAAAGTGTTGCACGTATATCACAAATAGCACCGAGGATCCGGTAGAGGTCATAGACCAAAAGATGGACGATATTCTCCAACTAAAGTGGGAATTTCGTCGAAAACACAATCTCACCCTTGCTGCTGTAGGTAATGAGCTGACTGGTTGGGTGTCATGGTTGAACCCGCGAAATTGGTTCTCCGGTTTAGGAGACTGGGCTCAAGGAGTCATAATGGATGTTGGAAAGTTTCTCCTATGTATTTTGGGTGTCGTTATATCTATTGGATTGATATTTAGATGCGGGCAGGCTTTGATGAGGTGTAAACAAAGTACGAAAGTGATGAGCTTGAGGAGTGAGGAAACTGTAATTAACCTGGATTTGATTTATGACCCAATACTAGAAACCATGACGTAATGATGTAATGAGTATACGGTCCGTCTTTCACCCATTTCTATGTTTTCCTCCGAGGTACAAAGACCCACGTAGACGAAGGATTTGATGAGCCAAGGGGCCGACAACGGAAAGATGGAAAGAAGAAGAGCAGTCGACCTGATATACAAGATTTTGATGGACAATGCCATGGGTACCCCAGTTTCCCTAGGAACTTTAAAATCACGATAGCCCAACATTTTTTGTAAATCCATGGACGTTGTTTGCTTTACTCACGATTTATGAGCAAAAGCACAAAGAAGAAGACTCCAATCAACCGACACCAATCAAGACCTCAATCGACGAATGTACATTTCCCTGACATAGAATACCATTGCATTTTTCATAAGTGTTCTCTATCTTCATCTCTACAACCCTCAGGTAATGACACACATAGACGATAGGGAATTCAGGCACAGATATCAGCAACCACATACCTCCCCCATTCATGTATCATCAACTAAAATGTGCATCCCCATTTTGTTACAACTACAGCCGAAATGAGCTCGGTAAAGTTTGACAGCCCATCCACAGACCTGTACCACAGGATAAGAAGGAATTCAAATGTATACTTCGCAATACCTCGAAGCTTGATTTACCACACGTACGGCACGATGATACATGACCCTCCAAACATGGACTCATACACACATGCTCCTACTCTCTCACTAGGTCATACCCTTTTCACACCTACTCCTCTCTTCTTCCTTACCCCACCATGGAAATCAATTAACCCCTGACTTACATTTTTCTCCTTAAATATTTTGTGGCAGTTATTATTGACTGCCAAAGGGTGGACTGTCAAAGTCAGAAAAATGTCTTAGTGCACACTGCCATATTTGCACCGCACACTGGTCCGTGCTGCGCATGCGTACGCTCTCCCGTGGAAGCGCATACCCGCAATAGCGTGCACTCGCACGCGCAGTATGCGCATTTACGGTAGAGTTTATGTGATCGTAGCGTGCGACTCATTCGTTACAAAAGTTCACAATTAATGTAGTTTATAGATCATGTTCCCCTCAATAGTTTCTGTAAGTTTGGTTTAGATAGAATGTCCCTGAGCGGAGGAATCCCTCTTTGTATCGTACGAAGGGTCTAACAGGAATCATACAGCAGTGTTTGGTACCCATCGGAAGAGTATTTAATTAGCAATATTCCGGTGTTGGTTTGGAGCGTATTAATCGCTCGTGCGAATAGTTATGGACATAAGAAGTTTATGTCCATTTCTATTAATTACACATACTCAGGTATGCGGCGGGAAACCCAGTTCCCCACCCACCTGAGCTGTTGGAAATCAGCACAGCCCACCTGTATGAATCAACCTATGACCTTTGGTTACAGTACAGGGCCGAATTCCTGTGTCCAATAAACTGTAGGATTGTAGGGACTAGGAGATTGCATTGTGTGTGGGGCATAAATAGGCAGACCGACCACATCCAGCGCTCACTCTCTCATCAACGGTTATCTGCTGATAATCGGGAGCTGGATATCGAGGCGCAGGCGATCATACCCTTTGTGCGTAAGTTCTCTCCGTAATCATTGTCTTTCTGCGAGCCAATTTCTCTCTCTCTCTCTATCTCTCTCTCCCCTCTTTTTCTCTTAAATACTTCATAGTAGTATTGTATTGTATTGTGTTAAACCAGGATAGCATTGTAGTTTATCCCTTAGTTAGGTGTTTGGTTAGGAAGTCTTTGTTATATTGTAGTGTATCATTTGTACTGTGTTACTCTTTTACAAGTATACTAGATATAATACAGATAATAGGCTTTGGAACCCTAAACCAGTATCAGTGTATTTACTATAGTGTTAAGTGTTCACTTGAGCGTCGGTGACGCTCATGCAGCTTTGTAGATAGTCAGGTTCCACAAGGTTGCACTTACACCCTGTACTCACATTAAGGTATTCAGTGTATTTCATCGGTATAAGGTTTAATATCAAGGTATAGTGTTGTGAGCGTCTGCACCGCTGGTGACCTCCTCGTGGTCTCTAGCGTATGCTACGTTACAGCGAATCTTTCCCCTAGACATAACCAATAACATGTCCTGTGATCACTAGGCCGTGAGCGAACGTGACGCTTGAGCGTCTCGCTTACCGCTGAGCGATCGTTACGCAAATAGCGTACCATTACGGTACTTCTTGAGCAAACAGCGTACAGTGTTCTTAGCTTCATAAAGGGTTGTTTATACGACAAGGAATTTAGCATTGTCACCTAAGACGGCAGTGCCACCTTTTTTGACAAACGTGTGAGCGCCTTATCCACCCTAGGGGATATCTCCCAGCGTAACTTATCCTCTGGCGGGAAAAGGTACGCCATCAGTAACTTTTTAGAAATTACCAGTTTCTTATCGGGGGAACCCACGCTTTTTCACACTTCATTCACTCATTAGATGGGGGAACAAAACACTGCCTGCTCTTTCTCCCCAAACATAAAACCCTTTTTTAGTGGTACTTGGGTTAATGTCAGAAATGTGTAACACATTTTTTATTGCCGGGATCATGTAACGGATGTTCCTAGTGGATTGTGTATATGTCTCAACCTCGTCGACACTGGAGTCAGACTCCGTGTCGACATCTGTGTCTGCCATCTGAGGGAGCGGGCGTTTTTGAGCCCCTGATGGCCTTTGAGACGCCTGGGCAGGCGCGGGCTGAGAAGCCGGCTGTCCCATAGCTGTTACGTCATCCAGCCTTTTATGTAAGGAGTTGACACTGTCGGTTAATACCTTCCACCTATCCATCCACTCTGGTGTCGGCCCACAGGGGGCGACATCCCATTTATCGGCATCTGCTCCGCCTCCACATAAGCCTCCTCATCAAACATGTCGACACAGCCGTACCGACACACCGCACACACACAGGGAATGCTCTGACTGAGGACAGGACCCCACACAGCCCTTTGGGGAGACAGAGAGAGAGTATGCCAGCACACACCAGAGCGCTATATAATGTAGGGATAAACACTATCACTGAGTGAATTTTCCCCAATAGCTGCTTGTATAAACAATATTGCGCCTAAATGTAGTGCCCCCCCTCTCTTTTTAACCCTTTGAGCCTGAAAACTACAGGGGAGAGCCTGGGGAGCTGTCTTCCAGCTACACTGTGAAGAGAAAATGGCGCCAGTGTGCCGAGGGAGATAGCTCCGCCCCTTTTTTGCTGACTTTTCTCCCGCTTTTTTATGGATTCTGGCAGGGGTAATTATCACATATATAGCCTCTGGGGCTATATATTGTGATTATTTTGCCAGCCAAGGTGTTTTTATTGCTGCTCAGGGCGCCCCCCCCCCCCAGCGCCCTGCACCCTCAGTGACCGGAGTGTGAAGTGTGTATGAGGAGCAATGGCGCACAGCTGCAGTGCTGTGCGCTACCTTGGTGAAGACTGAAGTCTTCTGCCGCCGATTTTCCGGACCATCTTCATGCTTCTGGCTCTGTAAGGGGGACGGCGGCGCGGCTCCGGGAACGAACACCAAGGACGGGTCCTGCGGTCGATCCCTCTGGAGCTAATGGTGTCCAGTAGCCTAAGAAGCCCAAGCTAGCTGCAAGCAGGTAGGTTCGCTTCTTCTCCCCTTAGTCCCTCGTTGCAGTGAGCCTGTTGCCAGCAGGTCTCACTGTAAAATAAAAAACCTAACATATACTTTCTTTCTAGGAGCTCAGGAGAGCCCCTAGTGTGCATCCAGCTCGGCCGGGCACAGAAATCTAACTGAGGTCTGGAGGAGGGGCATAGAGGGAGGAGCCAGTGCACACCAGATAGTACCTAATCTTTCTTTTAGAGTGCCCAGTCTCCTGCGGAGCCCGTCTATTCCCCATGGTCCTTACGGAGTTCCCAGCATCCACTAGGACGTCAGAGAAAAGTCGTAATGTCACTGTTGGTCTGGCCGTTCTTTCTTATTGCCACCATACTTAGTTTAAATATATCATAATAAATAACGGTTGACCGATTTTAATGGCATTTCAGTGGTCCGTGTCGTTATTTCTCTGTCATTTATTTCTAGATAAGTTAAGTTAGTTCACAGTTATTTGTAATGTAACACTGTAGGGGTGCAAGGCGCCTTTTCATGGGGAATATGGTAGCACGCAGCAGCTGAGGAACAACACAAGTCCAGTTTCTGGTACAACTGACCCCGGCCAGTTTTATTGAAACAGAAAATAAAACAAACCCCAAAATAAAAATACCTTGCCTGTCCGGCACTAACTAAACATAAGATATTCCTAACTGTCACTAAACAAAACACAGAGTTCTTCAGTACATACTGTATAGCTCACTTGCATCAGAAAGCGTGTCTCTCACACACAGATCCCTCAGCCTTCCCAGGCAGTCTGCCCATACTAATCAGGTTAGCAGCACTATAACACACTTACACAGCTGAAACCCTGATTAGCCCTCTGTGAGGCCAAAGACCCGAACTGGGCCCAATGTCTAGAACTCGCCTTATCTCTCTCTCAGAGCCTTTACCCAGCTTTTACAGCAAACTGAAAAGGTTCAGACAAAACAAAAAGCATTTTTCCTAGAAGTTAACATTTTCTAAAACATGTAAGACAAGAACCTGGGACAAATATACCTGCCCTCAAACACTATCCCAGTGTTCTTGTCACATATCCCCCTCCCCTGTTTCGACCTAGGGGCCGGAACACTTGTAGCCCCCAAACAGAAGATGCGAGACAATGCATCTGCGTTGGCCAATTGTGTTCCCGGTCTATGTTCGACAGTAAACTTAAAGTCCTGCAACGCTAGAAACCATCTAGTTACACGAGCATTCTTGCCTCTATTTACATACATCCATTTTAAAGGGGCATGGTCTGTCACTAGTCTGAATTGTCTACCCAAGAGGTAATATCTCAAGGTATCTAGTGCCCACTTAATGGCCAAAGCCTCCTTTTCCACAATGGCATACCTTTTTTCATGCTCATTGAGTTTCCTACTCAAATAAATGATAGGGTGTTCGTCCCCATCTCTGGTTTGGGACAGCACAGCACCTATCCCTACCTCTGAGGCATCTGTCTGTACCACAAATTCTTTTGAAAAATCTGGTGTTATCAACACCGGTTGTGAACACAAAGCCACTTTTAACGCTTGGAACGCCTTTTCTGCATCAGGGTTCCATTTCACCACATTTGACTGCTTCCCTTTGGTAAGGTCTGACAACGGCACCGCTGTGGTCGCAAAATTAGGAATAAACCGTCTATAGTACCCAGTAATTCCCAAAAAAGCCCTTACCTGTTTTTTATTCACTGGACGAGGCCAGTTTTGAATAGCATCAACTTTATTCAATTGGGGCCTAATCAGACCTCTGCCTATGGTGAAGCCCAAGTATTTGACCTCCTCCATTGCGAGGCAGCACTTCTTTGGGTTAGCAGTTAACCCTGCCTCTCTGATTGAGTCCAGTACTGCTTGTACTTTAACCAAATGGGACCCCCAGTCTGTACTGTGAATTACCACATCATCCAAATAGGCAGCTGCATATTTTCTATGGGGCCTCAAAATTTTATCCATCGCCCGTTGAAAGGTTGCTGGAGCCCCATGCAACCCAAAGGGTAACATCTTATACTGGTACAGCCCCTCCGGAACCGAAAAGGCTGTTTTTTCTTTGGCGCTATCAGATAAAGGTATTTGCCAGTAACCTTTGGTCAGGTCCAATGTGGTGAGAAACCTGGCTGTTCCCAGCCTTTCTACAAGCTCATCCACACGGGGCATGGGGTATGCGTCAAACTTGGACACCTCATTTAACTTACGAAAGTCATTACAGAAGCGTATGCTACCGTCGGGCTTCGGGATGAGCACTATGGGACTGGACCACTCACTGTTAGACTCCTCTATGACTCCAAGTTCTAACATGGTTTTAACTTCCTTAGAAATAGCTTCTCGCTGAGCTTCAGGAATCCTATATGGCTTTAAATGAACCCTGACCCCTGGTTCTGTGACAATGTCATGTTTTATTATGGTCGTTCGGCCAGGCAGCTCTGAAAATACCTCCCTATTTTGGATGAGAAATTCTTTAACCTGATTGTTCTGATCAGCTGATAATGTCTCTGACACCTTCACTGCGGGAAGCAACCGGGGTGAAGACACCGAAGGGCAAGGCTCCGCTGACAGAGACAACCTATCTTTCCAGGGTTTGATTAAGTTAACATGGTAAATCTGTTCGGGTTTTCTCTTTCCCGGCTGGTATACTTTGTAATTAACCTCATTCACTTTTTCCCTAATCTCAAATGGACCCTGCCATTTAGCTAGGAATTTGCTTTCCACAGTGGGTACCAAAACAAGAACTCTATCTCCAGGAGCAAATTCCCGTATCTTGGCACTCCGGTTATAGACCCTCTGTTGAGCACTTTGGGCCTGTTCCATGTGCTCTCTGACAACAGGTACCACGGCTGCAATCCTATCCTGCATTTGTGTTACATGCTCAATAACGCTTCTATAAGGAGTGGGCTGTCCTTCCCACGTCTCTTTGGCAATATCCAACAGCCCTCTGGGGTGTCTACCATACAACAAATCAAATGGAGAAAACCCCGTAGAGGACTGAGGAACTTCTCTGATGGCCATTAACAAGTAGGGCAACAAACAATCCCAGTTTTTCCCATCTCTCTCAACAACCTTTTTTAACATACTTTTTAATGTTTTATTAAACCTTTCCACCAACCCGTCAGTTTGGGGATGGTAGATGGACGTCCTGAGGTGAGTGACCTTAAATAACTTGCACAATTCTTTCATGATCCTTGACATAAATGGAGTACCTTGGTCAGTCAAAATTTCTTTTGGTATTCCCACTCTACTAAATACCTGCACCAGCTCCTTAGCTATCGCCTTGGTTGTGATAGTGCGTAAAGGGACAGCCTCAGGATATCGAGTGGCATAGTCCATAATTACCAGGATATACTGATGGCCCCGAGCAGACTTTAACAAGGGCCCCACGAGATCCATGGCTATTCTGTCAAACGGGACCTCTATAATAGGCATGGGAACTAGTGGGCTCCTGAAATGGGGTCTAGGGGCATGATACTGGCATTCAGGACAGGAAGAACAATATTCAGACACTTCTTTATAAACCCCTGGCCAAAAGAACCTTTGTAAAACTCTTTCAGTGGTTTTTTCTGCCCCTAAATGTCCTGCGGTAACGTGACTATGAGCTAAATCTAGTACCGTTCTCCGATAAGGCTGGGGAACTACCAGCTGTTCTACCACATCCTCACCCCTTTTGACAATGTGGTACAAGAGCTCATTACAGATGGCCATGTGGGGATACGTAACCCTGTCACCTGGTACCACAGGTTCCCCATTAACAATCTTAACATTCTCTCTAGCCTTTATTAAGGTAGGATCCTTTAACTGTTCAGACGCAAACAGATCCTTCTTTACCTCCAGGTCAGGCACGCTTTCAGTTCTAACTACTATGTCTCTGTTCCCGGCAAGAGGGTCCTCACTGGACTCCCCATCTGTCACTTCCCCAGCCAAACTAGCAAAAGGCAAAGGGCCAGAAAGTTCCGAAGACCCACGTACATCCATAAAATCACCGGTATTATCAACTGGCTTTTTACTTCTCACATCTGTTGATAACCGTGATTCCCACAGTTTCCAAAAATGAGGAAAATCCCTCCCTATTATGGCCTCATGCACCAAGGTAGGGACCAGTCCCACTTTAACCATTGCTGACCCACAACAAGTTTCTATATTCACCTCAGCAGTGGCATAATGTTGGGTATCCCCATGTATGCAAGTTACCCCAATAGGTATTTGCTGGACCTTTAAGGGGTTCACTAACCCAGCTTTCACGAGGGTAACTAAACTTCCTGAATCTAGCAAGGCCTCTACCCGGTTACCCTCTAAGAACACATCACACATTTGTTTTTCCAGCTCAGGTGAAGGTACCACAGTACAGGCTAACCTAGCAAAGAAAGACATTCTGCGACATTCAAAGGCAGCATCACATTGCATGGGTTCTTGCATGACTGGGCAATTGGCAACAACATGACCTGGCATACCACATCTAAAACATTTAACCACACGATTATCAACCCGTTTGGGCAACATAGACCGTTCTAGCCCCATTGGCCTGTCTCCAGGGCCAGTGTTTACAGTCTCTCCAGCCTTGCGTTCTCTTAACCGCCCAGCAACGTTTTCCCACGGAACAGTCTTACCAGTCTTTACTGAAGGGCGCTGTCGAGGATCTATGGGTTGCTGGGTGGTCATCAGTAGTTCCTCTGCTGCCAAATACCGCTCTACCATGTCTACTAATTGGTCAGCAGTACCCGGGTTTCCATGGCTCACCCACTTGCGCAGGACCATGGGCAAAGATCTCAAGTAGCGGTCCATGACGACTCTTTCAACCATCTGGGGACCAGTTAATGTCTCTGGCTGTAGCCATTTTTTTGTTAGCTGAATAAGGTCGTGCATCTGAGAGCGCGGAGGCTTCTCCATGGCGTACACCCAACGGTGCACCCGTTGTGCTCGTACTGACAGCGTGACTCCCAGGCGGGTCAGGATCTCAGTCTTTAGTTTATCATAGTCCCGAGCCTCAGCAGGGCTTAAATCAAAGTACGCTTTTTGGGGCTCACCTGACAGAAAAGGTGCCAGCAGACTGGCCCACTGTGCTTTTGGCCAGTTCTCACGCTCTGCAGTCCTTTCAAACGTGGTCAAGTAGGCCTCCACATCGTCAGCCTCTGTCATTTTCTGCAAGAAGTGACTGGCCCGTATAGAACTAGAGCTGGTCGGAGCACTGACGGCCACATCTCCAATCCGGGCTGCAAGGCTCTGCACCACTTCTGTTAAGGCCTCTCTATCCTGACGCTGTTGCCGGTAAAGTTCGTCAATAGCCACCTGCTGCTGTCTCCTATTTTCCTCCATTGCCACCTGCTGCTGTCGGTTGGCCTCCTGCTGAGCCGCTGTAGCTTGCAGCAAGGCTTTAAGCAGATCCTCCATGTCGACAGATTTTTCAGGCGGCTTTGTAGCTGCTTTCACCCAAGACATATATCAAACCCTCAGGGGTGAGTCTCAGTAACTTCACACTGGGCTGTATCTGCATAAACCACCGTTTTCTGCAGGCCTCACAAAGCTGCTGCTTTCACTTATGCGCAGAACGGGGTTGCTCGCATTCTCCACCAAGTTGTAACACTGTAGGGGTGCAAGGCGCCTTTTCCTGGGGAATATGGTAGCACGCAGCAGCTGAGGAACAACACAAGTCCAGTTTCTGGTACAACTGACCCCGGCCAGTTTTATTGAAACAGAAAATAAAACAAACCCCAAAATAAAAATACCTTGCCTGTCCGGCACTAACTAAACATAAGATATTCCTAACTGTCACTAAACAAAACACAGAGTTCTTCAGTACATACTGTATAGCTCACTTGCATCAGAAAGCGTGTCTCTCACACACAGATCCCTCAGCCTTCCCAGGCAGTCTGCCCATACTAATCAGGTTAGCAGCACTATAACACACTTACACAGCTGAAACCCTGATTAGCCCTCTGTGAGGCCAAAGACCCGAACTGGGCCCAATGTCTAGAACTCGCCTTATCTCTCTCTCAGAGCCTTTACCCAGCTTTTACAGCAAACTGAAAAGGTTCAGACAAAACAAAAAGCATTTTTCCTAGAAGTTAACATTTTCTAAAACATGTAAGACAAGAACCTGGGACAAATATACCTGCCCTCAAACACTATCCCAGTGTTCTTGTCACAGTAAGGTTATTGTGTAATGATGTCATGCGGTCTGACATCAGATGATAGAAGCTTTATGAAGAGCGCGTGCGAATAGCGCAAGCGAGCGTAAAATTCTAGGTTGTTAGGATTGCATGGGCTTTACACAATGTTTAGGTTACTTAACAGTTAATAGGCTTGGGGGTTGGTCTTAATTAGAATAGTGGGAGTGTAGGGAGGAGCTAGCAGACATTTTGTGTGAGACAGGATATGCTTTCTGTTTCTTTCTCTCAGGATTTTCCCACCCTCCCTCCCCGAGTCACGTTTTCCCCACCCGTTTTTCTTTTTCTTTGCCGGTTGGGGTTTGTCAACCACTCTCTGTGGCGGGAAAGAACGGCAGTTACAGTGGCTATTGCGCCGCTGTTTGTGGGTGCGCTCTTTGCCCAATACATCGTATTCTCTGGCCCTCCTTACCGGGGGTCATTGGGGCTCGGCTGTCTGGCCGGCTCTATTATGGTGTATTGGGAGAGAGTTGGAAACTCAGCACTTATTGGCGTAAGCCAATGAGATAAAGAAGTCATGTCGTGGACATGCGTAGCGGCAATAAGTCGTAATGTCACTGTTGGTCTGGCCGTTCTTTCTTATTGCCACCATACTTATTTTAAATATATCATAATAAATAACGGTTGACCGATTTTAATGGCATTTCAGTGGTCCGTGTCGTTATTTCTCTGTGTCATTTATTTCTAGATAAGTTAAGTTAGTTCACAGTTATTTGTAAGGTTATTGTGTAATGATGTCATGCGGTCCGACATCAGATGATAGAAGCTTTATGTGTAAAATGGTACTCTACGTGCCGTACTGTGTAAAATACCTGCCTAATGTGTAAAAGGGGACTCTACCTGCCGTACTCTGTAAAAGGAAGCTCTGCCTGCCTTACTATGTAAAAGGGAGCTATGTGGACACGCCCCTTCCCCATAAAGCCATGCTCCTATATTTTGGCGCACGCCAACGGTGCGCATAGGCCCTGTTTTATAATTAGGGGGAGGGGGTGCAGATGCTGTTTTTTGCACACAGCGCTAAAATGTCTAGTTACGGCACTGGTACAGGAGCCTCACCCCTCCACGCCACGCGGGTCAACCTGCGTCACAGGCACCATGTAGAAGCAATGCCTGGCATGCGCTGTCTCTTCGGCACGCTGTCCCTTTGTGAAGTATGGGAGGGAAGGCGCAAATGTTATAGTTTGCAGGGGGGCGCCGAACACCCTAGCACCGGCCCTTCTGCCATGTTACTGGATTTACTTGAAAAATGACAGTTGGGAGCTGATTGGCTGGTACTTTATCAGCCTTCACTTTATCACTTTTTAAGGCTTCATACGTTTGGGCCTGAAAACCTTAAACCCAGGCAACGCCGGGTACTTCGGCTACTAACTTATTTTTCTTACAAAGACTATGGCCCTCATTCTGACCTGATCGCTAGCAGGCTACTTTTAGCACTGCTGCGATCAGGTAGTCGCTGCCTACAGGGGAGGAGGGAATCGCTGTGCAGGGCTGCACTCGCTTGAGCAGAGAGCTGCACAAACAAAAGTTTCTGTAGTTTCTGCACAGCTCAGGACTTACTCACCCGCTGCAATCATCCAGGATGGAGCTGACGTCAGGATCCCTCCCTGGAAACGGCTGGGCACGCCTGCGTTCAGACAGACACTCCCTGAAAATGGTCAGTTGACACCTCTGGCCGGCCTCTTCCTGTCAATCTTCTTGCGGTCGCGGGTGTGATCGCCAGTGCCATAAGTAGACATTTTAGCGCTGTGTGCAAGAAACGGCATCGGCGCCCCCACCTTCATGCAAACCGGCGGCAGTGCGCGCCGCAGGCACGCGCAAAAAAATGTAGGCCCGTGGCTTCACGGGGAAGGGGTTTGGCCACAAAATAATACCAATTCATATAATGGTGCACAGTAGTCTCCGTTATTCAAATTACGCCGCACAGTAGCGCCACTACACCAGGTAGAGGCCCTTTTTCCATTACGGCGGACAGATTCCCCTTTTTCCACATTACGGCAGACAGCGTCCCCTTTTTCCACATTATGGCAGACAGCGTCCCCTTTTTTACACATTACGGCAGACAGCGTCCCCTTTTTACACATTACGGCAGACAGCGTCCTCTTTTTTACACATTACAGCAGACAGCATCCCCTTTTTACACATTACGGCAGACAGCGTCCCCCTTTTTACACACTACGGCAGACAGCGTGCCCTTTTTACACATTACGGCAGACAGCGTCCCCTTTTTACACCTTACGGCAGACAGCATCCCCTTTTTTACACATTACGGCAGACAGCGTCCCCTTTTTACACATTACGGCAGACAGCGTGCCCTTTTTACACATTACGGCAGGCAGGGTCCCCCTTTTTTACACATTAGGCAGGCAGGGTCCCCCTTTTTTACACACTACGGCAACAGAGTCCCCCTTTTTTACACACTACGGCAGCAGAGTCCCCCTTTTTTACACACTACGGCAGCGGAGTACCCCTATTTTACACATTAGGCAGGCAGAATCCCCCTTTTTTACACATTACAGTAGCAGAGTCCACGCATTACCCCGTTTTGCATGACAGTGAGTGAGTGATTGAGTGAGTGAATGACTGTGTGTGTGTGTGTGTGTGTGTGTGTGTGTGTGTCTGCCTGCTCTGGAGTAAGTGTGTGTGTGTGTTCTGTCAGTCACCTGGAGGTGGTCCGGGACACATGCTGCGGCGATGCTACAAGCAGCATGAGAGTGGGTCCGGGAGCAACCTCCGACATTGCTCCACACCCCGCCAGCAGGAGTCCCATTCTCCTGCATTCACAGCGGGACTACTGGCGGCAGTGGGACACGGGGCAGCTGTTTGCTGATAGATGCGGCTACAGACGCGCTCCCGTTCCCCTCACATGCAGAGGCGGGAGGCAAGCGGTGGCGCTGGCCCGGGACTGTCACTGCAGACTCTCTTGTCTACAGGATGGGGCAGAGTGCAGGAGGCTGGGCTGGCCGGGGACATGAACATGAGGAGAGCTAGGTAAGCTGCCTCTAGGCACACCGCTAGCTAAGCATTACCGCGGGCGCCTGGCAATACGACCTCCGGCGGTGGCAGTCACTGAATGGGGTGGTGGGTGTGCTGAGACACCTGCCGCATTACCCTCCTTGTGGCCCGACTCCTCTTCCTTACAGCAAGCGCGGCAAAAACCACTGATCCTGCGCTGCAGACGCAGCATAGTAGTAGGTAGTAGTAATAATAATAATAATAGGGGTGCGGGCACATCTGAGCCAGCCGAGCGGAACCTGATCCGGTGTCCCGCTGGGCCAATCCGCCCCTGCATGAATATACGCTATGCGATTAGCATCGTTGCAATGACAGGCGCTAGCCCGCAATCAGTATTAATAAATCCCGCCCATAGTGGGTGTTGTAACTGTAAACATGCCGGTAAGTTGATGTGTATACTGGTACAGACCTGGCTAATCTATAAAAAAAAAAAGTTGAAAATACAATAATAAAACTTAAAAAATGTCCTGTCCCTCACCCCAAGTGCGTTCCAGCGCTAAGGATCATAACCTCGGCTGATTGCCGCAAATTTAGGATGACAAATTGTGAGGCTGATTCAGAGTTTGGAGCAAAGCATAAAAGAGCAGGTAACTTTGCAACTGGGAAAAAAATGCAGGTGGGGCAGATGTAACGTGCAGAGAGAGTAAAGCTGGGTACACACTAGACGATGTGCTCCATGAGTGATATCGGCACTGTTTGCCCTTGAATGACCTGCATGTTCGGATGATAGGCGATATCATTAACAACCCGTGGGACTGCGCATCATTAACAATATTGTGCATATACGCTGGATGAGAATCGCAACGATGTGTCATTATCGTCTTCCACATTATTCAAAAAATCCTCTAGTGTTTCCAGCTTTTGATTTGGGTGGGGTGTAGATTTTGGGTGCAGTGTAAAAATAAAGCTAAAAAAACAACAGTTGTGGGAGCTAAAGTTTTTTTGTGCAGTTTCAGAGTAGCTCAAAACCTACTCAGCGCTTGCGATCACTTCAGACTGATTAGTTCCTGTTTTGACGGCACAAACCCGCCCCGCTACGCCTGCATTTTTCCTGGCACGCCTGTGTTTTTCCGAACACTCCCTGAAAACGGTCAGTTGACACCCAGAAACGCTCACTTGATGTCATTCCCACTGCGGCCACCAGTGCGACTGAAATGCTTCGCTAGATCCTGTGCAAAACAACATCGTTTGTTGTGCCTGTACGACACGCGTGCACATTGCGCCGCATACGCATGCGCAGAACTGTCTTTTTTTATAGGCATATCTTGCTTCCCTGATGCACTTTGTGTAGTGGCCAGACCCCTTTTTGGTCCCCCAAGGGACCCTGCTCTTCCCACTATACAACTCTCAGGGGGAAATTTACTAAGCTCCCGATTTTGACCGAGATGCCGTTTTTTCATCAAAGTGTCATCTCGGTAATTTACTAAACACTAATCACGGCAGAGATGAGGGCATTCGTAATTTTTTGCAAGTCCAAGTAAAAAATTACGAATGAATACACCATCGGTCAAAACGCGGCTGTTTAAGTATGAATCTCGGTCATTTACTAAGAAGTGCAAAGCAAAAAAAAAAAAAACACTGCCGTGAAAAATTACAACTCGTAAAAAAGTGCTAAAAAAAAACAGACCTTTTTTTTTTATTCGTGATTGGATAGGCATGCACGGATCCATGAGATCCGTGCATGTATATCAGTGGGAAGGGGTGGGAAAGTGCTTATTTTTTCAAAAAAAATTGCGTGGGGTCCCCCCTCCTAAGCATAACCAGCCTCGGGCTCTTTGAGCCGATCCTGGTTGCCGAAATATGGGAAAAAAAATGACAGGGGTTCCCCCATATTTAAGCAACCAGCATCGGGCTCTGCGCCTGGTCCTGGTCCCAAAAATACGGGGGACAAAAAGAGTAGGGGTCCCCCGTATTTTTAAAACCAGCACCGGGCTCCACTAGCTGGACAGATAATGCCACAGCCGGGGGTCACTTTTATATAGTGCCCTGCGGCCGTGGCATCAAAAATCCAACTAGTCACTCCTGGCCGGGGTACCCTGGGGGAGTGGGGACCCCTTCAATCAAGGGGAAACCCCCCCCAGCCACCCAAGGGCCAGGGGTGAAGCCCGAGGCTGTCCCCCCCCATCCAATGGGCTGCGGATGGGGAGGCTGATAGCCTTTGTTGTAAAAGAAAAGATATTGTTTTTAGTAGCAGTACTACAAGGCCCAGCAAGCCTCCCCCGCATGCTGGTACTTGGAGAACCACAAGTACCAGCATGCGACGGAAAAACGGGCCCGCTGGTACCTGTAGTACTACTACTAAAAAAATACCCAAAAAAAGACAAGACACACACACCGTGAAAGTATAATTTTATTACATACATACACACATACATACATACTTACCTTAAGTTCCCACGCAGGTCGGTCCTCTTCTCCAGTAGAATCCAAGGGGTACCTGTTGAAGAAATTATACTCACGAGATCCAGGGGTCCAGGCTCCTCGGGAAATCCAGGGGTAATCCACGTACTTGAAAAAAAAAAAAAACGGTGTCCCGACCACGAACTGAAAGGGGACCCATGTTTGCACATGGGTCACCTTTCCACGAATGCCAGAAACCCACTTTGACTTCTGTCTAAGTGGGTTTCTTCAGCCAATCAGGGAGCGCCACGTTGTAGCACTCTCCTGATCAGCTGTGTGCTCCTGTCCTCACTGACAGGCAGCACACGGCAGTGTTACAATGTAGCGCCTATGCGCTCCATTGTAACCAATGATGGGAACTTTCTGCCCTGCGGTTGACCTAAAGTGACGTCACCGCTGAGCAGAAAGTTCCCATCATTGGTTACAATGTAGCGCATAGGCGCTACATTGTAACACTGCCGTGTGCTGCCTGTCAGTGAGGACAGGAGCACACAGCTGATCAGGAGAGTGCTACAACGTGGCGCTCCCTGATTGGCTGAAGAAACCCACTTAGACAGAAGTCAAAGTGGGTTTCTGGCATTCGTGGAAAGGTGACCCATGTGCAAACATGGGTCCCCTTTCAGTTCGTGGTCGGGACACCGTTTTTTTTTTTTTTTTTCAAGTACGTGGATTACCCCTGGATTTCCCGAGGAGCCTGGACCCCTGGATCTCGTGAGTATAATTTCTTCAACAGGTACCCCTTGGATTCTACTGGAGAAGAGGACCGACCTGCGTGGGAACTTAAGGTAAGTATGTATGTATGTGTGTATGTATGTAATAAAATTATACTTTCACGGTGTGTGTGTCTTGTCTTTTTTTGGGTATTTTTTTAGTAGTAGTACTACAGGTACCAGTGGGCCCGTTTTTCCGTCGCATGCTGGTACTTGTGGTTCTCCAAGTACCAGCATGTGGGGGAGGCTTGCTGGGCCTTGTAGTACTGCTACTAAAAACAATATCTTTTCTTTTACAACAAAGGCTATCAGCCTCCCCATCCGCAGCCCATTGGATGGGGGGGACAGCCTCGGGCTTCACCCCTGGCCCTTGGGTGGCTGGGGGGGGGGACCCCTTGATTGAAGGGGTCCCCACTCCCCCAGGGTACCCCGGCCAGGAGTGACTAGTTGGATTTTTGATGCCACGGCCGCAGGGCACTATATAAAAGTGACCCCCGGCTGTGGCATTATCTGTCCAGCTAGTGGAGCCCGGTGCTGGTTTTAAAAATACGGGGGACCCCTTCTCTTTTTGTCCCCCGTATTTTTGGGACCAGGACCAGGCGCAGAGCCCGATGCTGGTTGCTTAAATATGGGGGAACCCCTGTCATTTTTTTTCCCATATTTCGGCAACCAGGTTCAGCTCAAAGAGCCCGAGGCTGGTTATGCTTAGGAGGGGGGACCCCACGCAATTTTTTTTTAAAATTTTACAGTGTTTAATTTAAAAAAAAAAAAAAAATAGAACCCCAGCACGGATCACACAGATCCGGCCGAGATTAATTGTAAAAAAGTCGGCAGTGTTTTGCTAATCACTGCCGTAAAAAACACAAAAAAAACACGAATGACATCGACATCGGAAGAAAAGAAAAACCCGAATACGACAGCTTAGTAAATCCATCGTAACAAATTCAAAAAGTTGCAGTTTTACACTTTCGATGTCATTCGTGATTGAACTTTGACCTGAAACGGGAAAATACGAATCTTAGTAAATTTACCCCTCAGTCTGTGGCTTCCTGCTGCCACAATTCCCCTTCTCACATCATGTCAGTGCTCCTGTGAAATTATCGTTTTTTTACAGTTTCTTATATAGCGCAGCACATTATGTATCTCCTGATATACTATGTGCTGCTGGGGGACCGTGCTACTTCCACTATATAACTCTCAGTGTGTGGGTTTGTGCTACCTGCATTCCCCTCCTCACATCATGTCACTGGCCCTGCCACATGCAGCCCTGTCATCACTGACATATCATGCATGTCCTGATATAGGGGGTCATTCCGAGTTGATCGCACGTAGCAACTTTTTGCTGCCCGTGCGATCAACTAGACGCCGTCTATGGGGGAGTGTGTTTATGCATAGCCTGCGAACGCTTGTGCAGCCCTGCTATGCAAAAAAAGTTTCCTGTAAAAGGAGACCATGGTAAGAGTTACTTACCCTGTGCGATCGATCTAGCGATACAGGTCCCGGAAATGACGTCAGACATCTGCCCTCCAAGCACCTGGACACGCCTGCGTTGGACTCACCACTCCCCAAAAATGGTGAGTTGCCACACCTTCCTTCTGTCAATTTTCTTGCGGTCGCCTCTGCGACCGCTTTCATCGGTGTACTGCTGTCCCGCCCCCTAGTACTAGGAATTTTCTATTTTTTATTTGCCTCCGGCGTGTTTTAATACGTTCATATGCCAAATTTCACGATCTTCGCTTGTAAACTGTGGATTTGTATAGAAAGACAGACAGAAGGCCAATTTATCACTTTTATATAGTAGATAAATACATATAATCAGAGGTGTAGCTAGGTGCCATGGTGCCTGGAGCAAGGGTATGTTTTGGCGCCTTCCCCCCCACCCCCCCCTCCACTGTACTGAATTAGGGGCTTGGCCAACATGTGGTGGCATGTTACTTTTGAAAAGAAAATAAGAATTTACTTACCGATAATTCTATTTCTCATAGTCCGTAGTGGATGCTGGGGACTCCGAAAGGACCATGGGGAATAGCGGCTCCGCAGGAGACTGGGCACAAAAGTAAAAAGCTTTAGGACTACCTGGTGTGCACTGGCTCCTCCCCCTATGACCCTCCTCCAAGCCTCAGTTAGGATACTGTGCCCGGACGAGCGTACACAATAAGGAAGGATTTTGAATCCCGGGTAAGACTCTTACCAGCCACACCAATCACACCGTACAACTTGTGATCTGAACCCAGTTAACAGCATGATAACAGAAGGAGCCTCTGAAAAGATGGCTCACAACAACAATAACCCGATTTTTGTAACAATAACTATGTACAAGTAATGCAGACAATCCGCACTTGGGATGGGCGCCCAGCATCCACTACGAGACTATGAGAAATAGAATTATCGGTAAGTAAATTCTTATTTTCTCTAACGTCCTAGTGGATGCTGGGGACTCCGAAAGGACCATGGGGATTATACCAAAGCTCCCAAACGGGCGGGAGAGTGCGGATGACTCTGCAGCACCGAATGAGAGAACTCCAGGTCCTCCTCAGCCAGGGTATCACATTTGTAGAATTTAGCAAACGTGTTTGCCCCTGACCAAGTAGCTGCTCGGCAAAGTTGTAAAGCCGAGACCCCTCGGGCAGCCGCCCAAGATGAGCCCACCTTCCTTGTGGAATGGGCTTTTACAGATTTTGGCTGTGGCAGGCCTGCCACAGAATGTGCAAACTGAATTGTACTACAAATCCAACGAGCAATAGTCTGCTTAGAAGCAGGAGCACCCAGCTTGTTGGGTGCATACAGGATAAACAGCGAGTCAGATTTTCTGACTCCAGCCGTCCTGGAAACATATTTTCAGGGCCCTGACTACGTCCAGTAACTTGGAATCCTCCAAGTCCCTAGTAGCCGCAGGCACCACAATAGGCTGGTTTAAGTGAAATGCTGAAACCACCTTAGGGAGAAATTGAGGACGAGTCCTCAATTCTGCCCTGTCCGTATGAAAAATTAGGTAAGGGCTTTTATAGGATAAAGCCGCCAATTCTGAAACACGCCTGGCTGAAGCCAGGGCTAACAGCATTACCACTTTCCATGTAAGATATTTTAAGTCCACAGTGGTGAGTGGTTCAAACCAATGTGATTTTAGGAACCCCAAAACTACATTGAGATCCCAAGGTGCCACTGGAGGCACAAAAGGAGGCTGTATATGCAGTACTCCCTTGACAAACGTCTGAACTTCAGGAACAGAAGCTAGTTCTTTTTGGAAGAATATTGACAGGGCCGAAATTTGAACCTTAATGGACCCTAATTTTAGGCCCATAGACAGTCCTGTTTGCAGGAAATGCAGGAATCGACCCAGTTGAAATTCCTCTGTAGGGGCCTTCCTGGCCTCGCACCACGCAACATATTTTCGCCAAATACGGTGATAATGTTGTACGGTCACATCCTTCCTGGCTTTGATCAGGGTAGCGATGACTTCATCCGGAATGCCTTTTTCCTTCAGGATCCGGCGTTCAACCGCCATGCCGTCAAACGCAGCCGCGGTAAGTCTTGGAACAGACATGGTCCCTGCTGGAGCAGGTCCTTTCCTAGAGGTAGAGGCCACGGGTCTTCCGTGAGCATCTCTTGAATTTCCGGGTACCAAGTCCTTCTTGGCCAATCCGGAGCCACGAGTATAGTCTTTACTCCTCTCCTTCTTATGATTCTCAGTACTTTTGGTATGAGAGGAAGAGGAGGGAACACATACACTGACTGGTACACCCACGGTGTTACCAGAGCGTCAACAGCTATTGCCTGAGGGTCCCTTGACCTGGCGCAATATCTGTCCAGTTTTTTGTTGAGGCGGGACGCCATCATGTCCACCTTTGGTTTTTCCCAACGGTTCACAATCATGTGGAAGACTTCTGGGTGAAGTCCCCACTCCCCCGGGTGAAGATCGTGTCTGCTGAGGAAGTCTGCTTCCCAGTTGTCCACTCCCGGAATGAACACTGCTGACAGTGCTATCACATGATTTTCCGCCCAGCGAAGAATCCTTGCCACTTCCGTCATTGCCCTCCTGCTTCTCGTGCCGCCCTGTCTGTTTACGTGGGCGACTGCCGTGATGTTGTCCGACTGGATCAACACCGGCTGACCCTGAAGCAGAGGTCTTGCCTGACTTAGGGCATTGTAAATGGCCCTGAGTTCCAGGATATTTATGTGAAGTGACGTTTCCATGCTTGACCACAAGCCTTGGAAATTTCTTCCCTGTGTGACTGCTCCCCAGCCCCTCAGGCTGGCATCCGTGGTCACCAGGACCCAATCCTGAATGCCGAATCTGCGGCCCTCTAGGAGATGAGCACTCTGTAACCACCACAGGAGAGACACCCTTGTCCTTGGAGACAGGGTTATCCGCTGATGCATTTGAAGATGCGATCCGGACCATTTGTCCAGCAGATCCCACTGAAAAGGTCTTGCGTGGAATCTGCCGAATGGAATCGCTTCGTAAGAAGCCACGATCTTTCCCAGGACCCTTGTGCATTGATGTACTGACACTTGGCCTGGTCTTAGGAGGTTCCTGACTAGGTCGGATAACTCCCTGGCTTTCTCTTCCGGGAGAAACACCTTTTTCTGTACTGTGTCCAGAATCATTTCTAGGAACAGCAGACGTGTCGTCGGAATCAGCTGCGATTTTGGAATATTTAGAATCCATCCGTGCTGTCGTAGTACTACTTGAGATAGTGCTACTCCGACCTCTAACTGTTTTCTGGACCTTGCCCTTATCAGGAGATCGTCCAAGTAAGGGATAATTAAGACGCCTTTTCTTCGAAGAAGAATCATCATTTCGGCCATTACCTTGGTAAAGACCCGGGGTGCCGTGGACAATCCAAACGGCAGCGTCTGAAACTGATAGTGACAGTTCTGTACCACAAACCTGAGGTACCCTTGGTGAGAAGGGCAAATTGGGACATGGAGGTAAGCATCCTTGATGTCCAGAGACACCATATAGTCCCCTTCTTCCAGGTTCGCTATCACTGCTCTGAGTGACTCCATCTTGAACTTGAACCTTTTTATGTAAGTGTTCAAGGATTTCAGATTTAAAATGGGTCTCACCGAGCCGTCCGGCTTCGGTACCACAAACAGCGTGGAATAATACCCCTTTCCCTGTTGTAGGAGGGGTACCTTGATTATCACTTGCTGGGAATACATCTTGTGAATGGCTTCCAATACCGCCTCCCTGTCGGGGGGAGACGTTGGTAAAGCAGACTTCAGGAACCGGCGAGGGGGAGACGTCTCGAATTCCAATTTGTACCCCTGAGATACAACCTGCAGGATCCAGGGGTCCACTTGCGAGTGAAATTCTTGAGACGGGCCCCCACCGTGCCTGAGTCCGCTTGTAAGGCCCCAGCGTCACGCTGAGGACTTGGCAGAAGCGGGGGAGGGCTTCTGTTCGTGGGAAGAGGCTGTCTGCTGCAGTCTTTTTCCCCTTCCTCTGCCCCGGGGCAGATATGAGTGGCCTTTTGCCCGCTTGCCCTTATGGGGACGAAAGGACTGAGCCTGAAAAGACGGTATCTTTTTCTGCTGTGAGGTGACTTGGGGTAAAAAGGTGGATTTCCCAGCCGTTGCCGTGGCCACCAGGTCCGATAGACCGACCCCAAATAACTCCTCCCCTTTATACGGCAATACTTCCATATGCCGTTTGGAATCCGCATCACCTGACCACTGTCGCATCCATAACCCTCTTCTGGCAGAAATGGACATCGCACTTACTCTTGATGCCAGAGTGCAAATATCCCTCTGTGCATCACGCATATATAGAAATGCATCCTTTAAATGCTCTATAGTCAATAATATATTGTCCCTGTCCAGGGTATCAATATTTTCAGTCAGGGAATCCGACCAAGCCACCCCAGCACTGCACATCCAGGCTGAGGCGATTGCTGGTCGCAGTATAATACCAGTATGTGTGTATATACTTTTTAGGATATTTTCCAGCTTCCTATCAACTGGTTCCTTGAGGGCGGCCGTATCAGGAGACGGTAACGCCACTTGTTTTGATAAGCGTGTGAGCGCCTTATCCACTCTAGGGGGTGTTTCCCAACGCGCCCTAACCTCTGGCGGGAAAGGGTATAATGCCAATAATTTTTTAGAAATTAGCAGTTTTTTATCGGGGGAAACCCACGCTTCATCACACACCTCATTTAATTCATCTGATTCAGGAAAAACTACGGGTAGTTTTTTCACACCCCACATAATACCCTTTTTTGTGGTACTTGTAGTATCAGAAATGTTCAAAACCTCCTTCATTGCCGTGATCATGTAACGTGTGGCCCTACTGGAAAATACGTTTGTTTCCTCACCGTCGACACTGGAGTCAGTGTCCGTGTCAGTGTCTGTATCGACCTGAGGTAACGGGCGTTTTATAGCCCCTGACGGTGTTTGAGACGCCTGTACAGGTATTAACTGATTTGCCGGCTGTCTCATGTCGTCAACAGTCTTTTGTAAAGTGCCGACACTATCACGTAATTCTTTCCATAAGACCATCCAGTCAGGTGTCAACTCCCTAGGGGGTGACATCACTAACACAGGCAATTGCTCCGCCTCCACACCATTTTCCTCCTCATATATGTCGACACAACGTACCGACACACAGCACACACACAGGGAATGCTCTGATAGAGGACAGGACCCCACTAGCCCTTTGGGGAGACAGAGGGAGAGTTTGCCAGCACACACCAGAGCGCTATATATATACAGGGATAACCTTATATAAGTGTTTTTCCCTAATATAGCTGCTGTATATATTAATATGCCAAATTAGTGCCCCCCCTCTCTTGTTTTACCCTGTTTCTGTAGTGCAGGACTGCAGGGGAGAGTCAGGGAGCCTTCCTCCAACGGAGCTGTGAGGAAAAAATGGCGCCAGTGTGCTGAGGTGATAGGCTCCGCCCCTTTTTCGGCTGCCTTTCTCCCGCTTTTTAATGGAAAAATTGGCAGGGGTTAAATGCATCCATATAGCCCAGGAGCTATATGTGATGTATTTTTTGCCAAAAAAAGGTTTTTTTTATTGCGTCTCAGGGCGCCCCCCCCCAGCGCCCTGCACCCTCAGTGACCGGAGTGTGAAGTGTGCTGAGAGCAATGGCGCACAGCTGCAGTGCTGTGCGCTACCTTATTGAAGACAGACGTCTTCTGCCGCCGATTTTCCGGACCTCTTCACTCTTCTGGCTCTTCTGGCTCTGTAAGGGGGCCGGCGGCGCGGCTCCGGGACCCATCCATGGCTGGGCCTGTGATCGTCCCTCTGGAGCTAATGTCCAGTAGCCTAAGAAGCCCAATCCACTCTGCACGCAGGTGAGTTCGCTTCTTCTCCCCTTAGTCCCTCGGTGCAGTGAGCCTGTTGCCAGCAGGTCTCACTGAAAATAAAAAACCTACTTTAAACTTTTACACTAAGCAGCTCAGGAGAGCCCCTTAGCCTGCACCCGTCTCGTTCGGGCACAAAAATCTAACTGAGGCTTGGAGGAGGGTCATAGGGGGAGGAGCCAGTGCACACCAGGTAGTCCTAAAATAAGAATTTACTTACCGATAATTCTATTTCTCGGAGTCCGTAGTGGATGCTGGGGTTCCTGAAAGGACCATGGGGAATAGCGGCTCCGCAGGAGACAGGGCACAAAAAGTAAAGCTTTCCGATCAGGTGGTGTGCACTGGCTCCTCCCCCTATGACCCTCCTCCAGACTCCAGTTAGGTACTGTGCCCGGACGAGCGTACACAATAAGGGAGGAATTTTGAATCCCGGGTAAGACTCATACCAGCCACACCAATCACACTGTACAACCTGTGATCTGAACCCAGTTAACAGTATGATAACAGCGGAGCCTCTGAAAAGATGGCTCACAACAACAATAACCCGATTTAGTTAGCAATAACTATGTACAAGTATTGCAGATAATCCGCACTTGGGATGGGCGCCCAGCATCCACTACGGACTCCGAGAAATAGAATTATCGGTAAGTAAATTCTTATTTTCTCTATCGTCCTAGTGGATGCTGGGGTTCCTGAAAGGACCATGGGGATTATACCAAAGCTCCCAAACGGGCGGGAGAGTGCGGATGACTCTGCAGCACCGAATGAGAGAACTCCAGGTCCTCTTTTGCCAGGGTATCAAACTTGTAGAATTTTACAAACGTGTTCTCCCCCGACCACGTAGCTGCTCGGCAAAGTTGTAATGCCGAGACCCCTCGGGCAGCCGCCCAAGATGAGCCCACCTTCCTTGTGGAATGGGCCTTAACAGATTTAGACTGTGGCAGGCCTGCCACAGAATGTGCAAGTTGAATTGTGCTACCAATCCCACGAGCAATCGACTGCTTAGAAGCAGAAGCACCCAGCATTGTTGGGTGCATACAGGATAAACAGCAAGTCAGATTTCCTGACTCCAGCCAACCTGGAAACTATATTTTCAGGGCCCTGATAACATCCAGCAACTTGGAGTCCTCCAAGTCCCTAGTAGCCGCAGGTACCACAATAAGCTGGTTCAGGTGAAACGCTGACACCACCTTAAGGAGAAACTGGGGACGAGTCCGCAGCTTTGCTCTGTCCGAATGGACAATCAGATATGGCTTTGTGAGATAAAGCCGCCAATTCTGACACTCGCCTGGCCGAGGCCAGGACCAACAGCATGGTCATTTTCCATGTGAGATATATCAAATCCACAGATTTGAGTTGTTTAAACCAATGTGATTTTTTAGGAATCCCAAAACTACGTTGAGATCGCCCAGTGCCACTGGAGACATCAAAGGGGCTGTATATGCAGTACTCCCTTAACAACTTCTGGACTTCAGGAACTGAAGCCAATTTCTTTCTGGAAGAAAATCAACAGGCCGAAATTTGAACCTTAATGGACCCAATTTTAGACCCATAGACACTCCTGTTTGCAGGAAATGTAGAAATTAACCTAGTTGAAATTCTTCCGTGGAGCCTTCCTGGACTCACACCCTGGCACATATTTTCACCTAAGTGGTGATAATGTTGTGCGGTCACCTCCTTCCTGGCTCTGACCAGGGTAGGGATGACCTCTTCCGGAATGCCTCTTTCCCTTAGGATCCGGCGTTCACCCGCCTTGGCGTCAACGCAGCTGCGGTAAGTCCCGGAACAGACACGGTTCTTGCCGAATCAAGACCCTTCTTAGTATCTCTTGAAGTTCCGGGAACCAAGTCCTTCTTGGCCAAACCGGAGCCACGAGTATAGTTCTTACTCCTCTCCTTCCTATCATTTTCAATACATTGGGTATGAAAAGCAGAGGATGGAACACATACACCGACTGGTACACCGACGGTGTTACCAGAGCGTCCCAGCTATTGCCTGAGTGTCTCTTGACCTGGCGCTTCAGGTGGGACGCCATCATAACCACCTTTGGTCTTTCCCAACGGTTTACAATCATGTGGAAACTTCCAGATTAAGTTTCCACTTTTCCGGGTGGAATTCATTTATGCTGAGGAAATCTTCCCAGTTGCCCACTCCCGGAATGAACACTGCTGACAGTGTTATCACATGATTTTCCGCCCAGCGAAGAATCCTTGCTGTCATTGCCCTCCTGCTTCTTGTGTCGCCCCGTCTGATAACGTGGGCGACCGCCATGATGATGTCCTACTGGATCAGCACCGGTTGACTTTGAAGCAGGAGTCTTCCTAGGCTCAGAGCATTGTAAATTTGCCCTTAGCTCCAGTATATTCATGTGGAGAGAAGTCTCCAGACTTGACCACACTTCCTTGGAAATTTTTTCCCTGTGTGACTACTCCCCAGCCTCTCAGGCTGGTATCCGTGGTCCCCAGAACACAGTCCTGAATGCTGAGTGTGCTGCCCTCTAAAAGATGAGCACTCTGCAGCCCCCACAGAAGAGACACCCTTGTCCTTGGAGACAGGATTATCCGCTGATGCATCTGAAAATGCGATCCGGACCATTCGTCCAGCAAATCCCCTGAGATCTGCCGAATGGAATCGCTTCGTAAGAAGCCACCATTTTTCCCAGGACTCCTGTGCATTGATGCACTGATACTTGGCCTGGTTTTAGGAGGTTTCTGACTAGGTCGAATAACTCCTTGGCTTTTTCCTCCCGGAGGAACACCTTTTTCTGGACTATGCCCAGAATCATTCCTAGGAACAGCAGACGTATCGTCGGAAAACAGCTGCGATTCTTGGAATATTTAGAATCCAGTCGTGCTGTCGTAGAACTACTTTAGATAGTGCTCTTCCGACCTCCAACTGTTCTCTGGAACTTGCCCTTTTCAGGATATCGTCCAAGTAAGGGATAATTTAGATGCCTTTTTTCTTTGAAGAAACATCTTTTCGGCCATTACCTTGGTAAAAGGCCCGGGGTGCCGTGGATAATTCAAACGGCATCGTCTGAAACTGATATTGACAGTTCTGTACCACGAACCAGAGGTACCCTTGTTGAGAAGGGCAAATTTGGACATGGAGGTAATCCTTGATGTCCAGGGACACTATATAGTCCCCTTTTTTCCGGTTCGCTATCACTGCTCTGAGTGACTCCATCTCGATTTGAACCTTTTATGTAAGTGTTCAAAGATTTCAGTTTAGACTATGTCTCACCAAGCCGTCTGGCTTCAGTACCACAATATAGTGTGGAAAAATAATACCCTTTTCCTTGTTGTAGGAGGGGTACTTTGATTATCACCTGCTGGATATACAGCTTGTGAATTGTTTCCAATGCTGCCTCCCTGTCGGAGGGAGCCGTTGGTAAAGCAGACTTCAGAAACCTGCGAGGAGAAGATGTCTCGACTCTCCAATCTGTACCCCTGGGATAATACTTGTACTATCTAGGGGTCAACCTGCGAGTGATCCCACTGCGCGCTGAGACTCTTGAGACTACCCCCCCACCTTGAGTCCGCTTGCACGGCCCCAGCGTCATGCTGAGGACTTGGCAGACGCGGTGGAGGGCTTCTTTTCCTGGGAAGGGGCTGCCTGCTGCAGTCTACTTCCCTTACCTCTATGTCTGGGCAGATATGACTGGCCTTTTGCCTGCATGCCCTCATGGGAAAGGAAGGATTGAGGCTGAAAAGACGGTGTCTTTTTCAGCTGAGATGTAACTTGGGGTAAAAAGGTTGGATTTCCCAGCTGTTGCCGTGGTCCCCAGGTCCGATGGACCGACCCCAACTAACTCCTTCCCTTTATACGGCAATACTTCCATGTGCCGTATGGGATCTGTATCACCTGACCACTGTCGTGTCCATGACATCTTCTGGGTGATATGGACAACGTACTTATCTTGATGCCAGAGAGCAAATATCCCTCTGTGCATCTCACGTACATATATATAGAATGCATCCTATTAAATGCTCTATATGAATAAAATATTTTCAGTCAGGGAATCCGACCAAGCCAACCCAGCACTGCATCTCCAGGCTGATGGCGATCGCTGGTCGCAGTATAACCACCGTATGTGTGTATATACTTTTTAGGATATCTTTCCAGCTTCCTATCAGCTGGCTCCTTGAGGGCGGCCGTATCTGGAGACGGTAACGCCACTTGATAAGCGTGTGAGCGCCTTATCACCCTAAGGGGTGTTTCCCAACGCGCCCTAATTTCTGGCGGGAAAGGGTATAACGCCAATATTTGCTATCGGGGTAACCCCACGCATCATCACACACTTCATTTTATTTTATCTGATTCAGGAAAAACTACAGGTAGTTTTTTCACTCCCACATAATACCCTTTTTTGTGGTACTTGTAGTATCAGAAATATGCAACACCTCCTTCATTGCCCTTAACGTGTGGCCCTAATGAGAAATACGTTTGTTTATTCACCGTCGACACTGGATTCAGTGTCCGTGTCTGTGTCGACCGACTGAGGTAAATGGGCGTTTTTAACGCCCCTGACGGTGTTTCTGAGACGCCTGGACCGGTACTAATAGTTTGTCGGCCGTCTCACGTCGTCAACCGACCTTGCAGCGTGTTGACATTCTCACGTAATTCCCTAAATAAGCCATCCATTCCGGTGTCGACTCCCTAGAGAGTGACATCACCATTACAGGCAATTTCTCCGCCTCCTCACCAACATCGTCCTCATACATGTCGACACACACGTACCGACACACAGCACACACACCGGGAATGCTCTGACAGAGGACAGGACCCACACTAGCCCTTTGGGGAGACAGAGGGAGAGTTTGCCAGCACACACCAAAACGCTATAATTATATAGGGACAACCTTATATAAGTGTTTTCCCTTATAGCATCTTTATATATATCTCAATATCGCCAAAATCAGTGCCCCCCCTCTCTGTTTTAACCCTGTTTCTGTAGTGCAGTGCAGGGGAGAGCCTGGGAGCCTTCTCTCCAGGCTTTCTGTGAGAGAAAATGGCGCTGTGTGCTGAGGAGATAGGCCCCGCCCCTTTTTCGGCGGGCTCGTCTCCCGCTATTTAGTGAATCTTGGCAGGGGTTAAATATCTCCATATAGCCTCTGGGGGCTATATGTGAGGTATTTTTCGCCAAAAAAGGTTTTCATTTGCCTCCCAGGGCGCCCCCCTCCCAGCGCCCTGCACCCTCAGTGACTGCCGTGTGAAGTGTGCTGAGAGGAAAATGGCGCACAGCTGCAGTGCTGTGCGCTACCTTTAGAAGACTGCAGGAGTCTTCAGCCGCCGATTCTGGACCTCTTCTTACTTCAGCATCTGCAAGGGGGCCGGCGGCGCGGCTCCGGTGACCATCCAGGCTGTACCTGTGATCGTCCCTCTGGAGCTGATGTCCAGTAGCCAAGAAGCCAATCCATCCTGCACGCAGGTGAGTTCACTCCTTCTCCCCTAAGTCCCTCGTTGCAGTGATCCTGTTGCCAGCAGGACTCACTGTAAAATAAAAAACCTAAGCTAAACTTTCTCTAAGCAGCTCTTTAGGAGAGCCACCTAGATTGCACCCTTCTCGGCCGGGCACAAAAATCTAACTGGAGTCTGGAGGAGGGTCATAGGGGGAGGAGCCAGTGCACACCACCTGATCGGAAAGCTTTACTTTTTGTGCCCTGTCTCCTGCGGAGCCGCTATTCCCCATGGTCCTTTCAGGAACCCCAGCATCCACAAGGACGATAGAGAAAGCTTTTTACTTTTGTGCCCAGTCTCCTGCGGAGCCGCTATTCCCCATGGTCCTTTCGGAGTCCCCAGCATCCACTAGGACGTTAGAGAAAAATATTAAAAAATCCAAAATTGGTGACAGTGCCAGCAGTGGCGGAACTTGTGAGTGGTGGGCCCAGGTGCAAAACTATACTTTGTGCCCCCCTTCTCCATCCCACCCCAAGTTCACAATATGCCACAAGACAGTGGGTGAGGTAAAGGATGACGGCGATGAGGCAGAGGATGATGGGAATGAGGTAGAGGATGACAGGTAGATGGAGAGTTGGTGAAAGGGAGAGCCAATGGGTGACAGGAAAAAGGTGAGAGGGAGAAGCAGTGGGTGCCAGGGTGAGGCATTGGAAGATGGAGAGGGTGACTGGGAGAAGGTGAAAAGGAGAAGCAGAGGGTATGAGAGGTCTCTGTAGGAAGGATTAAAGGGAGTAAACTGGGTTGAAAGGGCTCACTGGGACATGAAGGGAAAGTGTCAGTGGGGGAGATAGGCAGAAAAAAAAACAAGCGGCTTTAACATGAGAGCTGAGGAAAGACAATGCTACTGTAGTGTAAGAGGGTGTAGTATGGCTGCCAGGCGGTCAGGAGACCGCCGGTCAGCATACCGATGCTGGGATCCCGGCGGGGAGGGGCGAGTGCAGCAAGCCCCTTGCGGGCTCGGAGGCGACCTGCGGTTGCCACGGGTTCTATTCCCACTCTTGGGTGTCGCGGACACCCACGAGTGGAAATAGTCCCTGTTGGTCGGCATGCCGACCATCGGGATAGTGAGGGGGCGGGATTTTGGTGGAGGTCATGTGACCATCAGTCTCCCAACTGCCGGTCACATGAATACCACCCCTGTAAGAGTTTACTAAAGGGATAGCAGAAGAATTATGTTTGGGAAGATGAGAGATAGTGAGAGGGAGGGAGGGAGGGAGGGAGAGACGGGGGAATAGAGAGAGAGGGGTGAAGAGGAAGGAAGAGGTGCAGTGGAACAGAGAGAGAGAGAAATAGGAGATGGGGGAGAGAGAGGAGTGGATACAGAGAGAGGGAGACAGAGAGAGATACAGAGAGAGACAGAAGGAGGCGGGAGAGAGAGAGACTGGGAGATGGAGAGAGAGGGAAGATGGAGAGAAGGGGCGAGAGAGGTGAAGAGGAAGGAAGAGAGGCGCAGGGGAACAAAGAGAGAGACGTAGGGAGAGAGGGGGGTCGGAGATGGAGATAGAGAGGGATGGAGACAGAGAGAGGGAGGGGAAGACCAGTGCCAGATTAAGGTCCATGGGGGCCTGGAGCTGAAATTTTTGAAGGGCCTACTGTATCACGTCACAGGGTGTATGACCAGCGCCAGGAAGGTGTGGCTATTGAATATATATATTTTATATATATATATATATATATATATATATACACTGCTCAAATAAATAAATAAAGGGAACACTAAAATAACACATCCTAGATCTGAATAAATGAAATATTCTTATTAATTACTTTGTTCTTTACATAGTTGAATGTGCTGACAACAAAATCACACAAAAATTAAATCATCGCAGATCGGGCAAAGAATTTAAGATAAAAAATGAATTCACATATACAAGTCGTTATGTGATTTATTATATTAAGTGCCCTTGTGGACTCCTATATATCGGAAAGACTATTAGACAATTTAAAGAAAGGATTGTCCTTCACCGGTCCAGTATACGGGCAGCCATAGAAGGACGTGGGGGCAAATTATTGATGGAGTCCCTGAATCTCCAAGAGGTGGTAACCGTGGTCGTATCCTATTACAAAAAGAGGCATAGTGGATCCATACGTTACAGACTGTGAAACCCTTGGGACTTAATGAAATACAATCATATACCTGCTTTCTCTAGTTTCTAATTATCCTCCCAATGATCTATTTTTATAATCTTACATAAGTGGCTAGTCATTTATGTTCTCTTTAATTAGCTGATATTTGGCCGTTATAGTCGGCATAGATGGCACACTATTAGTTCCTTACTTAGCCTTAAGAGTGATGCTCATTAAAGATATATTGAAGGTAGACAATTACAATTACAGTGCATGACGATAGGGTCCCCGTTATGCTGCGGGTTCCCTTGCCTTCTGCCCCATTGTTAGTGTTAATGCTGCATTACTGTTGTATCCTTAAACTTCTCATGCATCTTTTCCTACATCCGTTGTTGTTTCCATGGTGATGGGTTACTTTGCACTACATTCCACGCCCCCCCCCCCCCCCTCTGACGCCGGGTCGCCGGCGCGGGCGAGCACCAATGACGTCATTGGGTCTCTGCGGGCGCTGTGGACGGGCTGCACACGCGGTGTCTGGTAATGTATAAATGTTTTTACTTTGTCTTTTGCTCGGTTGTCTTGATAAAAGGGGTAACACCCTGAAACGTTGACAGAAAGCTGTGTCTCTAGTATATTTGGAAAGTCTTCAGGAGTGCCAGCTTGTTTCTTTGCCCTATACTGTTTCCTGAGAGCAGGGCACCGGAGCATATATACGTTGTAAAATTATTGGAGTGACGGACATCTTCTCTATATAGATATAGATATAGATAGATAGATAGATAGATAGATAGATAGATAGATAGATCTGTACAGATGGGTCACTGCTCATCCTACCCATGAACGGGTCACTAGTGTGAATTTGCCACAATTGCGAATATTCATGGAAACCTGCAGCACGATCATGGGAGCTTGGACATATTTGCAGAAAACCAGTTACTGTTGCCGCAAATATTGATTAAGATGAGCAAGAACATATCTATGAGTGTTTCCGCCCCTTAACCCTAATGCAGGCCCTTGTCTAATTACCCCCCACCCCTAATGCATAACATCTAATGACTGTCACCCTTTATGTAGAGTCATAACTAATGACCCCACCTCCTCTAATGTAGACCACTGTCTAATCACCTCCAAACTAATGCAAACATCTATCTAATGACCTTAACCTCTTATACAGACTATACTCTAATAACCTCCACCCCAATGCAAACCTCAATCTAATGCTCCTCACCTCTAATGCAGACCTCTGAATTGGGATTGGGGTAATTAGACATGGGTCTATGTGCCAATAATGGCCCTAATTCCGAGTTGATCGCTCGCTAGCTGCTTTTAGCAGCAGTGCAAACGCTAAGCCGCCGCCCTCTGGGAGTGTATCTTAGCTTAGCAGAAGTGCGAACGAAAGATTAGCAGAACTACTCGGAAAATTTTCATGCCGTTTCTGAGTAGCTCCAAACCTACTTCTACCTTGCGATCATTTCAGTCTGTTTAGTTCCTGTTTTGACGTCACTAACACACCCTGCGTTCGGCCAGCCACTCCCCCGTTTCCCAGGGCACGCCTACGTTTTTTAGCACACTCCCGGAAAACGCTCAGTTACCACCCAGAAACACCCACTTGCTGTCAATCACTCACCGATCAGCAGTGCGACCGAAAAGCGTCGCTCGACCTTGTGTAAAACTGCATAGTTTTGTGTGAAAGTACTTTGCGCGTGCGTACTGCGGCCCGTACACATGCGCAGAAATGCAGATTTTTAGCCTGATCGCTGTGCTGCGAACAACCGCAGCTAGCGATCAACTCGGAATGACCCCCAATGACTCTCCAGCACTGCAGCTCAGCACTCAGACACCAGAAACCGGCTATACCAGATACCAGTGACCCGCTATTCAGGCAGTCTCATAACCGCCTAGCTGGCACATATCCTAAGATGCAGTCAGTCTGCTGATCTGGGGAAGAGTATCTGCAGTCGGGGAGAGAGCAAACAGCATGCGGGGTGAGCGAGGTCCTGCAGCTAATGTGTGTGCGGTTCAGGAGGAGGGGAGAGCACTGTAGTGTAACACGGAGATAGAGGTAGCATAGATGATTCCCACGGACCCCATGCTTCAAGGGGGCAGAGCTGGGAATGTATGTGAGTGTGGAGAGAAGGCTGGGCGCACCAAAAGCGTAACACACATCGGCAGTGGGCGCCTGGCATTAGGGATTATGATTGTTAGGGTGCGCGGCAGGAAACACCACCAGGGTACACACCAGCTGCAGCACCCTCCTTACGGCCCTGCCTGTGACTACCTCCTTGGTGCCAGCAATGTGTGGGTAGTGCATGGCCACAGGCTGCCTGTCAAAACTGTATTGGTCCGGGGGGGAGACGGCACTCTGAACCCCATGCTCAGCCCGGCCACTGCCTCTGACACAGTGCAGCTGATTAACTTTGCCCCGCTGGTCAGTGCAGAAGGATGAGTCAGACCAGGGGGCGTGGCCTGTAGTGTAAATGGACGGAGCCTCACACAGTTTTTGGTAGCCTGTGACAGAGAAAAAAAATTTTTTTTCCTGTCCATACTCTCACTCTCCAGGGGAGCCTGTGGGCCTATTATCATGGGAGGTCCTGGAGCTGCAGCTCCACCTGCCCCATCGTTAATCCGGCCCTGGGGAAGACAGACAGAAAGGGGCAGAGATGGAGAGAGAGGCAGACAGAGAGGGGGAGACGGAGAGAGGGGAGATGGAGAGGGGTGACGGAGAGAGAGGGATAGAAGAGGAATTATATTAGGGAGCATGAGAGCGTGAGGGAGAGATGGAGGGAGAGAGGGGGGTGAAGAGGACAGAAGAGAGGTGCAGGGGAACAGAGAGAGTGAGACAGGGACAGATTGGGGGCTGAGACAGAGAGAGAGGTGTGTGGAGATGGAGAGAGGGGGAGACAGAGATAGGGGGGCAAAGATGGAGGGAGAGAGACAGAGGGAAGAGAAGGGAGGAGACGGAGGGCGGGATGTACTAAAAGGAAAAAGCGGTAAAACCCCCGTTTTATTTTCATATGTACTAAGACCCCACCGCTGTGTTTACGCCACCGGGGGTATCGCGATCTTTTGATGGCGATACCCCATAGAAGCCTATGGGCTTCTCACCGCCGCCGCATTCCGCTGCCGACCTGCGCTGCTCACGACGATCTCTTTACCCACGGACCCCCTCCTCCTTCTCCCCCGCAGCACAGCCTTGTCTCCTTTCAGCTGCAGGGGGGAGGAGTATAACGGGGACTCCCTGCACGTCACCTCCCGGGGCTGGGAGGTGACAGAAGCCGCCACAAACCTTGTCCTGCGGACCATCACTGATCGCAGGACACCCCTGGGATCGCTCTGTGATACTAATTGCATATGTTAGTACATATGCGATTAGCATCATTGCGTTGACCAGCGATGACCCGCGATCAGTGACAGTACATCCCGCCCGGAGAGAGAGAGGGGGGTGGAGAAAGAGACAGGGAAGAGGGAAGTTGGAGAGGGGGTGGAGAGAGAGAGAGGGGTAGGTGGAGAAAGAGACAGAGGGGGCTGAGGGAGAGAGAGTGCGCAAGAGAGGGTAGAGGGAGGGAGATAGAAGGGGGCAAGAGGGAAAGGGTGCCGAGAGGAGAGAGAGAGAGACAGAGAGATGCTGAGCAGCACTTGCCACTTATAGAACTCTTAGATTGTGTTTCTCCTACCTGGCCTCTGTGGCGTGGACAATCAGGTGCTGCTGCAATTGGAGATGGCCAGGCCCTTTGCTTTCCTCCCATGGATGGACTTTTGGCGCCTGGGATGTCAGGGGATGGGGAGAAGTATAAAAGTGGAGAAGCTGAGAGAGGGCCCCTCCCCCTCCAGTTGGTAGCTCCTCCCCCTCCAGCAGTGCAGTCCCACACAGGCAGGCAGCAGCATCACAGAGTATGGAGGGAGGAGCAGAGAGAGGGGGCCCCCCTCCTCCTTCCAGTCGGCAGCTCCTCCCACCTCCAATCAGGCAGTCCCACACAGGCAGGCAGCTGCATTACAGAGTATAGGGGGAGGAGCTGAGAGCGGCCTCTTCTCCCCCTCTGGCCAGCCAGTCCCACACAGGAAGCATTAATGACTCTGGGGGGCAGGAGCTGAGACGCGGCTCCTTCTCACCCTCCAGGCCGGGACCCGCATGCTGCAGTGGCCGTGTTACCGCAGAATCTGGTGCACTAGCAGTGGGCAGAGCAGCGGCATAACATGAGTCAGTGTGACTCATTTTAATGCCGGCGCTGTGGGCCCCTTTTCTATGGTGGGCCTTAGTGCAATGCACTGGCTGCACTGCTGTTAGTTCCGCCCCTGAGTGCCAGTTCTAGACCTTGTAGAGATCAGGATGAAAGTTTCCTTTGGGTGCCCCCATGTTGAAAATAGGGACAATGTATGGCGTAGGTGTGCAACTAAAATATAGGGGTATGGCTTAATGGGTAAGGAGCGTGATCACAGAATAGTACCAATTCACATTACTCTGCACAGTAGTGTCCGTTATTCACATTAGTACCACTTATATATGTTCACATTACACCACACAGTATTATTATTATTACATTTTATTTATAGGGCGCCACAAGTGTTTCGCAGCGCCGTACAAAGGACAGTACAGGGAGACTGAACGTAACATTACAGTAAATAAATAACAAAAATAGAGTGCAGGTAACAAAGAACAGCACAATTATCACAACACAATACAGCTTAGATGTACAGTAAGTAGCGAGGGAGTAATCACCGTACTACTTGGGGCTGGCGGCCATAGATAGAGATGAGCCTTTACCAGCAGGAGAAAAAGCGGGTAAAGATGGTCGCTGAGTAGGAGAGAGCTGTGAGTGAAATGTGGAAGAGGGCTTTGACAACAAGAGGAAAGAGGGCCCTGCCCTGAAGAGCTAACAATCTAGTGGCGAGTGGCGACAGACAGATGACATGAGGTGCAAGCAAGCGGGAGGAAGCCTGATGGGAGTGTGCAAGCAAAGCAGATATGTTCAAGACAGGGGACCACCGGGATCCCTACTGCCGGCATCTTAACAACATACCCCCTGCTGCACAGCTACAAGCACACAGTGAGCCATATAAAGCGGACGGGCAGAGCTCCAGCATGTTCCATCTTTCAGTATCTCTTGCTTTAGCCTCTGACCTGCCCTATTCCCCACCTGCTTTCAGAATCAGAGTCCGTGTGCATCCCCTCTGCTCCTCCTGCTCTGCGGCTGCCTGTACAGCAGTCTGCGACACAGCGCCCTCTAACTTTGCCGGCGCCTGGAGCTTGCGCTCCACCGGAACCACCCTTGCTACACCCCTGTACATATATATATATAGTGGGGCAAAAAAGTATTTGGAAAGCCACCGATTGTGCAAATTGACCCACTTAAAAAGATGAGAGAGGTCTGTAATTTCCATCATAGGTATACTTCAACTGTGAGAGACAGAATCTGAAAAAAAAACCAGGAAATCACATTGTATGATTTTTAAACAATTTATTTGTATATTCTTGCGGAAAATAAATATTTGGACAATCAAAAAGTTTAACTCAATACTTTGTAATATAACCTTGGTTGGCAATTACAGAGGTCAAATGTTTCCTGTAGGTTCTTGACCAGGTTTTACACTGTAGCAGGTATTTTGGCCCACTCTTCCATGCAGATCTTCTCTAGATCTGTCATGTTTTGGGGCTGTCGCCAGGCAACACGGACTTTCAACTCCCTCCACAGAATTTCTATTGGGTTGAGGTCTGGAGACTGGCTAGGCCACTCCAGGACCTTGAAATGCTTCTTACGGAGCCACTCCTTAGTTGCCCGGGCGGTGTGTTTGGGGTCATTGTCATGCTGGAAGACCCAGCCACGTTCCATCTTCAATGCTCTTACTGAGGGAAGGAGGTTTTTGTCCAAAATCTCACGATACATGTCCCCATTCATCCTTTCCTTAATACGGATCAGTCGTTCTGTCCCCTTTGCAGAAAATCAGCCCCAAAGCATGATGTTTCCACCACCATGCTTCACAGTGGGTATGGTGTTCTTGGGATGCCATTCATCATTCTTCTCCCTCCAATTACGGTGAGTGGAGTTTATACCAAAATGTTTGATTTTGCTCTCATCTGACCACATTACATTCTCCCAATCCTCCTCTGGATCATTCAGATGGTCACTGGCAAACTTTAGACGGGCCTGGACATCTGCTGGCTTAAGCATGGGGACCTTTTCGGGCGCTGCAGGATTTCAATCCATGACGATGTAGTGTGTTACTAATGGTAACCTTTGTGACTGTGGTCCCAGCTCTCTTGAGGTCATTGACCAGCTCCTCCCATGTAGTTCTGGGCTGATTCCTCACCGTTCTCAAGATCATTGATACCCCATGGGGTGAGATCTTGCATGGAGCCCCAGGTCGAGGGAGATTGTCAGTTATCTTGTATTTCTTACATTTTTTAATAATTGCGCCAACAGTTGATCTCTTCTCACCAAGCTGCTTGCCTATTGTCGAGTAGCTCATCCCAGCCTTGTGCAGCTCTACAATTTTATATCTGGGGTCCTTAGACAGCTCTCTGGTCTTAGCCATGGTGGAGTGGTAGCAGTCTGACTGTTTGAGGGTGTGGACAGGTGTCTTTTATACAGATAACCAGTTCAAACAGGTGCCATTATTACAGGTAACGAGTGGAGGATAGAAGAGCTTCTTAAAGAAGAAGTAACAGGTCTGTGAGAGCCAGAAATCTTGCTGCTTGGAAGGTGTCCAAATATTTATTTTCCATAAGAATATACAAGTAAATTGTTTAAAAATCATACAATGTGATTTCCTGTTTTGTTTTTTTTCAGATTCTGTCTCTCACAGTTGAAGTGTACCTATGATGGAAATGACAGACCTCTCTCATCTTTTTAAGTGGGTCAACTTGCACAATCGGTGGCTGTCCAAATACTTTTTTGCCCCACTGTGTGTATATATATATATATAATATATATATATATATTTTATATACATATATAAAATCACACTCTCATTGAGCCAACATATAGTCTGCAGACCCAGTGCTGAAAGTCAATTTATATCCACTTTGTGGCAAGAGAGAAACAGATTTGTATCCAAATGACTGTGGGGGTCATTCCGAGTTGTTCGCTCGTTGCCGATTTTCGCTATACTGCGATTAGTCGCTTACTGCGCATGCGCAAGGTTTGCAGAGCGCATGCGCTTAGTTATTTTACACAAAAGTTAGGTATTTTACTCACGGCATAACAAAGCTTTTTCATCGCTGTGCTGATCGTAGTGTGATTGACAGGAAGTGGGTGTTTCTGGGCGGAAACTGGCCGTTTTATGGGAGTGTGCGGAAAAAAGCAGGCGTTCGAGTTGCAAAACGCAGGAGTGGCTGGAGAAACGGGGGAGTGGTTGGGCAAACGCTGGGTGTGTTTGTGAGGTCAAACCAGGAACGAAAAGGACTGAGCTGGTCGCAATGACTGAGTAAGTCTGGAGCTATTTAGAAACTGCTAAGAAATTTCTATTCGCAATTCTGCTAATCTTTCGTTCGCAATTCTGCTAAGCTAAGATACACTCCCAGAGGGCGGCGGCTTAGCGTGTGCAATGCTGCTAAAAGCAGCTAGCGAGCAAACAACTCGGAATCACCCCCTGTATTCTTCCTTGTTAATGTGTAAGTACAATTGGTAAGACTTTCTGAGTACTGTAGTTCCACAAGCGATATAGGATTACTGCAGAGTAAATGCACAATTATCAGTTGTAGTTTCTTATACAGTAATTGTTAGTAAAAGGCGTCCCGTGTTCTAGTGATGTAGCAGTCAGTGTATAACATGAGCTCCACAATAGGTGACTGATTACAGACCATCAATTAGGGTCAGGATCCGGTCTCTAGGTCGATAAGACTTAGGTCGACAATGTCTAGGTCGACCAATATTGGTCGATAATAAGTAGGTTTGCATGGTTTCTAGGTCGACAGGGACTCTGGGTCGACATGGCAAAAGGTCGACATGAGTTTTTCCCTTTTTTTACATTTTTTTTACTTTTTCATACTTTACGATCCACGTGGACTACAACTGGGAACGGTAACCTGTGTCGAGCGCAGCGAGGAACCTTGCCCGAAGCATGGCGTGCTAAGCGAGCTATATGAGGGGACACGGTGCACTAATTGGGGTTCCCGGTCACTCTACAAAGAAAACGACATCATTTTTTTTTTAAACTCATGTAGACCTTTTATCATGTTGACCTAGTACATGTCGGCCTAGAGTCCCTGTCGACCTAGAAACCATGTCGACCTACTTACTGTTGACCAATAGTGGTCGACCAAGACACTGTTGACCTAAGTCTAGTCTATGTAACATACCACACCCATTAAGGTCAGTATTGAGACACTTGTTGTAAGACAGGATCATGAATATGTAATTTCAATCCTGCTTTAGTCCACTGACAATCGACGGTCAAATTTCTGGACACGCTCAGTAGCGGCTTTTTTGCTCGGGGCGCCGCTACCTTGAGGGCGGCGCTGTGGCAAGAGCCGCTTCTAATCCACCCTCCCTCTCCACTCCCCGCCTGCAGCGAGCACCGTGTGCACCCGATGCAGCCGGTGTCGCTGACTGGCGCTAGAGGTCAAAATTGACCCCTGGTGTCAGTGCAGCGCTGCTATGGGAGAGACATCATGACGCCTTTCCCATAGAGAGGAGCCGGCGCCCGGAGACAGCAGTGTCAATGGTCCAGAAGCAGGAGCAAGACTGGTAAGTATTGGTTGGTTTTGTTTTTTTGTGTTTCAAAGCGGCGCTACTACAGGGGATACATACTGGGGGCACAGCTACTGGGGGCACTGCTACTGGGGGCACTACTACAGGGGGCACAGCTACCAGGGGCAAATCTACAGGGAATACAACTACAGGGGGCACATACTGGGGGCACTACTACAGGGGGGCACTGCTACTGGGGGCACTACTACAGGGGGCACTGCTATAGGGGGGACAGCTACTGGTGGAAAATTAACAGGGGGCACAGCTACTGGGGGCAGATCTACAGGGGGCACAACTACAGAGGTACTGCTACAGGGTGCAAATAAACTGGGGGCACTGCTACTGGGGGCACAGATACAAGTGGCACAACTACAGGAGGCACTACTAAAGGGGGCACTGCTACAGGGGGAACAGCTACTGGGGGGAAATTAACTGATGTACAGCTACTGGGGGCAGATCTACTGGGGGCACAACTACTGGGGGCACAGCTACAGGAGGGCACAAGTACAGGGGGATAACTGTGGGCATGCCCCTTCCCTATGAAGAAGCCACGCCCCTTCCCTATGAAGAAGCCATGCCCCTGTTTTGGGGCGAGCGCACCAACTGTACTTTACCTGGGGGGGGGGCGCCACTGGAAACTTTCGCCCTGAGCGCCACAAGGTCTAGAACCGACCCTGGACACGCTTACCCCAGCTTCTATTCAAAGTGGTCCGTGCTGTGCATCCTCCTGTTGCTGGCGCTGGCTAGCCAAGCACATACCGGGTGGAGACCGGAGCGGAGACCGGAGCTAATGGAAGCTGAGCTGATGGGAGCTTGTAGTCACTGACGCTGTGCAACATCGTAGCGGTCCTCAATAAAGCTGGCAATCATGTGTGAGCTGCATGCAAAAGCAGCCAGTATCTATGCTGCATGCAAAAATGATAAAAGTATTTGCACCCCTTCCTTTGTACCAAGCAGCAAAGTTACTTGCTCGATCTGCTTTGCTCCCAATTCAGAATCAGCCTCTGAATAAGTGGAAGACCCCTAAGTCAATGCCAGATATTCTATACTCAAATGTGGGTACATACTAGTGATGTGCACCGGAAATTTTTCGGGTTTTGTGTTTTGGTTTTGGATTCGGTTCCGCGGCCGTGTTGTGGATTCGAATGCGTTTTGGCAAAACATCCCTGAAAATTTTTTGTCGGATTCTGGTGTGTTTTGGATTCGGGTGTTTTTTTACAAAAAACCCTCAAAAACAGCTTAAATCATATAATTTGGGGGTCATTTTGATCCCATAGAATTATTAACCTCAATAACCACAATTTCCAGTCTATTCTGAACACCTCACACCTCACAATATTATTTTTAGTCCTAAAATTTGCACCAAGGTCGCTGGATGACTAAGCTAAGCGACCCAAGTGGCCGACACAAACACCTGGCCCATCTAGGAGTGGCACTGCAGTGTCAGACAGGATGGCCAATTTAAAAAATAGTCCCCAAACAGCACTTGATGCAAAGAAAAAAAGAGGTGCAATGAGGTAGCTGTGTGTCTAAGCTAAGCGACCCAAGTGGCCGACACAAACACCTGGCCCATCTAGGAGTGGCACTGCAGTGTCAGACAGGATGGCAGATTTAAAAAAAATAGTCCCCAAACAGCACATGATGCAAAGAAAGAAAAAAAAGGTGCAATGAGGTAGCTGTGTGACTAAGCTAAGTGACCCAAGTGGCCGACACAAACACCTGGCCCATCTAGGAGTGGCACTGCGGTGTCAGACAGGATGGCAGATTTAAAAAAAATAGTCCCCAAACAGCACATGATGCAAAGAAAAAAAGAGGTGCACCAAGGTCGCTGGATGGCTAAGCTAAGCGACCCAAGTGGCCGACACAAACACCTGGCCCATCTAGAAGTAGCACTGCAGTGTCAGACAGGATGGCAGATTAAAAAAAATAGTCCCCAAACAGCACATGATGCAAAGAAAAAAAGAGGTGCAATGAGGTAGCTGTGTGGCTAAGCTAAGCGACCCAAGTGGCCGACACAAACACCTGGCCCATCTATGAGTGGCACTGCAGTGTCAGACAGGATGGCAGATTTAAAAAAATAGTCCCCAAACAGCACATGATGCAAAGAAAAAAATAGGTGCAATGAGGTAGCTGTGTGACTAAGCTAAGCGACCCAAGTGGTCGACACAAACACCTGGCCCATCTAGGAGTGGCACTGCAGTGTCAGACAGGATGGCAGATTTAAAAAAATAGTCCCCAAACAGCACATGATGCAAAGAAAAAAAGAGGTGCAATGAGGTAGCTGTGTGACTAAGCTAAGAGACCCAAGTTGCCGACACAAACACCTGGCCCATCTAGGAGTGGCACTGCAGTGTCAGACAGGATGGCAGATTTAAAAAAATAGTCCCCAAACAGCACATGATGCAAAGAAAAAAAGAGGTGCACCAAGGTCGCTGGATGGCTAAGCTAAGCGACCCAAGTGGCCAACACAAACACCTGGCCCATCTAGGAGTGGCACTGCAGTGTCAGACAGGATGGCAGATTTTAAAAAAATAATCCCCAAACAGCACATGATGCAAAGAAAGAAAAAAAAGGTGCAATGAGGAGCTGTGTGACTAAGCTAAGCGACCCAAGTGGCCGACACAAACACCTGGCCCATCTAGGAGTGGCACTGCAGTGTCAGACAGGATGGCAGATTTAAAAAAATAGTCCCCAAACAGCACATGATGCAAAGAAAAAAAGAGGTGCACCAAGGTCGCTGGATGGCTAAGCTAAGCGACCCAAGTGGCCGACACAAACACCTGGCCCATCTAGAAGTAGCACTGCAGTGTCAGACAGGATGGCAGATTTAAAAAAATAGTCCCTAAACAGCACATGATGCAAAGAAAAAAAGAGGTGCAATGAGGTAGCTGTGTGGCTAAGCTAAGCGACCCAAGTGGCCGACACAAACACCTGGCCCATCTAGGAGTGGCACTGCAGTGTCAGACAGGATGGCAGATTTAAAAAAATAGTCCCCAAACAGCACATGATGCAAAGAAAAAAAGAGGTGCAATGAGGTAGCTGTGTGACTAAGCTAAGCGACCCAAGTGGTCGACACAAACACCTGGCCCATCTAGGAGTGGCACTGCAGTGTCAGACAGGATGGCAGATTTAAAAAAATAGTCCCCAAACAGCACATGATGCAAAGAAAAAAAGATGTGCAATGAGGTAGCTGTGTGACTAAGCTAAGCGACCCAAGTTGCCGACACAAACACCTGGCCCATCTAGGAGTGGCACTGCAGTGTCAGACAGGATGGCAGATTTTAAAAAAATAGTCCCCAAACAGCACATGATGCAAAGAAAAAAATAAGAATTTACTTACCGATAATTCTATTTCTCGTAGTCCGTAGTGGATGCTGAGGACTCCGTAAGGACCATGAGGGATTAGCGGCTCCGCAGGAGACTGGGCACATCTAAAGAAAGCTTTAGGACTAGCTGGTGTGCACTGGCTCCTCCCCCTATGACCCTCCTCCAAGCCTCAGTTAGGATACTGTGCCCGGACGAGCGTACACAATAAGGAAGGATCTTGAATCCCGGGTAAGACTCATACCAGCCACACCAATCACACCGTATAACTTGTGATCTGAACCCAGTTAACAGCATGATAACAGAGGAGCCTCTAGAAAAGATGGCTCACTACAGCAATAACCCGATCTTTTTGGTAACAATAACTATGTACCAGTATTGCAGACAATTCGCACTTGGGATGGGCGCCCAGCATCCACTACGGACTACGAGAAATAGAATTATCGGTAAGTAAATTCTTATTTTCTCTAACGTCCTAAGTGGATGCTGGGGACTCCGTAAGGACCATGGGGATTATACCAAAGCTCCCAAACGGGCGGGAGAGTGCGGATGACTCTGCAGCACCAATTGAGAGAAACTCCAGGTCCTCCTCAGCCAGGGTATCAATTTTGTAGAATTTTACAAACGTATTTGCTCCTGACCAAGTAGCTGCTCGGCAAAGTTGTAAAGCCGAGACCCCTCGGGCAACCGCCCAAGATGAGCCCACCTTCCTTGTGGAGTGGGCATTTACAGATTTTTTGGCTGTGGCAGGCCTGCCACAGAATGTGCAAGCTGAATTGTACTACAAATCCAACGAGCAATAGTCTGCTTAGAAGCAGGAGCACCCAGCTTGTTGGGTGCATACAGGATAAACAGCGAGTCAGTTTTCCTGACTCCAGCCGTCCTGGATATTTTCAGGGCCCTGACAACATCTAGCAACTTGGAGTCCTCCAAGTCCCTAGTAGCCGCAGGCACCACAATAGGTTGGTTCAGGTGAAACGCTGAAACCACCTTAGGGAGAAACTGAGGACGAGTCCTCAATTCCCCCTGTCCGAATGGAAAATCAGATAAGGGCTTTTACAGGATAAAGCCGCCAATTCTGACACGCGCCTGGCCCCGCCAGGGCCAACAGCATGACCACTTTCCATGTGAGATATTTTAACTCCACAGATTTAAGTGGTTCAACCCAATGTGACTTTTGGAACCCAAAACCTACATTGAGATCGCAAAGTGCCACTGGAGGCACAAAAGGAGGCTGTATATGCAGTACCCCTTTTACAAACGTCTGAACTTCAGGGACTGAAGCTAGTTCTTTTTGGAAGAAAATTGACAGGGCCGAAATTTGAACCTTAATGGACCCCAATTTCAGGCCCATAGACACTCCTGTTTGCAGGAAATGTAGGAATCGACCCAGTTGAATTTCCTCCGTCGGGCCTTACTGGCCTCGCACCACGCAACATATTTTCGCCAAATGCGGTGATAATGTTTTGCGGTTACATCCTTCCTGGCTTTGATCAGGATAGGGATGACTTCATCCGGAATGCCTTTTTTCCTTCAGGATCCGGCGTTCAACCGCCATGCCGTCAAACGCAGCCGCGGTAAGTCTTGGAACAGACAGGGTCCATGCTGGAGCAGGTCCCTTCTTAGAGGTATAGGCCACGGATCCTCCGTGAGCATCTCTTGAAGTTCCGGTTACCAATTTCTTCTTGGCCAATCCGGAGCCACGAATATAGTGCTTACTCCTCTCCATCTTATCAATCTCAGTACCTTGGGTATGAGAGGCAGAGGAGGGAACACATACACTGACTGGTACACCCACGGTGTTACCAGAGCGTCTACAGCTATTTCCTGAGGGTCCCTTGACCTGGCGCAATACCTGTCGAGTTTTTCCCAACGGTTTATAATCATGTGGAAGACTTCTGGGTGAAGTCCCCACTCTCCCGGGTGGAGGTCGTGTTGAGGAAGTCTGCTTCCCAGTTGTCCACTCCCGGAATGAATACTGCTGACAGTGCTATCACATGGTTTTCCGCCCAGCGAAGAATCCTTGCAGCTTCTGCCATTGCCCTCCTGCTTCTTGTGACACCCTTGTTTGTTTACGTGGGTGACTGCCGTGATGTTGTCCGACTGGATCAACACCGGCTGACCTTGAAGCAGAGGTCTTGCTAAGCTTAGAGCATTGTAAATGGCCCTTAGCTTCAGGATATTTATGTGAAGTGACGTCTCCAGGCTAGACTATAAGCCCTGGATATTCCTTCCCTGTGTGACTGCTCCCCAGCCTCGCAGGCTGGCATCCGTGGTCACCAGGACCCAGTCCTGAATGCCGAATCTGCGGCCCTCTAGAAGGTGAGCACTCTGCAACCACCACAGGAGGGACACCCTTGTCCTTGGTGACTGGGTTATCCGCTGATGCATCTGAAGATGCGACCCGGACCATTTGTCCAGCAGGTCCCACTGGAAAGTTCTTGCGTGGAATCTGCCGAATGGGATTGCTTCGTAGGAAGCCACCATTATACCCAGAACCCTTGTGCACTGATGCACTGAGACTTGGCTCGGTTTAAGGAGGTTCCTGACTATCTCGGATAACTCCCTGGCTTTCTCCTCCGGGAGAAACACCTTTTTCTGGACTGTGTCCAGGATCATCCCTAGGAACAGAAGACAAGTCGTCGGAACCAGCTGCGATTTTGGAATATTGAGAATCCAATCGTGCTGCCGCAACACTACCTGAGATAGTGCTACACCGACCTCCAACTGTTCCCTGGATCTTACCCTTATCAGGGAATCGTCCAAGTAAGGGATAACTAATATTCCCTTCCTTCGAAGGAATATCATCATTTCGGCCATTACCTTGGTAAAGAACAGGTAAAGTAAGTGCAATAGGGTGCGCTAAATGCGGAAATAGGTGAACAGATCTGATTGACCTTTGTGTGTAATATTAAAAGTTGATACTTCCCTTAATATCACCTATATGCATATACTTCTTGAGTCCGTTCCACATATAAAAGAGAATAAATAGATGCATATAGTGTAGTATATTTCAAATGAGACAAAATTTAATACAATCAATTCTCAGATTTAAACATAAAAAGATGCACATAAAATACAAAATTTTAATTCCTAAAAACACTTATTTTCACCCAAATGCGGGGTAATAAAGGTGGAGGATTACCAGATGAAAGTGATCAGTGAGCGTATCAGATGTAACCTTAGGGTAACTGGCTCCGGAACCGGGTTCCCTCGTCCACGTCCCAATCGTCTGGTCAGCCTTACACCTGTTGATAATTCAATGGGTACTCCACTCTCCTGCTGCTAGGTTACATCTGATACGCTCACTGATCACTTTCATCTGGTAATCCTCCACCTTTATTACCCCGCATTTGGGTGAAAATAAGTGTTTTTAGGAATTAAAATTTTGCATTTTATGTGCATCTTTTTATGTTTAAATCAGAGAATTGATTGTATTAAATTTTGTCTCATTTGAAATATACTACACTATATGCATCTATTTATTCTCTTTTATATGTGGAACGGACTCAAGAAGTATATGCATATAGGTGATATTAAGGGAAGTATCAACTTTTAATATTACACACAAAGGTCAATCAGATCTGTTCACCTATTTCCGCATTTAGCGCACCCTATTGCACTTACTTTACCTGTTCATTGTCTCATATTGGTACAAGGGATTACCACTGGTGCAAAGGGGTTGCTGCTTGTTGCTTTGGCGCCATTCGTGTTCTCTATAAATTCTTTACATTACCTTGGTAAAGACCCGGGGTGCCGTGGACCATCCATACGGCAGCGTCTGAACTGATAGTGACAGTTCTGTACCATAAACCTGAGGTACCCTTGATGAGAAGGGTACATTTTTTACATGAAGGTAAGCATCCTTGATGTCCCGAGACATCATGTAGTCCCCTTCTTCCAGGTTCGCAATCACTGCTCTGAGTGACTCAATCTTGAATTTGAACCTCTGTATGTAAGTGTTCAAAGATTTTAGATTTATAATCGGTCTCACCAAGCCGTCCGGCTTTGGTACCACAACAGTGTGGAATAATACCCCGTTCCCTGTTGCAGGAGGGGTACCTTGATTATCACCTGCTGGGAATACAGCTTGTGAATGGCTTCCAAAACTATCTCCCTGTCAGAAGGAGACATCGGTAAAGCCGACTTTAGGAAACGGCGAGGGGGAGACGTCTCGAATTCTAATTTGTACCCCTGAGTATCACCTGAAGGATCCAGGGGTCTACTTGCGAGTGAGCCACTGCGCGCTGAAATTCATTGAGACGGGCCCCCCACCGTGCCTGATTCTGCTTGTAAAGCCCCAGCGTCATACTGAGGGCTTGGCAGAGGCGGGAGAGGGTTTCTGTTCCTGGGAACTGGCTGATTTCTGCAACCTTTTTCCTCTCCCTCTGTCACGGGGCAGAAAAGAGGAACCTTTTGCCCGCTTGTCCACGAAAAGACTGCGCCTGATAATACGGCGTCTTCTCATGATGAGAGGCGACCTGGGGTACAAACGTGGGTTTCCCAGCTGTTGCCGTGGCCACCAGGTCTGAAAGACCGACCCCAAATAACTCCCTTAATAAGGCAATACTTCCAAATGCCGTTTGGAATACGCATCACCTGACCACTGACGTGTCCATAACCCTCTACTGGTAGAAATGGACAACGCACTTAGACTTGATGCCAGTCGGCAAATATTCCGCTGTGCATCACGCATATATAGAAATGCATCTTTAAAATGCTCTATAGGCAATAATATACTGTCCCTATCTAGGGTAACAATATTTTCAGTCAGGGAATCCGACCACGCCAACCCAGCACTGCACATCCAGGCTGAGGCGATTGCTGGTCGCAGTATAACACCAGTATGTGTGTAATACATTTTAGGATATCCTCCTGCTTTCTATCAGCAGGATCCTTAAGGGCGGCCATCTCAGGAGAGGGTAGAGCCCTTGTTCTTACCAGCGTGTGAGCGCTTTATCCACCCTAGGGGGTGTTTCCCAACGCACCCTAACCTCTGGCGGGAAAGGATATAATGCCAATAACATTTTTATCAGTTGTTATCGGGGGAAACCCACGCATCATCACACACCTCATTTAATTTCTCAGATTCAGGAAAACTACAGGTAGTTTTTCCTCACCGAACATAATACCCCTTTTTGGTGGTACTCGTATTATCAGAAATGTGTAAAACATTTTTCATTGCCTCAATCATGTAACGTGTGGCCCTACTGGAAGTCACATTTGTCTCTTCACCGTCGACACTGGAGTCAGTATCCGTGTCGGCGTCTATATCTGCCATCTGAGGTAACGGGCGCTTTAGAGCCCCTGACGGCCTATGAGACGTCTGGACAGGCACAAGCTGAGTAGCCGGCTGTCTCATATCAACCACTGTCTTTTATACAGAGCTGACACTGTCACGTAATTCTTCCAACAGTTCATCCACTCAGGTGTCGACCCCCTAGGGGGTGACATCACTATTACAGGCAATCTGCTCCGTCTCCACATCATTTTTCTCCTCATACATGTCGACACCAACGTGCCGACATACAGCACACACACAGGGAATGCTCTGATAGAGGACAGGACCCCACTAGCCCTTTGGGGAGACAGAGGGAGAGTTTGCCAGCACACACCAGAGTGCTATATATATACAGGGATAACCTTATATAAGTGTTTTTCCCCTTATAGCTGCTGTATTGTTTATACTGCGCCTAATTAGTGCCCCCCTCTCTTTATTTAACCCTTTCTGTAGTGTAGTGACTGCAGGGGAGAGACAGGGAGCTTCCCTCCAACGAAGCTGTGAGGGAAAATGGCGACAGTGTGCTGAGGAGATAGGCTCCGCCCCCTTATCGGCGGCCTTATCTCCCGTTTTTTGTGTATTTTTGGCATGGGTTAAATGCATCCATATTGCCCAGGGGCTATATGTGATGCATCTTTTGCCATTTAAGGTATTTTTATTGCGTCTCGGGGCGCCCCCACCCAGCGCCCTGCACCCTCAGTGACCGGAGTGTGAAGTGTGCTGAGAGCAATGGCGCACAGCTGCGGTGCTGTGCGCTACCTTTTTGAAGACAGGACGTCTTCTGCCGCCGATTTTCCGGATCTCTTCAGGCTTCTGGCTCTGTAAGGGGGCCGGCGGCGCGGCTCTGGGACCCATCCAGGCTGGGCCTGTGATCGTCCCTCTGGAGCTAATGTCCAGTAGCCTAAGAAGCCCAATCCACTCTGCACGCAGGTGAGTTCGCTTCTTCTCCCCTTAGTCCCTCGATGCAGTGAGCCTGTTGCCAGCAGGACTCACTGAAAATAAAAAACCTAAAACTAACTTTTCACTAAGCAGCTCAGGAGAGCCACCTAGATTGCACCCTTCTCGTTCGGGCACAGAAATCTAACTGAGGCTTGGAGGAGGGTCATAGGGGGAGGAGCCAGTGCACACCAGCTAGTCCTAAAGCTTTCTTTAGATGTGCCCAGTCTCCTGCGGAGCCGCTAATCCCCCATGGTCCTTACGGAGTCCCCAGCATCCACTTAGGACGTTAGAGAAAAGAGGTGCACCAAGGTCGCTGGATGGCTAAGCTAAGCGACCCAAGTGGCTGACACAAACACCTGGCCAATCTAGAAGTGGCACTGCAGTGTCAGACAGGATGGCAGATTTAAAAAAATAGTCCCCAAACAGCACATGATGCAAAGAAAAAAAGAGGTGCACCAAGGTCGCTGGATGGCTAAGCTAAGCGACCCAAGTGGCCAACACAAACACCTGGCCCATCTAGGATGGCACTGCAGTGTCAGACAGGATGGCAGATTTAAAAAAATAGTCCCCAAACAGCACATGATGCAAAGAAAAAAAGAGGTGCAATGAAGTAGTTGTGTGGCTAAGCTAAGCGACCCAAGTGGCCGACACAAACACCTGGCCCATCTAGGAGTGGCACTGCAGTGTCAGACAGGATGGCAGATTTTAAAAAAATAGTCCCCAAACAGCACATGATGCAAAGAAAAAAAGAGGTGCAATGAGGTAGCTGTGTGGCTAAGTTAAGCGACCCAAGTGGCCGACACAAACACCTTTGCCCATCTAGTAGTGGCACTGCAGTGTCAGCCAGGATGGCAGATTTAAAAAAATAGTCCCCAAACAGCACATGATGCAAAGAAAAAAAGAGGTGCAATGAGGTAGCTGTGTGGCTAAGCTAAGCGACCCAAGTGGCCGACACAAACACCTTTGCCCATCTAGGAGTGGCACTGCAGTGTCAGACAGGATGGCAGATTTAAAAAAATAGTCCCCAAACAGCACATGATGCAAAGAAAAAAAGAGGTGCAATGAGGTAGCTGTGTGGCTAAGCTAAGCGACCCAAGTGGCCGACACAAACACCTGGCCCATCTAGGAGTGGCACTGCAGTGTCAGACAGGATGGCAGATTTAAAAAAATAGTCCCCAAACAGCACATGATGCAAAGAAAAAAAGAGGTGCAATGAGGTAGCTGTGTGACTAAGCTAAGCGACCCAAGTGGCCGACACAAACACCTGGCCCATCTAGGAGTGGCACTGCAGTGTCAGCCAGGATGGCAGATTTAAAAAAATAGTCCCCAAACAGCACATGATGCAAAGAAAAAAAGAGGTGCAATGAGGTAGCTGTGTGGCTAAGCTAAGCGACCCAAGTGGCCGACACAAACACCCGGCCCATCTAGGAGTGGCACTGCAGTGTCAGACAGGATGGCAGATTTAAAAAAATATTCCCCAAACAGCACATGATGCAAAGCAAAAAGAGGTGCAATGAGGTAGCTGTGTGACTAAGCTAAGCGACCCAAGTGGCCGACACAAACACCTTTGCCCATCTAGGAGTGGCACTGCAGTGTCAGACAGGATGGCAGATTTAAAAATATAGTCCCCAAACAGCACATGATGCAAAGAAAAAAAGAGGTGCACCAAGGTCGCTGGATGGCTAAGCTAAGCGACCCAAGTGGCCGACACAAACACCTGGCCAATCTAGGAGTGGCACTGCAGTGTCAGACAGGATGGCAGATTTAAAAAAAATAGTCCCCAAACAGCACATGATGCAAAGAAAAAAAGAGGTGCACCAAGGTCGCTGGATGGCTAAGCTAAGCGACCCAAGTGGCCGACACAAACACCTGGCCCATCTAGGAGTGGCACTGCAGTGTCAGACAGGATGGCAGATTTAAAAAAATAGTCCCCAAACAGCACATGATGCAAAGAAAAAAAGAGGTGCAATGAGGTAGCTGTGTGGCTAAGCTAAGCGACCCAAGTGGCCGACACAAACACCTTTGCCCATCTAGGAGTGGCACTGCAGTGTCAGACAGGATGGCAGATTTAAAAAAATAGTCCCCAAACAGCACATGATGCAAAGAAAAAAAGAGGTGCAATGAGGTAGCTGTGTGGCTAAGCTAAGCGACCCAAGTGGCCGACACAAACACCTTTGCCCATCTAGGAGTGGCACTGCAGTGTCAGACAGGATGGCAGATTTAAAAAAATAGTCCCCAAACAGCACATGATGCAAAGAAAAAAAGAGGTGCAATGAGGTAGCTGTGTGGCTAAGCTAAGCGACCCAAGTGGCCGACATAAACACCTGGCCCATCTAGGAGTGGCACTGCAGTGTCAGACAGGATGGCAGATTTAAAAAAATAGTCCCCAAACAGCACATGATGCAAAGAAAAAAAGAGGTGCAATGAGGTAGCTGTGTGACTAAGCTAAGCGACCCAAGTGGCCGACATAAACACCTGGCCCATCTAGGAGTGGCACTGCAGTGTCAGACAGGATGGCAGATTTAAAAAATAGTCCCCAAACAGCACATGATGCAAAGAAAAAAAGAGGTGCAATGAGGTAGCTGTGTGACTAAGCTAAGCGACCCAAGTGGCCGACACAAACACCTGGCCCATCTAGGAGTAGCACTGCAGTGTCAGACAGGATGGCAGATTTAAAAAAATATTCCCCAAACAGCACATGATGCAAAGAAAAAAAGAGGTGCAATGAGGTAGCTGTGTGACTAAGCTAAGCGACCCAAGTGGCCGACACAAACACCTGGCCCATCTAGGAGTGGCACTGCAGTGTCAGACAGGATGGCAGATTTAAAAAAATAGTCCCCAAACAGCACATGATGCAAAGAAAAAAAGAGGTGCACCAAGGTCGCTGGATGGCTAAGCTAAGCGACCCAAGTGGCCGACACAAACACCTGGCCCATCTAGGAGTGGCACTGCAGTGTCAGACAGGATGGCCGATTTGAAAAAATAGTCCCCAAACAGCACATGATGCAAAGAAAAAAAGAGGTGCACCAAGGTCGCTGGATGGCTAAGCTAAGCGACCCAAGTGGCTGACACAAACACCTGGCCAATCTAGGAGTGGCACTGCAGTGTCAGACAGGATGGCAGATTTAAAAAAATAGTCCCCAAACAGCACATGATGCAAAGAAAAAAAGAGGTGCACCAAGGTCGCTGGATGGCTAAGCTAAGCGACCCAAGTGGCCAACACAAACACCTGGCCCATCTAGGAGTGGCACTGCAGTGTCAGACAGGATGGCAGATTTAAAAAAATAGTCCCCAAACAGCACATGATGCAAAGAAAAAAAGAGGTGCAATGAAGTAGCTGTGTGGCTAAGCTAAGCGACCCAAGTGGCCGACACAAACACCTGGCCCATCTAGGAGTGGCACTGCAGTGTCAGACAGGATGGCAGATTTAAAAAAAATAGTCCCCAAACAGCACATGATGCAAAGAAAAAAAGAGGTGCAATGAGGTAGCTGTGTGGCTAAGTTAAGCGACCCAAGTGGCCGACACAAACACCTTTGCCCATCTAGGAGTGGCACTGCAGTGTCAGCCAGGATGTCAGATTTAAAAAAATAGTCCCCAAACAGCACATGATGCAAAGAAAAAAAGAGGTGCAATGAGGTAGCTGTGTGGCTAAGCTAAGCGACCCAAGTGGCCGACACAAACACCTTTGCCCATCTAGGAGTGGCACTGCAGTGTCAGACAGGATGGCAGATTTAAAAAAATAGTCCCCAAACAGCACATGATGCAAAGAAAAAAAGAGGTGCAATGAGGTAGCTGTGTGGCTTAGCTAAGCGACCCAAGTGGCCGACACAAACACCTGGCCCATCTAGAAGTGGCACTGCAGTGTTAGACAGGATGGCCGATTTAAAAAATAGTCCCCAAACAGCACATGATGCAAAGAAAAAAATAGGTGCAATGAGGTAGCTGTGTGACTAAGCTAAGCGACCAAAGTGGCCGACACAAACACCTGGCCCATCTAGGAGTGGCACTGCAGTGTCAGACAGGATGGCAGATTTAAAAAAATATTCCCCAAACAGCACATGATGCAAAGCAAAAAGAGGTGCAATGAGGTAGCTGTGTGACTAAGCTAAGCGACCCAAGTGGCCGACACAAACACCTGGCCCATCTAGGAGTGGCACTGCAGTGTCAGACAGGATGGCAGATTTAAAAATATAGTCCCCAAACAGCACATGATGCAAAGAAAAAAAGAGGTGCACCAAGGTCGCTGGATGGCTAAGCTAAGCGACCCAAGTGGCCGACACAAACAGCTGGCCCATCTAGGAGTGGCACTGCAGTGTCAGACAGGAAGGCAGATTTAAAAAAATAGTCCCCAAACAGCACATGATGCAAAGAAAAAAAGAGGTGCACCAAGGTCGCTGGATGGCTAAGCTAAGCGACCCAAGTGGCCGACACAAACACCTGGCCCATCTAGGAGTGGCACTGCAGTGTCAGACAGGATGGCAGATTTAAAAAAATAGTCCCCAAACAGCACATGATGCAAAGAAAAAAAGAGGTGCAATGAGGTAGCTGTGTGGCTAAGCTAAGCGACCCAAGTGGCCGACACAAACACCTTTGCCCATCTAGGAGTGGCACTGCAGTGTCAGACAGGATGGCAGATTTAAAAAAATAGTCCCCAAACAGCACATGATGCAAAGAAAAAAAGAGGTGCAATGAGGTAGCTGTGTGACTAAGCTAAGCGACCCAAGTGGCCGACACAAACACCTGGCCCATCTAGGAGTGGCACTGCAGTGTCAGCCAGGATGGCAGATTTAAAAAAATAGTCCCCAAACAGCACATGATGCAAAGAAAAAAAGAGGTGCAATGACGTAGCTGTGTGGCTAAGCTAAGCGACCCAAGTGGCCGACACAAACACCTGGCCCATCTAGGAGTGGCACTGCAGTGTCAGACAGGATGGCAGATTTAAAAAAATAGTCCCCAAACAGCACATGATGCAAAGAAAAAAAGAGGTGCACCAAGGTCGCTGGATGGCTAAGCTAAGCGACCCAAGTGGCCGACACAAACACCTGGCCCATCTAGGAGTGGCACTGCAGTGTCAGACAGGATGGCAGATTTAAAAAAATAGTCCCCAAACAGCACATGATGCAAAGAAAAAAAGAGGTGCAATGAGGTAGCTGTGTGACTAAGCTAAGCGACCCAAGTGGCCGACACAAACACCTGGCCCATCTAGGAGTGGCACTGCAGTGTCAGACAGGATGGCAGATTTAAAAAAATAGTCCCCAAACAGCACATGATGCAAAGAAAAAAAGAGGTGCAATGAGGTAGCTGTGTGGCTAAGCTAAGCGACCCAAGTGGCCGACACAAACACCTTTGCCCATCTAGGAGTGGCACTGCAGTGTCAGACAGGATGGCAGATTTAAAAAAATAGTCCCCAAACAGCACATGATGCAAAGAAAAAAAGAGGTGCAATGAGGTAGCTGTGTGACTAAGCTAAGCGACCCAAGTGGCCGACACAAACACCTGGCCCATCTAGGAGTGGCACTGCAGTGTCAGCCAGGATGGCAGATTTAAAAAAATAGTCCCCAAACAGCACATGATGCAAAGAAAAAAAGAGGTGCAATGAGGTAGCTGTGTGGCTAAGCTAAGCGACCCAAGTGGCCGACACAAACACCTGGCCCATCTAGGAGTGGCACTGCAGTGTCAGACAGGATGGCAGATTTAAAAAAATAGTCCCCAAACAGCACATGATGCAAAGAAAAAAAGAGGTGCACCAAGGTCGCTGGATGGCTAAGCTAAGCGACCCAAGTGGCTGACACAAACACCTGGCCAATCTAGGAGTGGCACTGCAGTGTCAGACAGGATGGCAGATTTAAAAAAAATAGTCCCCAAACAGCATATGATGCAAAGAAAAAAAGAGGTGCACCAAGGTCGCTGGATGGCTAAGCTAAGCGACCCAAGTGGCCAACACAAACACCTGGCCCATCTAGGAGTGGCACTGCAGTGTCAGACAGGATGGCAGATTTAAAAAAATAGTCCCCAAACAGCACATGATGCAAAGAAAAAAAGAGGTGCAATGAAGTAGCTGTGTGGCTAAGCTAAGCGACCCAAGTGGCCGACACAAACACCTGGCCCATCTAGGAGTGGCACTGCAGTGTCAGACAGGATGGCAGATTTAAAAAAAATAGTCCCCAAACAGCACATGATGCAAAGAAAAAAAGAGGTGCAATGAGGTAGCTGTGTGGCTAAGTTAAGCGACCCAAGTGGCCGACACAAACACCTTTGCCCATCTAGGAGTGGCACTGCAGTGTCAGCCAGGATGGCAGATTTAAAAAAATAGTCCCCAAACAGCACATGATGCAAAGAAAAAAAGAGGTGCAATGAGGTAGCTGTGTGGCTAAGCTAAGCGACCCAAGTGGCCGACACAAACACCTTTGCCCATCTAGGAGTGGCACTGCAGTGTCAGACAGGATGGCAGATTTAAAAAAATAGTCCCCAAACAGCACATGATGCAAAGAAAAAAAGAGGTGCAATGAGGTAGCTGTGTGACTAAGCTAAGCGACCCAAGTGGCCGACACAAACACCTGGCCCATCTAGGAGAGGAACTGCAGTGTCAGACAGGATGGCAGATTTAAAAAAATATTCCCCAAACAGCACATGATGCAAAGCAAAAAGAGGTGCAATGAGGTAGCTGTGTGACTAAGCTAAGCGACCCAAGTGGCCGACACAAACACCTGGCCCATCTAGGAGTGGCACTGCAGTGTCAGACAGGATGGCAGATTTAAAAATATAGTCCCCAAACAGCACATGATGCAAAGAAAAAAAGAGGTGCACCAAGGTCGCTGGATGGCTAAGCTAAGCGACCCAAGTGGCCGACACAAACAGCTGGCCCATATAGGAGTGGCACTGCAGTGTCAGACAGGATGGCAGATTTAAAAAAATAGTCCCTAAACAGCACATGATGCAAAGAAAAAAAGAGGTGCACCAAGGTCGCTGGATGGCTAAGCTAAGCGACCCAAGTGGCCGACACAAACACCTGGCCCATCTAGGAGTGGCACTGCAGTGTCAGACAGGATGGCAGATTTAAAAAAATAGTCCCCAAACAGCACATGATGCAAAGAAAAAAAGAGATGCAATGAGGTAGCTGTGTGGCTAAGCTAAGCGACCCAAGTGGCCGACACAAACACCTTTGCCCATCTAGGAGTGGCACTGCAGTGTCAGACAGGATGGCAGATTTAAAAAAATAGTCCCCAAACAGCACATGATGCAAAGAAAAAAAGAGGTGCAATGAGGTAGCTGTGTGACTAAGCTAAGCGACCCAAGTGGCCGACACAAACACCTGGCCCATCTAGGAGTGGCACTGCAGTGTCAGCCAGGATGGCAGATTTAAAAAAAATAGTCCCCAAACAGCACATGATGCAAAGAAAAAAAGAGGTGCAATGAGGTAGCTGTGTGGCTAAGCTAAGCGACCCAAGTGGCCGACACAAACACCTGGCCCATCTAGGAGTGGCACTGCAGTGTCAGCCAGGATGGCAGATTTAAAAAAATAGTCCCCAAACAGCACATGATGCAAAGAAAAAAAGAGGTGCAATGAGGTAGCTGTGTGGCTAAGCTAAGCGACCCAAGTGGCCGACACAAACACCTTTGCCCACCTAGGAGTGGCACTGCAGTGTCAGACAGGATGGCAGATTTAAAAAAATAGTCCCCAAACAGCACATGATGCAAAGAAAAAAAGAGGTGCAATGAGGTAGCTGTGTGACTAAGCTAAGCGACCCAAGTGGCCGACACAAACACCTGGCCCATCTAGGAGAGGCACTGCAGTGTCAGACAGGATGGCAGATTTAAAAAAATATTCCCCAAACAGCACATGATGCAAAGCAAAAAGAGGTGCAATGAGGTAGCTGTGTGACTAAGCTAAGCGACCCAAGTGGCCGACACAAACACCTGGCCCATCTAGGAGTGGCACTGCAGTGTCAGACAGGATGGCAGATTTAAAAATATAGTCCCCAAACAGCACATGATGCAAAGAAAAAAAGAGGTGCACCAAGGTCGCTGGATGGCTAAGCTAAGCGACCCAAGTGGCCGACACAAACAGCTGGCCCATCTAGGAGTGGCACTGCAGTGTCAGACAGGATGGCAGATTTAAAAAAATAGTCCCTAAACAGCACATGATGCAAAGAAAAAAAGAGGTGCACCAAGGTCGCTGGATGGCTAAGCTAAGCGACCCAAGTGGCCGACACAAACACCTGGCCCATCTAGGAGTGGCACTGCAGTGTCAGACAGGATGGCAGATTTAAAAAAATAGTCCCCAAACAGCACATGATGCAAAGAAAAAAAGAGGTGCAATGAGGTAGCTGTGTGGCTAAGCTAAGCGACCCAAGTGGTCGACACAAACACCTTTGCCCATCTAGGAGTGGCACTGCAGTGTCAGACAGGATGGCAGATTTAAACAAATAGTCCCCAAACAGCACATGATGCAAAGAAAAAAAGAGTTGCAATGAGGTAGCTGTGTGACTAAGCTAAGCGACCCAAGTGGCCGACACAAACACCTGGCCCATCTAGGAGTGGCACTGCAGTGTCAGCCAGGATGGCAGATTTAAAAAAATAGTCCCCAAACAGCACATGATGCAAAGAAAAAAAGAGGTGCAAAGAGGTAGCTGTGTGGCTAAGCTAAGCGACCCAAGTGGCCGCCACAAACACCTGGCCCATCTAGGAGTGGCACTGCAGTGTCAGACAGGATGGCAGATTTAAAAAAATAGTCCCCAAACAGCACATGATGCAAAGAAAAAAAGAGGTGCAATGAGGTAGCTGTGTGGCTAAGCTAAGCGACCCAAGTGGCCGACACAAACACCTTTGCCCATCTAGGAGTGGCACTGCAGTGTCAGACAGGATGGCAGATTTAAAAAAATAGTCCCCAAACAGCACATGATGCAAAGAAAAAAAGAGGTGCAATGAGGTAGCTGTGTGACTAAGCTAAGCGACCCAAGTGGCCGACACAAACACCTGGCCCATCTAGGAGTGGCACTGCAGTGTCAGCCAGGATGGCAGATTTAAAAAAATAGTCCCCAAACAGCACATGATGCAAAGAAAAAAAGAGGTGCAATGAGGTAGCTGTGTGGCTAAGCTAAGCGACCCAAGTGGCCGACACAAACACCTGGCCCATCTAGGAGTGGCACTGCAGTGTCAGACAGGATGGCAGATTTAAAAAAATAGTCCCCAAACAGCACATGATGCAAAGAAAAAAAGAGGTGCACCAAGGTCGCTGGATGGCTAAGCTAAGCGACCCAAGTGGCTGACACAAACACCTGGCCAATCTAGGAGTGGCACTGCAGTGTCAGACAGGATGGCAGATTTAAAAAAAATAGTCCCCAAACAGCATATGATGCAAAGAAAAAAAGAGGTGCACCAAGGTCGCTGGATGGCTAAGCTAAGCGACCCAAGTGGCCAACACAAACACCTGGCCCATCTAGGAGTGGCACTGCAGTGTCAGACAGGATGGCAGATTTAAAAAAATAGTCCCCAAACAGCACATGATGCAAAGAAAAAAAGAGGTGCAATGAAGTAGCTGTGTGGCTAAGCTAAGCGACCCAAGTGGCCGACACAAACACCTGGCCCATCTAGGAGTGGCACTGCAGTGTCAGACAGGATGGCAGATTTAAAAAAAATAGTCCCCAAACAGCACATGATGCAAAGAAAAAAAGAGGTGCAATGAGGTAGCTGTGTGGCTAAGTTAAGCGACCCAAGTGGCCGACACAAACACCTTTGCCCATCTAGGAGTGGCACTGCAGTGTCAGCCAGGATGGCAGATTTAAAAAAATAGTCCCCAAACAGCACATGATGCAAAGAAAAAAAGAGGTGCAATGAGGTAGCTGTGTGGCTAAGCTAAGCGACCCAAGTGGCCGACACAAACACCTTTGCCCATCTAGGAGTGGCACTGCAGTGTCAGACAGGATGGCAGATTTAAAAAAATAGTCCCCAAACAGCACATGATGCAAAGAAAAAAAGAGGTGCAATGAGGTAGCTGTGTGACTAAGCTAAGCGACCCAAGTGGCCGACACAAACACCTGGCCCATCTAGGAGAGGAACTGCAGTGTCAGACAGGATGGCAGATTTAAAAAAATATTCCCCAAACAGCACATGATGCAAAGCAAAAAGAGGTGCAATGAGGTAGCTGTGTGACTAAGCTAAGCGACCCAAGTGGCCGACACAAACACCTGGCCCATCTAGGAGTGGCACTGCAGTGTCAGACAGGATGGCAGATTTAAAAATATAGTCCCCAAACAGCACATGATGCAAAGAAAAAAAGAGGTGCACCAAGGTCGCTGGATGGCTAAGCTAAGCGACCCAAGTGGCCGACACAAACAGCTGGCCCATATAGGAGTGGCACTGCAGTGTCAGACAGGATGGCAGATTTAAAAAAATAGTCCCTAAACAGCACATGATGCAAAGAAAAAAAGAGGTGCACCAAGGTCGCTGGATGGCTAAGCTAAGCGACCCAAGTGGCCGACACAAACACCTGGCCCATCTAGGAGTGGCACTGCAGTGTCAGACAGGATGGCAGATTTAAAAAAATAGTCCCCAAACAGCACATGATGCAAAGAAAAAAAGAGATGCAATGAGGTAGCTGTGTGGCTAAGCTAAGCGACCCAAGTGGCCGACACAAACACCTTTGCCCATCTAGGAGTGGCACTGCAGTGTCAGACAGGATGGCAGATTTAAAAAAATAGTCCCCAAACAGCACATGATGCAAAGAAAAAAAGAGGTGCAATGAGGTAGCTGTGTGACTAAGCTAAGCGACCCAAGTGGCCGACACAAACACCTGGCCCATCTAGGAGTGGCACTGCAGTGTCAGCCAGGATGGCAGATTTAAAAAAAATAGTCCCCAAACAGCACATGATGCAAAGAAAAAAAGAGGTGCAATGAGGTAGCTGTGTGGCTAAGCTAAGCGACCCAAGTGGCCGACACAAACACCTGGCCCATCTAGGAGTGGCACTGCAGTGTCAGCCAGGATGGCAGATTTAAAAAAATAGTCCCCAAACAGCACATGATGCAAAGAAAAAAAGAGGTGCAATGAGGTAGCTGTGTGGCTAAGCTAAGCGACCCAAGTGGCCGACACAAACACCTTTGCCCACCTAGGAGTGGCACTGCAGTGTCAGACAGGATGGCAGATTTAAAAAAATAGTCCCCAAACAGCACATGATGCAAAGAAAAAAAGAGGTGCAATGAGGTAGCTGTGTGACTAAGCTAAGCGACCCAAGTGGCCGACACAAACACCTGGCCCATCTAGGAGAGGCACTGCAGTGTCAGACAGGATGGCAGATTTAAAAAAATATTCCCCAAACAGCACATGATGCAAAGCAAAAAGAGGTGCAATGAGGTAGCTGTGTGACTAAGCTAAGCGACCCAAGTGGCCGACACAAACACCTGGCCCATCTAGGAGTGGCACTGCAGTGTCAGACAGGATGGCAGATTTAAAAATATAGTCCCCAAACAGCACATGATGCAAAGAAAAAAAGAGGTGCACCAAGGTCGCTGGATGGCTAAGCTAAGCGACCCAAGTGGCCGACACAAACAGCTGGCCCATCTAGGAGTGGCACTGCAGTGTCAGACAGGATGGCAGATTTAAAAAAATAGTCCCTAAACAGCACATGATGCAAAGAAAAAAAGAGGTGCACCAAGGTCGCTGGATGGCTAAGCTAAGCGACCCAAGTGGCCGACACAAACACCTGGCCCATCTAGGAGTGGCACTGCAGTGTCAGACAGGATGGCAGATTTAAAAAAATAGTCCCCAAACAGCACATGATGCAAAGAAAAAAAGAGGTGCAATGAGGTAGCTGTGTGGCTAAGCTAAGCGACCCAAGTGGTCGACACAAACACCTTTGCCCATCTAGGAGTGGCACTGCAGTGTCAGACAGGATGGCAGATTTAAACAAATAGTCCCCAAACAGCACATGATGCAAAGAAAAAAAGAGTTGCAATGAGGTAGCTGTGTGACTAAGCTAAGCGACCCAAGTGGCCGACACAAACACCTGGCCCATCTAGGAGTGGCACTGCAGTGTCAGCCAGGATGGCAGATTTAAAAAAATAGTCCCCAAACAGCACATGATGCAAAGAAAAAAAGAGGTGCAAAGAGGTAGCTGTGTGGCTAAGCTAAGCGACCCAAGTGGCCGCCACAAACACCTGGCCCATCTAGGAGTGGCACTGCAGTGTCAGACAGGATGGCAGATTTAAAAAAATAGTCCCCAAACAGCACATGATGCAAAGAAAAAAAGAGGTGCACCAAGGTCGCTGGATGGCTAAACTAAGCGACCCAAGTGGCTGACACAAACACCTGGCCAATCTAGGAGTGGCACTGCAGTGTCAGACAGGATGGCAGATTTAAAAAAATAGTCCCCAAACAGCACATGATGCAAAGAAAAAAAGAGGTGCACCAAGGTCGCTGGATGGCTAAGCTAAGCGACCCAAGTGGCCGACACAAACACCTGGCCCATCTAGGAGTGGCACTGCAGTGTCAGACAGGATCGCAGATTTAAAAAAATAGTCCCCAAACAGCACATGATGCAAAGAAAAAAAGAGGTGCAATGAGGTAGCTGTGTGGCTAAGCTAAGCGACCCAAGTGGCCGACACAAACACCTTTGCCCATCTAGGAGTGGCACTGCAGTGTCAGACAGGATGGCAGATTTAAAAAAAAATAGTCCCCAAACAGCACATGATGCAAAGAAAAAAAGAGGTGCAATGAGGTAGCTGTGTGACTAAGCTAAGCGACCCAAGTGGCCGACACAAACACCTGGCCCATCTAGGAAAGGCACTGCAGTGTCAGCCAGGATGGCAGATTTAAAAAAATAGTCCCCAAACAGCACATGATGCAAAGAAAAAAAGAGGTGCAATGAGGTAGCTGTGTGGCTAAGCTAAGCGACCCAAGTGGCCGACACAAACACCTTTGCCCATCTAGGAGTGGCACTGCAGTTTCAGACAGGATGGCAGATTTAAAAAAATAGTCCCCAAACAGCACATGATGCAAAGAAAAAAAGAGGTGCAATGAGGTAGCTGTGTGGCTAAGCTAAGCGACCCAAGTGGCCAACACAAACACCTGGCCCATCTAGGAGTGGCACTGCAGTGTCAGACAGGATGGCAGATTTAAAAAAATAGTCCACAAACAGCACATGATGCAAAGAAAAAAAGAGGTGCAATGAGGTAGCTGTGTGACTAAGCTAAGCGACCCAAGTGGCCGACACAAACACCTGGCCCATCTAGGAAAGGCACTGCAGTGTCAGCCAGGATGGCAGATTTAAAAAAATAGTCCCCAAACAGCACATGATGCAAAGAAAAAAAGAGGTGCAATGAGGTAGCTGTGTGGCTAAGCTAAGCGACCCAAGTGGCCGACACAAACACCTTTGCCCATCTAGGAGTGGCACTGCAGTGTCAGACAGGATGGCAGATTTAAAAAAATAGTCCCCAAACAGCACATGATGCAAAGAAAAAAAGAGGTGCAATGAGGTAGCTGTGTGACTAAGCTAAGCGACCCAAGTGGCCGACACAAACACCTGGCCCATCTAGGAGTGGCACTGCAGTGTCAGACAGGATGGCAGATTTAAAAAAATAGTCCCCAAACAGCACATGATGCAAAGAAAAAAAGAGGTGCACCAAGGTCGCTGGATGGCTAAGCTAAGCGACCCAAGTGGCCGACACAAACACCTGGCCCATCTAGGAGTGGCACTGCAGTGTCAGACAGGATGGCAGATTTACAAAAATAGTCCCCAAACAGCACATGATGCAAAGAAAAAAAGAGGTGCAATGAGGTAGCTGTGTGACTAAGCTAAGCGACCCAAGTGGCCGACATAAACACCTGGCCCATCTAGGAGTGGCACTGCAGTGTCAGACAGGATGGCAGATTTAAAAAAATAGTCCCCAAACAGCACATGATGCAAAGAAAAAAAGAGGTGCACCAAGGTCGCTGGATGGCTAAGCTAAGCGACCCAAGTGGCCGACACAAACACCTGGCCCATCTAGGAGTGGCACTGCAGTGTCAGACAGGATGGCAGATTTAAAAAAAATAGTCCCCAAACAGCACATGATGCAAAGAAAAAAAGAGGTGCACCAAGGTCGCTGGATGGCTAAGCTAAGCGACCCAAATGGCTGACACAAACACCTGGCCAATCTAGGAGTGGCACTGCAGTGTCAGACAGGATGGCAGATTTAAAAAAAATAGTCCCCAAACAGCATATGATGCAAAGAAAAAAAGAGGTGCACCAAGGTCGCTGGATGGCTAAGCTAAGCGACCCAAGTGGCCAACACAAACACCTGGCCCATCTAGGAGTGGCACTGCAGTGTCAGACAGGATGGCAGATTTAAAAAAATAGTCCCCAAACAGCACATGATGCAAAGAAAAAAAGAGGTGCAATGAAGTAGCTGTGTGGCTAAGCTAAGCGACCCAAGTGGCCGACACAAACACCTGGCCCATCTAGGAGTGGCACTGCAGTGTCAGACAGGATGGCAGATTTAAAAAAAATAGTCCCCAAACAGCACATGATGCAAAGAAAAAAAGAGGTGCAATGAGGTAGCTGTGTGGCTAAGTTAAGCGACCCAAGTGGCCGACACAAACACCTTTGCCCATCTAGGAGTGGCACTGCAGTGTCAGCCAGGATGGCAGATTTAAAAAAATAGTCCCCAAACAGCACATGATGCAAAGAAAAAAAGAGGTGCAATGAGGTAGCTGTGTGGCTAAGCTAAGCGACCCAAGTGGCCGACACAAACACCTTTGCCCATCTAGGAGTGGCACTGCAGTGTCAGACAGGATGGCAGATTTAAAAAAATAGTCCCCAAACAGCACATGATGCAAAGAAAAAAAGAGGTGCAATGAGGTAGCTGTGTGGCTAAGCTAAGCGACCCAAGTGGCCGACACAAACACCTGGCCCATCTAGGAGTGGCAGTGCAGTGTCAGACAGGATGGCAGATTTAAAAAAATAGTCCCCAAACAGCACATGATGCAAAGAAAAAAAGAGGTGCAATGAGATAGCTGTGTGACTAAGCTAAGCGACCCAAGTGGCCGACACAAACACCTGGCCCATCTGGAAGTGGCACTGCAGTGTTAGACAGGATGGCCGATTTAAAAAATAGTCCCCAAACAGCACATGATGCAAAGAAAAAAATAGGTGCAATGAGGTAGCTGTGTGACTAAGCTAAGCGACCCAAGTGGCCGACACAAACACCTGGCCCATCTAGGAGTGGCACTGCAGTGTCAGACAGGATGGCAGATTTAAAAAAATATTCCCCAAACAGCACATGATGCAAAGCAAAAAGAGGTGCAATGAGGTAGCTGTGTGACTAAGCTAAGCGACCCAAGTGGCCGACACAAACACCTGGCCCATCTAGGAGTGGCACTGCAGTGTCAGACAGGATGGCAGATTTAAAAATATAGTCCCCAAACAGCACATGATGCAAAGAAAAAAAGAGGTGCACCAAGGTCGCTAGATGGCTAAGCTAAGCGACCCAAGTGGCCGACACAAACAGCTGGCCCATCTAGGAGTGGCACTGCAGTGTCAGACAGGATGGCAGATTTAAAAAAATAGTCCCCAAACAGCACATGATGCAAAGAAAAAAAGAGGTGCACCAAGGTCGTTGGATGGCTAAGCTAAGCGACCCAAGTGGCCGACACAAACACCTGGCCCATCTAGGAGTGGCACTGCAGTGTCAGACAGAATGGCAGATTTAAAAAAATAGTCCCCAAACAGCACATGATGCAAAGAAAAAAAGAGGTGCAATGAGGTAGCTGTGTGGCTAAGCTAAGCGACCCAAGTGGCCGACACAAACACCTTTGCCCATCTAGGAGTGGCACTGCAGTGTCAGACAGGATGGCAGATTTAAAAAAATAGTCCCCAAACAGCACATGATGCAAAGAAAAAAAGAGGTGCAATGAGGTAGCTGTGTGACTAAGCTAAGCGACCCAAGTGGCCGACACAAACACCTGGCCCATCTAGGAGTGGCACTGCAGTGTCAGCCAGGATGGCAGATTTAAAAAAATAGTCCCCAAACAGCACATGATGCAAAGAAAAAAAGAGGTGCAATGAGGTAGCTGTGTGGCTAAGCTAAGCGACCAAAGTGGCCGACACAAACACCTGGCCCATCTAGGAGTGGCACTGCAGTGTCAGACAGGATGGCAGATTTAAAAAAATAGTCCCCAAACAGCACATGATGCAAAGAAAAAAAGAGGTGCACCAAGGTCGCTGGATGGCTAAGCTAAGCGACCCAAGTGGCCGACACAAACACCTGGCCCATCTAGGAGTGGCACTGCAGTGTCAGACAGGATGGCAGATTTAAAAACATAGTCCCCAAACAGCACATGATGCAAAGAAAAAAAGAGGTGCACCAAGGTCGCTGGATGGCTAAGCTAAGCGACCCAAGTGGCCGACACAAACACCTGGCCAATCTAGGAGTGGCACTGCAGTGTCAGACAGGATGGCAGATTTAAAAAAATAGTCCCCAAACAGCACATGATGCAAAGAAAAAAAGAGGTGCAATGAGGTAGCTGTGTGACTAAGCTAAGCGACCCAAGTGGCCGACACAAACACCTGGCCCATCTAGGAGTGGCACTGCAGTGTCAGACAGGATGGCAGATTTAAAAAAAATAGTCCCCAAACAGCACATGATGCAAAGAAAAAAAGAGGTGCAATGAGGTAGCTGTGTGGCTAAGCTAAGCGACCCAAGTGGCCGACACAAACACCTTTGCCCATCTAGGAGTGGCACTGCAGTGTCAGACAGGATGGCAGATTTAAAAAAATAGTCCCCAAACAGCACATGATGCAAAGAAAAAAAGAGGTGCAATGAGGTAGCTGTGTGACTAAGCTAAGCGACCCAAGTGGCCGACACAAACACCTGGCCCATCTAGGAGTGGCACTGCAGTGTCAGACAGGATGGCAGATTTAAAAAAATAGTCCCCAAACAGCACATGATGCAAAGAAAAAAAGAGGTGCAATGAGGTAGCTGTGTGGCTAAGCTAAGCGACCCAAGTGGCCGACACAAACACCTGGCCCATCTAGGAGTGGCACTGCAGTGTCAGACAGGATGGCAGATTTAAAAAAATAGTCCCCAAACAGCACATGATGCAAAGAAAAAAAGAGGTGCAATGAGGTAGCTGTGTGACTAAGCTAAGCGACCCAAGTGGCCGACATAAACACCTGGCCCATCTAGGAGTGGCACTGCAGTGTCAGACAGGATGGCAGATTTAAAAAATAGTCCCCAAACAGCACATGATGCAAAGAAAAAAAGAGGTGCAATGAGGTAGCTGTGTGACTAAGCTAAGCGACCCAAGTGGCCGACACAAACACCTGGCCCATCTAGGAGTAGCACTGCAGTGTCAGACAGGATGGCAGATTTAAAAAAATATTCCCCAAACAGCACATGATGCAAAGAAAAAAAGAGGTGCAATGAGGTAGCTATGTGACTAAGCTAAGCGACCCAAGTGGCCGACACAAACACCTGGCCCATCTAGGAGTGGCACTGCAGTGTCAGACAGGATGGCAGATTTAAAAAAATAGTCCCCAAACAGCACATGATGCAAAGAAAAAAAGAGGTGCACCAAGGTCGCTGGATGGCTAAGCTAAGCGACCCAAGTGGCCGACACAAACACCTGGCCCATCTAGGAGTGGCACTGCAGTGTCAGACAGGATGGCAGATTTAAAAAAATAGTCCCCAAACAGCACATGATGCAAAGAAAAAAAGAGGTGCACCAAGGTCGCTGGATGGCTAAGCTAAGCGACCCAAGTGGCTGACACAAACACCTGGCCAATCTAGGAGTGGCACTGCAGTGTCAGACAGGATGGCAGATTAAAAAAAATAGTCCCCAAACAGCACATGATGCAAAGAAAAAAAGAGGTGCACCAAGGTCACTGGATGGCTAAGCTAAGCGACCCAAGTGGCCAACACAAATACCTGGCCCATCTAGGAGTGGCACTGCAGTGTCAGACAGGATGGCAGATTTAAAAAAATAGTCCCCAAACAGCACATGATGCAAAGAAAAAAAGAGGTGCAATGAAGTAGCTGTGTGGCTAAGCTAAGCGACCCAAGTGGCCGACACAAACACCTGGCCCATCTAGGAGTGGCACTGCAGTGTCAGACAGGATGGCAGATTTAAAAAAAATAGTCCCCAAACAGCACATGATGCAAAGAAAAAAAGAGGTGCAATGAGGTAGCTGTGTGGCTAAGTTAAGCGACCCAAGTGGCCGACACAAACACCTTTGCCCATCTAGGAGTGGCACTGCAGTGTCAGCCAGGATGGCAGATTTAAAAAAATAGTCCCCAAACAGCACATGATGCAAAGAAAAAAAGAGGTGCAATGAGGTAGCTGTGTGGCTAAGCTAAGCGACCCAAGTGGCCGACACAAACACCTTTGCCCATCTAGGAGTGGCACTGCAGTGTCAGACAGGATGGCAGATTTAAAAAAATAGTCCCCAAACAGCACATGATGCAAAGAAAAAAAGAGGTGCAATGAGGTAGCTGTGTGGCTAAGCTAAGCGACCCAAGTGGCCGACACAAACACCTGGCCCATCTAGGAGTGGCACTGCAGTGTCAGACAGGATGGCAGATTTAAAAAAATAGTCCCCAAACAGCACATGATGCAAAGAAAAAAAGAGGTGCAATGAGGTAGCTGTGTGACTAAGCTAAGCGACCCAAGTGGCCGACACAAACACCTGGCCCATCTAGAAGTGGCACTGCAGTGTTAGACAGGATGGCCGATTTAAAAAATAGTCCCCAAACAGCACATGATGCAAAGAAAAAAATAGGTGCAATGAGGTAGCTGTGTGACTAAGCTAAGCGACCCAAGTGGCCGACACAAACACCTGGCCCATCTAGGAGTGGCACTGCAGTGTCAGACAGGATGGCAGATTTAAAAAAATATTCCCCAAACAGCACATGATGCAAAGCAAAAAGAGGTGCAATGAGGTAGCTGTGTGACTAAGCTAAGCGACCCAAGTGGCCGACACAAACACCTGGCCCATCTAGGAGTGGCACTGCAGTGTCAGACAGGATGGCAGATTTAAAAATATAGGCCCTCATTCCGAGTTGATCGCTCGCAAGGCGATTTTAGCAGAGTTACACACGCTAAGCCGCCGCCTACTGGGAGTGAATCTTAGCTTCTTAAAATTGCGACCGATGTATTCGCAATATTGCGATTACTAACTACTTAGCAGTTTCAGAGTAGCTTCAGACTTACTCTGCCTGTGCGATCAGTTCAGTGCTTGTCGTTCCTGTTTTGACGTCACAAACACACCCAGCGTTCGCCCAGACACTCCCCCGTTTCCCCGGCCACTCCTGCGTTTTTTCCGGAAACGGTAGCGTTTTTTCCCGCACGCCCATAAAACGGCCTGTTTCCGCCCAGTAACACCCATTTCCTGTCAATCACATTACGATCGCCGGAGCGATGAAAAAGCCGTGAGTAAAAATACTATCTCCATTGTATAATTACTTGGCGCAGTCGCAGTGCGAATATTGCGCATGCGTACTAAGCGGAATTTCACTGCAATGCGATGAAAAATACCGAGCGATCAACTCGGAATGAGGGCCATAGTCCCCAAACAGCACATGATGCAAAGAAAAAAAGAGGTGCACCAAGGTCGCTGGATGGCTAAGCTAAGCGACCCAAGTGGCCGACACAAACAGCTGGCCCATCTAGGAGTGGCACTGCAGTGTCAGACAGGATGGCAGATTTAAAAAAATAGTCCCCAAACAGCACATGATGCAAAGAAAAAAAGAGGTGCACCAAGGTCGCTGGATGGCTAAGCTAAGCGACCCAAGTGGCCGACACAAACACCTGGCCCATCTAGGAGTGGCACTGCAGTGTCAGACAGGATGGCAGATTTAAAAAAATAGTCCCCAAACAGCACATGATGCAAAGAAAAAAAGAGGTGCAATGAGGTAGCTGTGTGGCTAAGCTAAGCGACCCAAGTGGCCGACACAAACACCTTTGCCCATCTAGGAGTGGCACTGCAGTGTCAGACAGGATGGCAGATTTAAAAAAATAGTCCCCAAACAGCACATGATGCAAAGAAAAAAAGAGGTGCAATGAGGTAGCTGTGTGACTAAGCTAAGCGACCCAAGTGGCCGACACAAACACCTGGCCCATCTAGGAGTAGCACTGCAGTGTCAGACAGGATGGCAGATTTAAAAAAATATTCCCCAAACAGCACATGATGCAAAGAAAAAAAGAGGTGCAATGAGGTAGCTATGTGACTAAGCTAAGCGACCCAAGTGGCCGACACAAACACCTGGCCCATCTAGGAGTGGCACTGCAGTGTCAGACAGGATGGCAGATTTAAAAAAATAGTCCCCAAACAGCACATGATGCAAAGAAAAAAAGAGGTGCACCAAGGTCGCTGGATGGCTAAGCTAAGCGACCCAAGTGGCCGACACAAACACCTGGCCCATCTAGGAGTGGCACTGCAGTGTCAGACAGGATGGCAGATTTAAAAAAATAGTCCCCAAACAGCACATGATGCAAAGAAAAAAAGAGGTGCACCAAGGTCGCTGGATGGCTAAGCTAAGCGACCCAAGTGGCTGACACAAACACCTGGCCAATCTAGGAGTGGCACTGCAGTGTCAGACAGGATGGCAGATTAAAAAAAATAGTCCCCAAACAGCACATGATGCAAAGAAAAAAAGAGGTGCACCAAGGTCACTGGATGGCTAAGCTAAGCGACCCAAGTGGCCAACACAAATACCTGGCCCATCTAGGAGTGGCACTGCAGTGTCAGACAGGATGGCAGATTTAAAAAAATAGTCCCCAAACAGCACATGATGCAAAGAAAAAAAGAGGTGCAATGAAGTAGCTGTGTGGCTAAGCTAAGCGACCCAAGTGGCCGACACAAACACCTGGCCCATCTAGGAGTGGCACTGCAGTGTCAGACAGGATGGCAGATTTAAAAAAAATAGTCCCCAAACAGCACATGATGCAAAGAAAAAAAGAGGTGCAATGAGGTAGCTGTGTGGCTAAGTTAAGCGACCCAAGTGGCCGACACAAACACCTTTGCCCATCTAGGAGTGGCACTGCAGTGTCAGCCAGGATGGCAGATTTAAAAAAATAGTCCCCAAACAGCACATGATGCAAAGAAAAAAAGAGGTGCAATGAGGTAGCTGTGTGGCTAAGCTAAGCGACCCAAGTGGCCGACACAAACACCTTTGCCCATCTAGGAGTGGCACTGCAGTGTCAGACAGGATGGCAGATTTAAAAAAATAGTCCCCAAACAGCACATGATGCAAAGAAAAAAAGAGGTGCAATGAGGTAGCTGTGTGGCTAAGCTAAGCGACCCAAGTGGCCGACACAAACACCTGGCCCATCTAGGAGTGGCACTGCAGTGTCAGACAGGATGGCAGATTTAAAAAAATAGTCCCCAAACAGCACATGATGCAAAGAAAAAAAGAGGTGCAATGAGGTAGCTGTGTGACTAAGCTAAGCGACCCAAGTGGCCGACACAAACACCTGGCCCATCTAGAAGTGGCACTGCAGTGTTAGACAGGATGGCCGATTTAAAAAATAGTCCCCAAACAGCACATGATGCAAAGAAAAAATAGGTGCAATGAGGTAGCTGTGTGACTAAGCTAAGCGACCCAAGTGGCCGACACAAACACCTGGCCCATCTAGGAGTGGCACTGCAGTGTCAGACAGGATGGCAGATTTAAAAAAATATTCCCCAAACAGCACATGATGCAAAGCAAAAAGAGGTGCAATGAGGTAGCTGTGTGACTAAGCTAAGCGACCCAAGTGGCCGACACAAACACCTGGCCCATCTAGGAGTGGCACTGCAGTGTCAGACAGGATGGCAGATTTAAAAATATAGGCCCTCATTCCGAGTTGATCGCTCGCAAGGCGATTTTAGCAGAGTTACACACGCTAAGCCGCCGCCTACTGGGAGTGAATCTTAGCTTCTTAAAATTGCGACCGATGTATTCGCAATATTGCGATTACTAACTACTTAGCAGTTTCAGAGTAGCTTCAGACTTACTCTGCCTGTGCGATCAGTTCAGTGCTTGTCGTTCCTGTTTTGACGTCACAAACACACCCAGCGTTCGCCCAGACACTCCCCCGTTTCCCCGGCCACTCCTGCGTTTTTTCCGGAAACGGTAGCGTTTTTTCCCGCACGCCCATAAAACGGCCTGTTTCCGCCCAGTAACACCCATTTCCTGTCAATCACATTACGATCGCCGGAGCGATGAAAAAGCCGTGAGTAAAAATACTATCTCCATTGTATAATTACTTGGCGCAGTCGCAGTGCGAATATTGCGCATGCGTACTAAGCGGAATTTCACTGCAATGCGATGAAAAATACCGAGCGATCAACTCGGAATGAGGGCCATAGTCCCCAAACAGCACATGATGCAAAGAAAAAAAGAGGTGCACCAAGGTCGCTGGATGGCTAAGCTAAGCGACCCAAGTGGCCGACACAAACAGCTGGCCCATCTAGGAGTGGCACTGCAGTGTCAGACAGGATGGCAGATTTAAAAAAATAGTCCCCAAACAGCACATGATGCAAAGAAAAAAAGAGGTGCACCAAGGTCACTGGATGGCTAAGCTAAGCGACCCAAGTGGCCAACACAAATACCTGGCCCATCTAGGAGTGGCACTGCAGTGTCAGACAGGATGGCAGATTTAAAAAAATAGTCCCCAAACAGCACATGATGCAAAGAAAAAAAGAGGTGCAATGAAGTAGCTGTGTGGCTAAGCTAAGCGACCCAAGTGGCCGACACAAACACCTGGCCCATCTAGGAGTGGCACTGCAGTGTCAGACAGGATGGCAGATTTAAAAAAAATAGTCCCCAAACAGCACATGATGCAAAGAAAAAAAGAGGTGCAATGAGGTAGCTGTGTGGCTAAGTTAAGCGACCCAAGTGGCCGACACAAACACCTTTGCCCATCTAGGAGTGGCACTGCAGTGTCAGCCAGGATGGCAGATTTAAAAAAATAGTCCCCAAACAGCACATGATGCAAAGAAAAAAAGAGGTGCAATGAGGTAGCTGTGTGGCTAAGCTAAGCGACCCAAGTGGCCGACACAAACACCTTTGCCCATCTAGGAGTGGCACTGCAGTGTCAGACAGGATGGCAGATTTAAAAAAATAGTCCCCAAACAGCACATGATGCAAAGAAAAAAAGAGGTGCAATGAGGTAGCTGTGTGGCTAAGCTAAGCGACCCAAGTGGCCGACACAAACACCTGGCCCATCTAGGAGTGGCACTGCAGTGTCAGACAGGATGGCAGATTTAAAAAAATAGTCCCCAAACAGCACATGATGCAAAGAAAAAAAGAGGTGCAATGAGGTAGCTGTGTGACTAAGCTAAGCGACCCAAGTGGCCGACACAAACACCTGGCCCATCTAGAAGTGGCACTGCAGTGTTAGACAGGATGGCCGATTTAAAAAATAGTCCCCAAACAGCACATGATGCAAAGAAAAAATAGGTGCAATGAGGTAGCTGTGTGACTAAGCTAAGCGACCCAAGTGGCCGACACAAACACCTGGCCCATCTAGGAGTGGCACTGCAGTGTCAGACAGGATGGCAGATTTAAAAAAATATTCCCCAAACAGCACATGATGCAAAGCAAAAAGAGGTGCAATGAGGTAGCTGTGTGACTAAGCTAAGCGACCCAAGTGGCCGACACAAACACCTGGCCCATCTAGGAGTGGCACTGCAGTGTCAGACAGGATGGCAGATTTAAAAATATAGGCCCTCATTCCGAGTTGATCGCTCGCAAGGCGATTTTAGCAGAGTTACACACGCTAAGCCGCCGCCTACTGGGAGTGAATCTTAGCTTCTTAAAATTGCGACCGATGTATTCGCAATATTGCGATTACTAACTACTTAGCAGTTTCAGAGTAGCTTCAGACTTACTCTGCCTGTGCGATCAGTTCAGTGCTTGTCGTTCCTGTTTTGACGTCACAAACACACCCAGCGTTCGCCCAGACACTCCCCCGTTTCCCCGGCCACTCCTGCGTTTTTTCCGGAAACGGTAGCGTTTTTTCCCGCACGCCCATAAAACGGCCTGTTTCCGCCCAGTAACACCCATTTCCTGTCAATCACATTACGATCGCCGGAGCGATGAAAAAGCCGTGAGTAAAAATACTATCTCCATTGTATAATTACTTGGCGCAGTCGCAGTGCGAATATTGCGCATGCGTACTAAGCGGAATTTCACTGCAATGCGATGAAAAATACCGAGCGATCAACTCGGAATGAGGGCCATAGTCCCCAAACAGCACATGATGCAAAGAAAAAAAGAGGTGCACCAAGGTCGCTGGATGGCTAAGCTAAGCGACCCAAGTGGCCGACACAAACAGCTGGCCCATCTAGGAGTGGCACTGCAGTGTCAGACAGGATGGCAGATTTAAAAAAATAGTCCCCAAACAGCACATGATGCAAAGAAAAAAAGAGGTGCACCAAGGTCGCTGGATGGCTAAGCTAAGCGACCCAAGTGGCCGACACAAACACCTGGCCCATCTAGGAGTGGCACTGCAGTGTCAGACAGGATGGCAGATTTAAAAAAATAGTCCCCAAACAGCACATGATGCAAAGAAAAAAAGAGGTGCAATGAGGTAGCTGTGTGGCTAAGCTAAGCGACCCAAGTGGCCGACACAAACACCTTTGCCCATCTAGGAGTGGCACTGCAGTGTCAGACAGGATGGCAGATTTAAAAAAATAGTCCCCAAACAGCACATGATGCAAAGAAAAAAAGAGGTGCAATGAGGTAGCTGTGTGACTAAGCTAAGCGACCCAAGTGACCGACACAAACACCTGGCCCATCTAGGAGTGGCACTGCAGTGTCAGCCAGGAAGGCAGATTTAAAAAAATAGTCCCCAAACAGCACCTGATGCAAAGAAAAAAAGAGGTGCAATGAGGTAGCTGTGTGGCTAAGCTAAGCGACCCAAGTGGCCGACACAAACACCTGGCCCATCTAGGAGTGGCACTGCAGTGTCAGACAGGATGGCAGATTTAAAAAAATAGTCCCCAAACAGCACATGATGCAAAGAAAAAAAGAGGTGCAATGAGGTAGCTGTGTGGCTAAGCTAAGCGACCCAAGTGGCCGACACAAACACCTTTGCCCATCTAGGAGTGGCACTGCAGTGTCAGACAGGATGGCAGATTTAAAAAATAGTCCCCAAACAGCACATGATGCAAAGAAAAAAAGAGGTGCAATGAGGTAGCTGTGTGGCTAAGCTAAGCGACCCAAGTGGCCGACACAAACACCTTTGCCCATCTAGGAGTGGCACTGCAGTGTCAGACAGGATGGCAGATTTAAAAAAATAGTCCCCAAACAGCACATGATGCAAAGAAAAAAAGAGGTGCAATGAGGTAGCTGTGTGACTAAGCTAAGCGACCCAAGTGGCCGACACAAACACCTGGCCCATCTAGGAGAGGCACTGCAGTGTCAGACAGGATGGCAGATTTAAAAAAATATTCCCCAAACAGCACATGATGCAAAGCAAAAAGAGGTGCAATGAGGTAGCTGTGTGACTAAGCTAAGCGACCCAAGTGGCCGACACAAACACCTGGCCCATCTAGGAGTGGCACTGCAGTGTCAGACAGGATGGCAGATTTAAAAAAATAGTCCCCAAACAGCACATGATGCAAAGAAAAAAAGAGGTGCAATGAGGTAGCTATGTGACTAAGCTAAGCGACCCAAGTGGCCGACACAAACACCTGGCCCATCTAGGAGTGGCACTGCAGTGTCAGACAGGATGGCAGATTTAAAAAAATAGTCCCCAAACAGCACATGATGCAAAGAAAAAAAGAGGTGCACCAAGGTCGCTGGATGGCTAAGCTAAGCGACCCAAGTGGCCGACACAAACACCTGGCCCATCTAGGAGTGGCACTGCAGTGTCAGACAGGATGGCAGATTTAAAAAAATAGTCCCCAAACAGCACATGATGCAAAGAAAAAAAGAGGTGCACCAAGGTCGCTGGATGGCTAAGCTAAGCGACCCAAGTGGCTGACACAAACACCTGGCCAATCTAGGAGTGGCACTGCAGTGTCAGACAGGATGGCAGATTAAAAAAAATAGTCCCCAAACAGCACATGATGCAAAGAAAAAAAGAGGTGCACCAAGGTCACTGGATGGCTAAGCTAAGCGACCCAAGTGGCCAACACAAATACCTGGCCCATCTAGGAGTGGCACTGCAGTGTCAGACAGGATGGCAGATTTAAAAAAATAGTCCCCAAACAGCACATGATGCAAAGAAAAAAAGAGGTGCAATGAAGTAGCTGTGTGGCTAAGCTAAGCGACCCAAGTGGCCGACACAAACACCTGGCCCATCTAGGAGTGGCACTGCAGTGTCAGACAGGATGGCAGATTTAAAAAAAATAGTCCCCAAACAGCACATGATGCAAAGAAAAAAAGAGGTGCAATGAGGTAGCTGTGTGGCTAAGTTAAGCGACCCAAGTGGCCGACACAAACACCTTTGCCCATCTAGGAGTGGCACTGCAGTGTCAGCCAGGATGGCAGATTTAAAAAAATAGTCCCCAAACAGCACATGATGCAAAGAAAAAAAGAGGTGCAATGAGGTAGCTGTGTGGCTAAGCTAAGCGACCCAAGTGGCCGACACAAACACCTTTGCCCATCTAGGAGTGGCACTGCAGTGTCAGACAGGATGGCAGATTTAAAAAAATAGTCCCCAAACAGCACATGATGCAAAGAAAAAAAGAGGTGCAATGAGGTAGCTGTGTGGCTAAGCTAAGCGACCCAAGTGGCCGACACAAACACCTGGCCCATCTAGGAGTGGCACTGCAGTGTCAGACAGGATGGCAGATTTAAAAAAATAGTCCCCAAACAGCACATGATGCAAAGAAAAAAAGAGGTGCAATGAGGTAGCTGTGTGACTAAGCTAAGCGACCCAAGTGGCCGACACAAACACCTGGCCCATCTAGAAGTGGCACTGCAGTGTTAGACAGGATGGCCGATTTAAAAAATAGTCCCCAAACAGCACATGATGCAAAGAAAAAAATAGGTGCAATGAGGTAGCTGTGTGACTAAGCTAAGCGACCCAAGTGGCCGACACAAACACCTGGCCCATCTAGGAGTGGCACTGCAGTGTCAGACAGGATGGCAGATTTAAAAAAATATTCCCCAAACAGCACATGATGCAAAGCAAAAAGAGGTGCAATGAGGTAGCTGTGTGACTAAGCTAAGCGACCCAAGTGGCCGACACAAACACCTGGCCCATCTAGGAGTGGCACTGCAGTGTCAGACAGGATGGCAGATTTAAAAATATAGGCCCTCATTCCGAGTTGATCGCTCGCAAGGCGATTTTAGCAGAGTTACACACGCTAAGCCGCCGCCTACTGGGAGTGAATCTTAGCTTCTTAAAATTGCGACCGATGTATTCGCAATATTGCGATTACTAACTACTTAGCAGTTTCAGAGTAGCTTCAGACTTACTCTGCCTGTGCGATCAGTTCAGTGCTTGTCGTTCCTGTTTTGACGTCACAAACACACCCAGCGTTCGCCCAGACACTCCCCCGTTTCCCCGGCCACTCCTGCGTTTTTTCCGGAAACGGTAGCGTTTTTTCCCGCACGCCCATAAAACGGCCTGTTTCCGCCCAGTAACACCCATTTCCTGTCAATCACATTACGATCGCCGGAGCGATGAAAAAGCCGTGAGTAAAAATACTATCTCCATTGTATAATTACTTGGCGCAGTCGCAGTGCGAATATTGCGCATGCGTACTAAGCGGAATTTCACTGCAATGCGATGAAAAATACCGAGCGATCAACTCGGAATGAGGGCCATAGTCCCCAAACAGCACATGATGCAAAGAAAAAAAGAGGTGCACCAAGGTCGCTGGATGGCTAAGCTAAGCGACCCAAGTGGCCGACACAAACAGCTGGCCCATCTAGGAGTGGCACTGCAGTGTCAGACAGGATGGCAGATTTAAAAAAATAGTCCCCAAACAGCACATGATGCAAAGAAAAAAAGAGGTGCACCAAGGTCGCTGGATGGCTAAGCTAAGCGACCCAAGTGGCCGACACAAACACCTGGCCCATCTAGGAGTGGCACTGCAGTGTCAGACAGGATGGCAGATTTAAAAAAATAGTCCCCAAACAGCACATGATGCAAAGAAAAAAAGAGGTGCAATGAGGTAGCTGTGTGGCTAAGCTAAGCGACCCAAGTGGCCGACACAAACACCTTTGCCCATCTAGGAGTGGCACTGCAGTGTCAGACAGGATGGCAGATTTAAAAAAATAGTCCCCAAACAGCACATGATGCAAAGAAAAAAAGAGGTGCAATGAGGTAGCTGTGTGACTAAGCTAAGCGACCCAAGTGGCCGACACAAACACCTGGCCCATCTAGGAGTAGCACTGCAGTGTCAGACAGGATGGCAGATTTAAAAAAATATTCCCCAAACAGCACATGATGCAAAGAAAAAAAGAGGTGCAATGAGGTAGCTATGTGACTAAGCTAAGCGACCCAAGTGGCCGACACAAACACCTGGCCCATCTAGGAGTGGCACTGCAGTGTCAGACAGGATGGCAGATTTAAAAAAATAGTCCCCAAACAGCACATGATGCAAAGAAAAAAAGAGGTGCACCAAGGTCGCTGGATGGCTAAGCTAAGCGACCCAAGTGGCCGACACAAACACCTGGCCCATCTAGGAGTGGCACTGCAGTGTCAGACAGGATGGCAGATTTAAAAAAATAGTCCCCAAACAGCACATGATGCAAAGAAAAAAAGAGGTGCACCAAGGTCGCTGGATGGCTAAGCTAAGCGACCCAAGTGGCTGACACAAACACCTGGCCAATCTAGGAGTGGCACTGCAGTGTCAGACAGGATGGCAGATTAAAAAAAATAGTCCCCAAACAGCACATGATGCAAAGAAAAAAAGAGGTGCACCAAGGTCACTGGATGGCTAAGCTAAGCGACCCAAGTGGCCAACACAAATACCTGGCCCATCTAGGAGTGGCACTGCAGTGTCAGACAGGATGGCAGATTTAAAAAAATAGTCCCCAAACAGCACATGATGCAAAGAAAAAAAGAGGTGCAATGAAGTAGCTGTGTGGCTAAGCTAAGCGACCCAAGTGGCCGACACAAACACCTGGCCCATCTAGGAGTGGCACTGCAGTGTCAGACAGGATGGCAGATTTAAAAAAAATAGTCCCCAAACAGCACATGATGCAAAGAAAAAAAGAGGTGCAATGAGGTAGCTGTGTGGCTAAGTTAAGCGACCCAAGTGGCCGACACAAACACCTTTGCCCATCTAGGAGTGGCACTGCAGTGTCAGCCAGGATGGCAGATTTAAAAAAATAGTCCCCAAACAGCACATGATGCAAAGAAAAAAAGAGGTGCAATGAGGTAGCTGTGTGGCTAAGCTAAGCGACCCAAGTGGCCGACACAAACACCTTTGCCCATCTAGGAGTGGCACTGCAGTGTCAGACAGGATGGCAGATTTAAAAAAATAGTCCCCAAACAGCACATGATGCAAAGAAAAAAAGAGGTGCAATGAGGTAGCTGTGTGGCTAAGCTAAGCGACCCAAGTGGCCGACACAAACACCTGGCCCATCTAGGAGTGGCACTGCAGTGTCAGACAGGATGGCAGATTTAAAAAAATAGTCCCCAAACAGCACATGATGCAAAGAAAAAAAGAGGTGCAATGAGGTAGCTGTGTGACTAAGCTAAGCGACCCAAGTGGCCGACACAAACACCTGGCCCATCTAGAAGTGGCACTGCAGTGTTAGACAGGATGGCCGATTTAAAAAATAGTCCCCAAACAGCACATGATGCAAAGAAAAAATAGGTGCAATGAGGTAGCTGTGTGACTAAGCTAAGCGACCCAAGTGGCCGACACAAACACCTGGCCCATCTAGGAGTGGCACTGCAGTGTCAGACAGGATGGCAGATTTAAAAAAATATTCCCCAAACAGCACATGATGCAAAGCAAAAAGAGGTGCAATGAGGTAGCTGTGTGACTAAGCTAAGCGACCCAAGTGGCCGACACAAACACCTGGCCCATCTAGGAGTGGCACTGCAGTGTCAGACAGGATGGCAGATTTAAAAATATAGGCCCTCATTCCGAGTTGATCGCTCGCAAGGCGATTTTAGCAGAGTTACACACGCTAAGCCGCCGCCTACTGGGAGTGAATCTTAGCTTCTTAAAATTGCGACCGATGTATTCGCAATATTGCGATTACTAACTACTTAGCAGTTTCAGAGTAGCTTCAGACTTACTCTGCCTGTGCGATCAGTTCAGTGCTTGTCGTTCCTGTTTTGACGTCACAAACACACCCAGCGTTCGCCCAGACACTCACACGTTTCCCCGGCCACTCCTGCGTTTTTTCCGGAAACGGTAGCGTTTTTTCCCGCACGCCCATAAAACGGCCTGTTTCCGCCCAGTAACACCCATTTCCTGTCAATCACATTACGATCGCCGGAGCGATGAAAAAGCCGTGAGTAAAAATACTATCTCCATTGTATAATTACTTGGCGCAGTCGCAGTGCGAATATTGCGCATGCGTACTAAGCGGAATTTCACTGCAATGCGATGAAAAATACCGAGCGATCAACTCGGAATGAGGGCCATAGTCCCCAAACAGCACATGATGCAAAGAAAAAAAGAGGTGCACCAAGGTCGCTGGATGGCTAAGCTAAGCGACCCAAGTGGCCGACACAAACAGCTGGCCCATCTAGGAGTGGCACTGCAGTGTCAGACAGGATGGCAGATTTAAAAAAATAGTCCCCAAACAGCACATGATGCAAAGAAAAAAAGAGGTGCACCAAGGTCACTGGATGGCTAAGCTAAGCGACCCAAGTGGCCAACACAAATACCTGGCCCATCTAGGAGTGGCACTGCAGTGTCAGACAGGATGGCAGATTTAAAAAAATAGTCCCCAAACAGCACATGATGCAAAGAAAAAAAGAGGTGCAATGAAGTAGCTGTGTGGCTAAGCTAAGCGACCCAAGTGGCCGACACAAACACCTGGCCCATCTAGGAGTGGCACTGCAGTGTCAGACAGGATGGCAGATTTAAAAAAAATAGTCCCCAAACAGCACATGATGCAAAGAAAAAAAGAGGTGCAATGAGGTAGCTGTGTGGCTAAGTTAAGCGACCCAAGTGGCCGACACAAACACCTTTGCCCATCTAGGAGTGGCACTGCAGTGTCAGCCAGGATGGCAGATTTAAAAAAATAGTCCCCAAACAGCACATGATGCAAAGAAAAAAAGAGGTGCAATGAGGTAGCTGTGTGGCTAAGCTAAGCGACCCAAGTGGCCGACACAAACACCTTTGCCCATCTAGGAGTGGCACTGCAGTGTCAGACAGGATGGCAGATTTAAAAAAATAGTCCCCAAACAGCACATGATGCAAAGAAAAAAAGAGGTGCAATGAGGTAGCTGTGTGGCTAAGCTAAGCGACCCAAGTGGCCGACACAAACACCTGGCCCATCTAGGAGTGGCACTGCAGTGTCAGACAGGATGGCAGATTTAAAAAAATAGTCCCCAAACAGCACATGATGCAAAGAAAAAAAGAGGTGCAATGAGGTAGCTGTGTGACTAAGCTAAGCGACCCAAGTGGCCGACACAAACACCTGGCCCATCTAGAAGTGGCACTGCAGTGTTAGACAGGATGGCCGATTTAAAAAATAGTCCCCAAACAGCACATGATGCAAAGAAAAAATAGGTGCAATGAGGTAGCTGTGTGACTAAGCTAAGCGACCCAAGTGGCCGACACAAACACCTGGCCCATCTAGGAGTGGCACTGCAGTGTCAGACAGGATGGCAGATTTAAAAAAATATTCCCCAAACAGCACATGATGCAAAGCAAAAAGAGGTGCAATGAGGTAGCTGTGTGACTAAGCTAAGCGACCCAAGTGGCCGACACAAACACCTGGCCCATCTAGGAGTGGCACTGCAGTGTCAGACAGGATGGCAGATTTAAAAATATAGGCCCTCATTCCGAGTTGATCGCTCGCAAGGCGATTTTAGCAGAGTTACACACGCTAAGCCGCCGCCTACTGGGAGTGAATCTTAGCTTCTTAAAATTGCGACCGATGTATTCGCAATATTGCGATTACTAACTACTTAGCAGTTTCAGAGTAGCTTCAGACTTACTCTGCCTGTGCGATCAGTTCAGTGCTTGTCGTTCCTGTTTTGACGTCACAAACACACCCAGCGTTCGCCCAGACACTCACACGTTTCCCCGGCCACTCCTGCGTTTTTTCCGGAAACGGTAGCGTTTTTTCCCGCACGCCCATAAAACGGCCTGTTTCCGCCCAGTAACACCCATTTCCTGTCAATCACATTACGATCGCCGGAGCGATGAAAAAGCCGTGAGTAAAAATACTATCTCCATTGTATAATTACTTGGCGCAGTCGCAGTGCGAATATTGCGCATGCGTACTAAGCGGAATTTCACTGCAATGCGATGAAAAATACCGAGCGATCAACTCGGAATGAGGGCCATAGTCCCCAAACAGCACATGATGCAAAGAAAAAAAGAGGTGCACCAAGGTCGCTGGATGGCTAAGCTAAGCGACCCAAGTGGCCGACACAAACAGCTGGCCCATCTAGGAGTGGCACTGCAGTGTCAGACAGGATGGCAGATTTAAAAAAATAGTCCCCAAACAGCACATGATGCAAAGAAAAAAAGAGGTGCACCAAGGTCACTGGATGGCTAAGCTAAGCGACCCAAGTGGCCAACACAAATACCTGGCCCATCTAGGAGTGGCACTGCAGTGTCAGACAGGATGGCAGATTTAAAAAAATAGTCCCCAAACAGCACATGATGCAAAGAAAAAAAGAGGTGCAATGAAGTAGCTGTGTGGCTAAGCTAAGCGACCCAAGTGGCCGACACAAACACCTGGCCCATCTAGGAGTGGCACTGCAGTGTCAGACAGGATGGCAGATTTAAAAAAAATAGTCCCCAAACAGCACATGATGCAAAGAAAAAAAGAGGTGCAATGAGGTAGCTGTGTGGCTAAGTTAAGCGACCCAAGTGGCCGACACAAACACCTTTGCCCATCTAGGAGTGGCACTGCAGTGTCAGCCAGGATGGCAGATTTAAAAAAATAGTCCCCAAACAGCACATGATGCAAAGAAAAAAAGAGGTGCAATGAGGTAGCTGTGTGGCTAAGCTAAGCGACCCAAGTGGCCGACACAAACACCTTTGCCCATCTAGGAGTGGCACTGCAGTGTCAGACAGGATGGCAGATTTAAAAAAATAGTCCCCAAACAGCACATGATGCAAAGAAAAAAAGAGGTGCAATGAGGTAGCTGTGTGGCTAAGCTAAGCGACCCAAGTGGCCGACACAAACACCTGGCCCATCTAGGAGTGGCACTGCAGTGTCAGACAGGATGGCAGATTTAAAAAAATAGTCCCCAAACAGCACATGATGCAAAGAAAAAAAGAGGTGCAATGAGGTAGCTGTGTGACTAAGCTAAGCGACCCAAGTGGCCGACACAAACACCTGGCCCATCTAGAAGTGGCACTGCAGTGTTAGACAGGATGGCCGATTTAAAAAATAGTCCCCAAACAGCACATGATGCAAAGAAAAAATAGGTGCAATGAGGTAGCTGTGTGACTAAGCTAAGCGACCCAAGTGGCCGACACAAACACCTGGCCCATCTAGGAGTGGCACTGCAGTGTCAGACAGGATGGCAGATTTAAAAAAATATTCCCCAAACAGCACATGATGCAAAGCAAAAAGAGGTGCAATGAGGTAGCTGTGTGACTAAGCTAAGCGACCCAAGTGGCCGACACAAACACCTGGCCCATCTAGGAGTGGCACTGCAGTGTCAGACAGGATGGCAGATTTAAAAATATAGGCCCTCATTCCGAGTTGATCGCTCGCAAGGCGATTTTAGCAGAGTTACACACGCTAAGCCGCCGCCTACTGGGAGTGAATCTTAGCTTCTTAAAATTGCGACCGATGTATTCGCAATATTGCGATTACTAACTACTTAGCAGTTTCAGAGTAGCTTCAGACTTACTCTGCCTGTGCGATCAGTTCAGTGCTTGTCGTTCCTGTTTTGACGTCACAAACACACCCAGCGTTCGCCCAGACACTCCCCCGTTTCCCCGGCCACTCCTGCGTTTTTTCCGGAAACGGTAGCGTTTTTTCCCGCACGCCCATAAAACGGCCTGTTTCCGCCCAGTAACACCCATTTCCTGTCAATCACATTACGATCGCCGGAGCGATGAAAAAGCCGTGAGTAAAAATACTATCTCCATTGTATAATTACTTGGCGCAGTCGCAGTGCGAATATTGCGCATGCGTACTAAGCGGAATTTCACTGCAATGCGATGAAAAATACCGAGCGATCAACTCGGAATGAGGGCCATAGTCCCCAAACAGCACATGATGCAAAGAAAAAAAGAGGTGCACCAAGGTCGCTGGATGGCTAAGCTAAGCAACCCAAGTGGCCGACACAAACAGCTGGCCCATCTAGGAGTGGCACTGCAGTGTCAGACAGGATGGCAGATTTAAAAAAATAGTCCCCAAACAGCACATGATGCAAAGAAAAAAAGAGGTGCACCAAGGTCGCTGGATGGCTAAGCTAAGCGACCCAAGTGGCCGACACAAACACCTGGCCCATCTAGGAGTGGCACTGCAGTGTCAGACAGGATGGCAGATTTAAAAAAATAGTCCCCAAACAGCACATGATGCAAAGAAAAAAAGAGGTGCAATGAGGTAGCTGTGTGGCTAAGCTAAGCGACCCAAGTGGCCGACACAAACACCTTTGCCCATCTAGGAGTGGCACTGCAGTGTCAGACAGGATGGCAGATTTAAAAAAATAGTCCCCAAACAGCACATGATGCAAAGAAAAAAAGAGGTGCAATGAGGTAGCTGTGTGACTAAGCTAAGCGACCCAAGTGACCGACACAAACACCTGGCCCATCTAGGAGTGGCACTGCAGTGTCAGCCAGGAAGGCAGATTTAAAAAAATAGTCCCCAAACAGCACCTGATGCAAAGAAAAAAAGAGGTGCAATGAGGTAGCTGTGTGGCTAAGCTAAGCGACCCAAGTGGCCGACACAAACACCTGGCCCATCTAGGAGTGGCACTGCAGTGTCAGACAGGATGGCAGATTTAAAAAAATAGTCCCCAAACAGCACATGATGCAAAGAAAAAAAGAGGTGCAATGAGGTAGCTGTGTGGCTAAGCTAAGCGACCCAAGTGGCCGACACAAACACCTTTGCCCATCTAGGAGTGGCACTGCAGTGTCAGACAGGATGGCAGATTTAAAAAATAGTCCCCAAACAGCACATGATGCAAAGAAAAAAAGAGGTGCAATGAGGTAGCTGTGTGGCTAAGCTAAGCGACCCAAGTGGCCGACACAAACACCTTTGCCCATCTAGGAGTGGCACTGCAGTGTCAGACAGGATGGCAGATTTAAAAAAATAGTCCCCAAACAGCACATGATGCAAAGAAAAAAAGAGGTGCAATGAGGTAGCTGTGTGACTAAGCTAAGCGACCCAAGTGGCCGACACAAACACCTGGCCCATCTAGGAGAGGCACTGCAGTGTCAGACAGGATGGCAGATTTAAAAAAATATTCCCCAAACAGCACATGATGCAAAGCAAAAAGAGGTGCAATGAGGTAGCTGTGTGACTAAGCTAAGCGACCCAAGTGGCCGACACAAACACCTGGCCCATCTAGGAGTGGCACTGCAGTGTCAGACAGGATGGCAGATTTAAAAAAATAGTCCCCAAACAGCACATGATGCAAAGAAAAAAAGAGGTGCAATGAGGTAGCTGTGTGGCTAAGCTAAGCGACCCAAGTGGCCGACACAAACACCTTTGCCCATCTAGGAGTGGCACTGCAGTGTCAGACAGGATGGCAGATTTAAAAAAATAGTCCCCAAACAGCACATGATGCAAAGAAAAAAAGAGGTGCAATGAGGTAGCTGTGTGACTAAGCTAAGCGACCCAAGTGGCCGACACAAACACCTGGCCCATCTAGGAGTGGCACTGCAGTGTCAGACAGGATGGCAGATTTAAAAAAAATAGTCCCCAAACAGCACATGATGCAAAGAAAAAAAGAGTTGCAATGAGGTAGCTGTGTGACTAAGCTAAGCGACCCAAGTGGCCGACACAAACACCTGGCCCATCTAGGAGTGGCACTGCAGTGTCAGCCAGGATGGCAGATTTAAAAAAATAGTCCCCAAACAGCACATGATGCAAAGAAAAAAAGAGGTGCAATGAGGTAGCTGTGTGGCTAAGCTAAGCGACCCAAGTGGCCGCCACAAACACCTGGCCCATCTAGGAGTGGCACTGCAGTGTCAGACAGGATGGCAGATTTAAAAAAATAGTCCCCAAACAGCACATGATGCAAAGAAAAAAAGAGGTGCACCAAGGTCGCTGGATGGCTAAACTAAGCGACCCAAGTGGCTGACACAAACACCTGGCCAATCTAGGAGTGGCACTGCAGTGTCAGACAGGATGGCAGATTTAAAAAAAATAGTCCCCAAACAGCACATGATGCAAAGAAAAAAAGAGGTGCACCAAGGTCGCTGGATGGCTAAGCTAAGCGACCCAAGTGGCCGACACAAACACCTGGCCCATCTAGGAGTGGCACTGCAGTGTCAGACAGGATGGCAGATTTAAAAAAATAGTCCCCAAACAGCACATGATGCAAAGAAAAAAAGAGGTGCAATGAGGTAGCTGTGTGGCTAAGCTAAGCGACCCAAGTGGCCGACACAAACACCTTTGCCCATCTAGGAGTGGCACTGCAGTGTCAGACAGGATGGCAGATTTAAAAAAAATAGTCCCCAAACAGCACATGATGCAAAGACAAAAAGAGGTGCAATGAGGTAGCTGTGTGACTAAGCTAAGCGACCCAAGTGGCCGACACAAACACCTGGCCCATCTAGGAAAGGCACTGCAGTGTCAGCCAGGATGGCAGATTTAAAAAAATAGTCCCCAAACAGCACATGATGCAAAGAAAAAAAGAGGTGCAATGAGGTAGCTGTGTGGCTAAGCTAAGCGACCCAAGTGGCCGACACAAACACCTTTGCCCATCTAGGAGTGGCACTGCAGTTTCAGACAGGATGGCAGATTTAAAAAAATAGTCCCCAAACAGCACATGATGCAAAGAAAAAAAGAGGTGCAATGAGGTAGCTGTGTGGCTAAGCTAAGCGACCCAAGTGGCCGACACAAACACCTGGCCCATCTAAAAGCGGCACTGCAGTGTCAGACAGGATGGCAGATTTAAAAAAATAGTCCCCAAACAGCACATGATGCAAAGAAAAAAAGAGGTGCAATGAGGTAGCTGTGTGACTAAGCTAAGCGACCCAAGTGGCCGACACAAACACCAGGCCCATCTAGGAAAGGCACTGCAGTGTCAGCCAGGATGGCAGATTTAAAAAAATAGTCCCCAAACAGCACATGATGCAAAGAAAAAAAGAGGTGCAATGAGGTAGCTGTGTGGCTAAGCTAAGCGACCCAAGTGGCCGACACAAACACCTTTGCCCATCTAGGAGTGGCACTGCAGTGTCAGACAGGATGGCAGATTTAAAAAAATAGTCCCCAAACAGCACATGATGCAAAGAAAAAAAGAGGTGCAATGAGGTAGCTGTGTGACTAAGCTAAGCGACCCAAGTGGCCGACACAAACACCTGGCCCATCTAGGAGTGGCACTGCAGTGTCAGACAGGATGGCAGATTTAAAAAAATAGTCCCCAAACAGCACATGATGCAAAGAAAAAAAGAGGTGCACCAAGGTCGCTGGATGGCTAAGCTAAGCGACCCAAGTGGCCGACACAAACACCTGGCCCATCTAGGAGTGGCACTGCAGTGTCAGACAGGATGGCAGATTTAAAAAAATAGTCCCCAAACAGCACATGATGCAAAGAAAAAAAGAGGTGCAATGAGGTAGCTGTGTGACTAAGCTAAGCGACCCAAGTGGCCGACATAAACACCTGGCCCATCTAGGAGTGGCACTGCAGTGTCAGACAGGATGGCAGATTTAAAAAATAGTCCCCAAACAGCACATGATGCAAAGAAAAAAAGAGGTGCAATGAGGTAGCTGTGTGACTAAGCTAAGCGACCCAAGTGGCCGACACAAACACCTGGCCCATCTAGGAGTAGCACTGCAGTGTCAGACAGGATGGCAGATTTAAAAAAATATTCCCCAAACAGCACATAATGCAAAGAAAAAAAGAGGTGCAATGAGGTAGCTGTGTGACTAAGCTAAGCGACCCAAGTGGCCGACACAAACACCTGGCCCATCTAGGAGTGGCACTGCAGTGTCAGACAGGATGGCAGATTTAAAAAAATAGTCCCCAAACAGCACATGATGCAAAGAAAAAAAGAGGTGCACCAAGGTCGCTGGATGGCTAAGCTAAGCGACCCAAGTGGCCGACACAAACACCTGGCCCATCTAGGAGTGGCACTGCAGTGTCAGACAGGATGGCAGATTTAAAAAAATAGTCCCCAAACAGCACATGATGCAAAGAAAAAAAGAGGTGCACCAAGGTCGCTGGATGGCTAAGCTAAGCGACCCAAGTGGCCGACACAAACACCTGGCCCATCTAGGAGTGGCACTGCAGTGTCAGACAGGATGGCAGATTTAAAAAAATAGTCCCCAAACAGCACATGATGCAAAGAAAAAAAGAGGTGCACCAAGGTCGCTGGATGGCTAAGCTAAGCGACCCAAGTGGCTGACACAAACACCTGGCCAATCTAGGAGTGGCACTGCAGTGTCAGACAGGATGGCAGATTTAAAAAAAATAGTCCCCAAACAGCATATGATGCAAAGAAAAAAAGAGGTGCACCAAGGTCGCTGGATGGCTAAGCTAAGCGACCCAAGTGGCCAACACAAACACCTGGCCCATCTAGGAGTGGCACTGCAGTGTCAGACAGGATGGCAGATTTAAAAAAATAGTCCCCAAACAGCACATGATGCAAAGAAAAAAAGAGGTGCAATGAGGTAGCTGTGTGGCTAAGCTAAGCGACCCAAGTGGCCGACACAAACACCTGGCCCATCTAGGAGTGGCACTGCAGTGTCAGACAGGATGGCAGATTTAAAAAAATAGTCCCCAAACAGCACATGATGCAAAGAAAAAAAGAGGTGCAATGAGGTAGCTGTGTGACTAAGCTAAGCGACCCAAGTGGCCGACACAAACACCTGGCCCATCTAGGAAAGGCACTGCAGTGTCAGCCAGGATGGCAGATTTAAAAAAATAGTCCCCAAACAGCACATGATGCAAAGAAAAAAAGAGGTGCAATGAGGTAGCTGTGTGGCTAAGCTAAGCGACCCAAGTGGCCGACACAAACACCTTTGCCCATCTAGGAGTGGCACTGCAGTGTCAGACAGGATGGCAGATTTAAAAAAATAGTCCCCAAACAGCACATGATGCAAAGAAAAAAAGAGGTGCAATGAGGTAGCTGTGTGACTAAGCTAAGCGACCCAAGTGGCCGACACAAACACCTGGCCCATCTAGGAGTGGCACTGCAGTGTCAGACAGGATGGCAGATTTAAAAAAAATAGTCCCCAAACAGCACATGATGCAAAGAAAAAAAGAGGTGCACCAAGGTCGCTGGATGGCTAAGCTAAGCGACCCAAGTGGCCGACACAAACACCTGGCCCATCTAGGAGTGGCACTGCAGTGTCAGACAGGATGGCAGATTTAAAAAAATAGTCCCCAAACAGCACATGATGCAAAGAAAAAAAGAGGTGCAATGAGGTAGCTGTGTGACTAAGCTAAGCGACCCAAGTGGCCGACATAAACACCTGGCCCATCTAGGAGTGGCACTGCAGTGTCAGACAGGATGGCAGATTTAAAAAATAGTCCCCAAACAGCACATGATGCAAAGAAAAAAAGAGGTGCAATGAGGTAGCTGTGTGACTAAGCTAAGCGACCCAAGTGGCCGACACAAACACCTGGCCCATCTAGGAGTAGCACTGCAGTGTCAGACAGGATGGCAGATTTAAAAAAATATTCCCCAAACAGCACATAATGCAAAGAAAAAAAGAGGTGCAATGAGGTAGCTGTGTGACTAAGCTAAGCGACCCAAGTGGCCGACACAAACACCTGGCCCATCTAGGAGTGGCACTGCAGTGTCAGACAGGATGGCAGATTTAAAAAAATAGTCCCCAAACAGCACATGATGCAAAGAAAAAAAGAGGTGCACCAAGGTCGCTGGATGGCTAAGCTAAGCGACCCAAGTGGCTGACACAAACACCTGGCCAATCTAGGAGTGGCACTGCAGTGTCAGACAGGATGGCAGATTTAAAAAAATAGTCCCCAAACAGCACATGATGCAAAGAAAAAAAGAGGTGCAATGAAGTAGCTGTGTGGCTAAGCTAAGCGACCCAAGTGGCCGACACAAACACCTGGCCCATCTAGGAGTGGCACTGCAGTGTCAGACAGGATGGCAGATTTAAAAAAAATAGTCCCCAAACAGCACATGATGCAAAGAAAAAAAGAGGTGCAATGAGGTAGCTGTGTGGCTAAGTTAAGCGACCCAAGTGGCCGACACAAACACCTTTGCCCATCTAGGAGTGGCACTGCAGTGTCAGCCAGGATGGCAGATTTAAAAAAATAGTCCCCAAACAGCACATGATGCAAAGAAAAAAAGAGGTGCAATGAGGTAGCTGTGTGGCTAAGCTAAGCGACCCAAGTGGCCGACACAAACACCTTTACCCATCTAGGAGTGGCACTGCAGTGTCAGACAGGATGGCAGATTTAAAAAAATAGTCCCCAAACAGCACATGATGCAAAGAAAAAAAGAGGTGCAATGAGATAGCTGTGTGACTAAGCTAAGCGACCCAAGTGGCCGACACAAACACCTGGCCCATCTAGAAGTGGCACTGCAGTGTTAGACAGGATGGCAGATTTAAAAAATAGTCCCCAAACAGCACATGATGCAAAGAAAAAAATAGGTGCAATGAGGTAGCTGTGTGACTAAGCTAAGCGACCCAAGTGGCCGACATAAACACCTGGCCCATCTAGGAGTGGCACTGCAGTGTCAGACAGGATGGCAGATTTAAAAAATAGTCCCCAAACAGCACATGATGCAAAGAAAAAAAGAGGTGCAATGAGGTAGCTGTGTGACTAAGCTAAGCGACCCAAGTGGCCGACACAAACACCTGGCCCATCTAGGAGTAGCACTGCAGTGTCAGACAGGATGGCAGATTTAAAAAAATATTCCCCAAACAGCACATAATGCAAAGAAAAAAAGAGGTGCAATGAGGTAGCTGTGTGACTAAGCTAAGCGACCCAAGTGGCCGACACAAACACCTGGCCCATCTAGGAGTGGCACTGCAGTGTCAGACAGGATGGCAGATTTAAAAAAATAGTCCCCAAACAGCACATGATGCAAAGAAAAAAAGAGGTGCACCAAGGTCGCTGGATGGCTAAGCTAAGCGACCCAAGTGGCTGACACAAACACCTGGCCAATCTAGGAGTGGCACTGCAGTGTCAGACAGGATGGCAGATTTAAAAAAATAGTCCCCAAACAGCACATGATGCAAAGAAAAAAAGAGGTGCAATGAAGTAGCTGTGTGGCTAAGCTAAGCGACCCAAGTGGCCGACACAAACACCTGGCCCATCTAGGAGTGGCACTGCAGTGTCAGACAGGATGGCAGATTTAAAAAAAATAGTCCCCAAACAGCACATGATGCAAAGAAAAAAAGAGGTGCAATGAGGTAGCTGTGTGGCTAAGTTAAGCGACCCAAGTGGCCGACACAAACACCTTTGCCCATCTAGGAGTGGCACTGCAGTGTCAGCCAGGATGGCAGATTTAAAAAAATAGTCCCCAAACAGCACATGATGCAAAGAAAAAAAGAGGTGCAATGAGGTAGCTGTGTGGCTAAGCTAAGCGACCCAAGTGGCCGACACAAACACCTTTACCCATCTAGGAGTGGCACTGCAGTGTCAGACAGGATGGCAGATTTAAAAAAATAGTCCCCAAACAGCACATGATGCAAAGAAAAAAAGAGGTGCAATGAGATAGCTGTGTGACTAAGCTAAGCGACCCAAGTGGCCGACACAAACACCTGGCCCATCTAGAAGTGGCACTGCAGTGTTAGACAGGATGGCAGATTTAAAAAATAGTCCCCAAACAGCACATGATGCAAAGAAAAAAATAGGTGCAATGAGGTAGCTGTGTGACTAAGCTAAGCGACCCAAGTGGCCGACACAAACACCTGGCCCATCTAGGAGTGGCACTGCAGTGTCAGACAGGATGGCAGATTTAAAAAAATATTCCCCAAACAGCACATGATGCAAAGCAAAAAGAGGTGCAATGAGGTAGCTGTGTGACTAAGCTAAGCGACCCAAGTGGCCGACACAAACACCTGGCCCATCTAGGAGTGGCACTGCAGTGTCAGACAGGATGGCAGATTTAAAAATATAGTCCCCAAACAGCACATGATGCAAAGAAAAAAAGAGGTGCACCAAGGTCGCTGGATGGCTAAGCTAAGCGACCCAAGTGGCCGACACAAACAGCTGGCCCATCTAGGAGTGGCACTGCAGTGTCAGACAGGATGGCAGATTTAAAAAAATAGTCCCCAAACAGCACATGATGCAAAGAAAAAAAGAGGTGCACCAAGGTCGCTGGATGGCTAAGCTAAGCGACCCAAGTGGCCGACACAAACACCTGGCCCATCTAGGAGTGGCACTGCAGTGTCAGACAGAATGGCAGATTTAAAAAAATAGTCCCCAAACAGCACATGATGCAAAGAAAAAAAGAGGTGCAATGAGGTAGCTGTGTGGCTAAGCTAAGCGACCCAAGTGGCCGACACAAACACCTTTGCCCATCTAGGAGTGGCACTGCAGTGTCAGACAGGATGGCAGATTTAAAAAAATAGTCCCCAAACAGCACATGATGCAAAGAAAAAAAGAGGTGCATTGAGGTAGCTGTGTGACTAAGCTAAGCGACCCAAGTGGCCGACACAAACACCTGGCCCATCTAGGAGTGGCACTGCAGTGTCAGACAGGATGGCAGATTTAAAAAAATAGTCCCCAAACAGCACATGATGCAAAGAAAAAAAGAGGTGCACCAAGGTCGCTGGATGGCTAAGCTAAGCGACCCAAGTGGCCGACACAAACACCTGGCCCATCTAGGAGTGGCACTGCAGTGTCAGACAGGATGGCAGATTTAAAAAAATAGTCCCCAAACAGCACATGATGCAAAGAAAAAAAGAGGTGCACCAAGGTCGCTGGATGGCTAAGCTAAGCGACCCAAGTGGCCGACACAAACACCTGGCCAATCTAGGAGTGGCACTGCAGTGTCAGACAGGATGGCAGATTTAAAAAAATAGTCCCCAAACAGCACATGATGCAAAGAAAAAAAGAGGTGCAATGAGGTAGCTGTGTGACTAAGCTAAGCGACCCAAGTGGCCGACACAAACACCTGGCCCATCTAGGAGTGGCACTGCAGTGTCAGACAGGATGGCAGATTTAAAAAAAATAGTCCCCAAACAGCACATGATGCAAAGAAAAAAAGAGGTGCAATGAGGTAGCTGTGTGGCTAAGCTAAGCGACCCAAGTGGCCGACACAAACACCTTTGCCCATCTAGGAGTGGCACTGCAGTGTCAGACAGGATGGCAGATTTAAAAAAATAGTCCCCAAACAGCACATGATGCAAAGAAAAAAAGAGGTGCAATGAGGTAGCTGTGTGACTAAGCTAAGCGACCCAAATGGCCGACACAAACACCTGGCCCATCTAGGAGTGGCACTGCAGTGTCAGACAGGATGGCAGATTTAAAAAAATAGTCCCCAAACAGCACATGATGCAAAGAAAAAAAGAGGTGCAATGAGGTAGCTGTGTGGCTAAGCTAAGCGACCCAAGTGGCCGACACAAACACCTGGCCCATCTAGGAGTGGCACTGCAGTGTCAGACAGGATGGCAGATTTAAAAAAATAGTCCCCAAACAGCACATGATGCAAAGAAAAAATAAGAATTTACTTACCGATAATTCTATTTCTCATAGTCCGTAGTGGATGCTGGGACTCCGTCAGGACCATGGGGAATAGCGGGCTCCGCAGGAGACAGGGCACATCTAAATAAAGCTTTTAGGATCATATGGTGCGTACTGGCTCCTCCCCCTATGACCCTCCTCCAAGCCTCAGTTAGGTACTGTGCCCGGACGAGCGTACACAATAAGGAAGGATCTTGAATCCCGGGTAAGACTCATACCAGCCACACCAATCACACCGTACAACCTGTGATCTGAACCCAGTTAACAGTATGATAACAAAAAACGAAGTAGCCTCTGAAAAGATGGCTCACAACAATAGTAATAACCCGATCTTTGTAACAATAACTATGTACAAGTATTGCAGACAATCCGCACTTGGGATGGGCGCCCAGCATCCACTACGGACTATGAGAAATAGAATTATCGGTAAGTAAATTCTTATTTTCTCTAACGTCCTAGTGGATGCTGGGACTCCGTCAGGACCATGGGGATTATACCAAAGCTCCCAAACGGGCGGGAGAGTGCGGATGACTCTGCAGCACCGAATGAGAGAACTCCAGGTCCTCCTTAGCCAGAGTATCAAATTTGTAAAATTTTACAAACGTGTTCTCCCCTGACCACGTAGCTGCTCGGCAAAGTTGTAATGCCGAGACCCCTCGGGCAGCCGCCCAAGATGAGCCCACTTTCCTTGTGGAGTGGGCCTTTACAGATTTAGGCTGTGGCAGGCCTGCCACAGAATGTGCAAGTTGGATTGTGCTACAGATCCAACGTGCAATCGTCTGTTTAGACGCAGGAGCACCCATCTTGTTGGGTGCATACAATATAAACAACGAGTCAGATTTTCTGACTCCAGCTGTCCTTGAAATATATATTTTTAATGCTCTGACAACGTCCAGTAACTTGGAGTCCTCCAAGTCGCTAGTAGCCGCAGGCACCACAATAGGCTGGTTCAAGTGAAAAGCCGAAACCACCTTAGGGAGAAAATGAGGACGTGTCCGCAGTTCTGCCCTGTCCGAATGGAAAATCAGATATGGGCTTTTGTATGATAAAGCCGGCAACTCTGAAACTCTCCTGGCTGAAGCCAGGGCCAATAGCATGGTTACCTTCCATGTAAGGTATTTTAAATCTACCGATTTTAGAGGCTCAAACCAATGAGATTTGAGAAAATTCAAAACTACGTTCAAATCCCACGGTGCCACTGGAGGCACTATTGGGGGTTGTATATGTAGTACACCTTTGACAAAAGTTTGTACTTCAGGCACTGATGCCAATTCCTTCTGGAAGAAGATTGATAAGGCCGAAATTTGAACTTTAATGGACCCCAATTTTAGGCCCATAGACAATCCTGCTTGCAGGAAATGTAAGAATCGACCCAATTGAAATTCTTCCGTTGGAGCCTTCTTGGCCTCACACCACGCAACATATTTTCGCCAAATGCGGTGATAATGTTGTACAGTCACTTCCTTTCTAGCCTTAATCAAGGTAGGAATAACTTCCTCTGGAATGCCCTTTTCTTTTAGAATCCGGCGTTCAACCGCCATGCCGTCAAACGCAGATGCGGTAAGTCTTGGAACATACAAGGTCCCTGCTGAAGCAGATCCCTTCTTAGAGGTAGAGGCCATGGATCCTCCGTGAGCATCTCTTGAAGTTCCGAATACCAAGTTCTTCTTGGCCAGTCCGGAGCCACCAGTATTGTTCTTACTCCTCTTTTCCGTATAATTCTCAGTACCTTTGGTATGAGAGGCAGAGGAGGGAACACATACACTGACTGGTACACCCACGGTGTTACCAGAGCGTCCACAGCTATTGCCTGAGGGTCTCTTGACCTGGCGCAATATCTGTCCAATTTTTTGTTGAGGCGAGACGCCATCATGTCCACCTTTGGTCTTTCCCAACGGTTCACAATCATGTGGAAGACTTCTGGATGAAGTCCCCACTCTCCCGGGTGAAGGTCGTGTCTGCTGAGGAAGTCTGCTTCCCAGTTGTCCACTCCCGGGATGAACACTGCTGACAGTGCTATGACATGATTCTCCGCCCAGCGCAGAATCCTTGCAGCTTCTGTCATTGCTCTTCTGCTTCTCGTGCCGCCTTGTCGGTTTACGTGGGCGACTGCCGTGATGTTGTCCGACTGGATCAACACCGGCTGACCCTGAAGCAGCGATTTTGCCAGGCTTAGAGCATTGTAGATCGCTCTTAGCTCCAGTATATTTATGTGAAGGGACGTCTCCAGGTTTGACCACACGCCCTGGAAGTTTCTTCCCTGTGTGACTGCTCCCCAGCCTCGTAGGCTGGCATCCGTAGTCACCAGGACCCAGTCCTGTATGCCGAATCTGCGGCCCTCTAACAGATGGGCACTCTGCAACCACCACAGGAGAGACAACCTTGTTCTTGGTGACAGTGTTATCCGCTGATGCATGTGCAGATGCGATCCGGACCATTTGTCCAGCAGATCCCACTGAAATGTCCGTGCATGGAATCTGCCGAATGGAATCGCTTCGTAAGAAGCCACCATCTTTCCCAGGACTCTTGTGCATTGATGTACTGACACAGTTTCTGGTTTTAGGAGGTTCCTGACAAGTTCGGATAACTCCCTTGCTTTCTCCTCCGGGAGAAACACCTTTTTCTGAACCGTGTCCAGAATCATTCCCAGGAACAGCAGACGAGTTGTCGGGGTCAATTGAGATTTTGGAAGATTCAGAATCCACCCGTGTTGCTGAAGCACTACCTGGGTTAGTGCTACACCGACTTCCAGCTGTTCTCTGGACTTTGCCCTTATCAGGAGATCGTCCAAGTAAGGGATAATTAATACGCCTTTTCTTCGTAGAAGAACCATCATTTCGGTCATTACCTTGGTAAAGACCCGAGGGGCCGTGGACAAACCAAACGGCAGCGTTTGAAACTGATAATGACAGTCTTGTATCACGAACCTGAGATACCCTTGGTGTGAGGGGTAAATTGGGACATGCAGATAAGCATCTTTTATGTCCAGGGACACCATGAAGTCCCCTTCTTCCAGATTCGCTATCACTGCTCTGAGTGACTCCATCTTGAACTTGAATTTCTGTATGTACAGGTTCAAGGATTTCAGGTTTAGAATAGGTCTTACCGAACCGTCCGGCTTCGGTACCACAAATAGTGTGGAATAATACCCCTTTCCCTGTTGTAGGAGGGGTACCTTGACTATCACCTGCTGAGAATACAGCTTGTGAATGGCTTCCAAAACCGACGTCCTTTCTGAGGGAGACGTTGGTAAAGCAGACTTTAGGAACCGGCGAGGGGGAGACCTTTCGAACTCCAACATGTAACCCTGAGATATTATCTGCAGGATCCATGGGTCCACTTGTGAGCGAGCCCACTGATTGCTGAAAATCTTGAGTCGACCCCCCACCGCTCCTGAGTCCGCTTGTAAAGCCCCAGCGTCATGCTGATGGCTTTGTAGAACCCGGGGCGGGCTTCTGGTCCTGGGCAGGGGCTGCTTGCTGCCCTCTCTTACCCTTTCCTCTGCCTCGCGGCAGATAAGACTGTCCTTTTGGTCGCTTGTTTTTATAGGAGCGAAAGGACTGCGGCTGAAAAGACGGTGTCTTTTTCTGTTGGGAGGGGGTCTGAGGTAAAAAAGTGGATTTGCCGGCAGTTGCCGTGGCCACCAGGTCCGAAAGACCGACCCCAAATAATTCCTCTCCTTTATATGGCAATACTTCCATATGCCTTTTGGAATCCGCATCACCTGACCACTGTCGCGTCCATAAACTTCTTCTGGCAGATATGGACATCGCGCTTACTCTTGATGCTAGAGTACAAATATCCCTCTGAGCATCTCGCATATAAAGAAAAGCATCCTTTAATTGCTCTAGAGTCAATAAAATACTGTCCCTATCCAGGGTATCAATATTTTCAGTCAGAGAATCCAACCACACTACCCCAGCACTGCACATCCAGGCTGAGGCTACTGCCGGTCGCAGTATAACACCAGTATGTGTGTATATACTCTTCAGTGTAGTTTCCAGCCTCCTATCTGCTGGATCCTTGAGGGCGGCCGTATCAGGAGACGGCAACGCCACTTGCTTTGATAAACGTGTGAGCGCCTTATCCACCCTAGGGGGTGTTTCCCAGCGCGCCCTAACCTCTGGTGGGAAAGGGTATAATGCCAATAACTTCTTGGAAATTAGCAGTTTTCTATCTGGGTTAACCCACGCTTCGTCACACACGTCATTCAATTCCTCTGATTCTGGAAAAGCTACAGGTAGTTTTTTCACCCCCCACATAATACCCCTTTTTGAGGTACCAGCAGTATCAGAGATCTGCAAAGCCTCCTTCATTGCCGTGATCATATAACGTGTGGCCCTATTGGAAAATACGTTTGTTTCTTCACCGTCGACACTAGATTCATCTGTGTCGGTACCCGTGTCGACTGACTGAGGTAAGGGACGTTTTACAGCCCCTGACGGTGTCTGAGACGCCTGAGCCGGTACTAACTGGTTTTCCGGCCGTCTCATTTCGTCAACTGACTTTTGTAATGTGCTAACATTATCACGTAATTCCATAACTAAAGCCATCCATTCCGGTGTCGACTCCCTAGGGGGTGACATCACCATTACCGGCAATTGCTCTGCCTCCACACCAACATCGTCCTCATACATGTCGACACACACGTACCGACACACAGCAGCCACACAGGGAATGCTCTAATCGAAGACAGGACCCTCTTAGCCCTTTGGGGAGACAGAGGGAGAGTTTGCCAGCACACACCAAAAGCGCTATAAATGTATATAAACAACCCTAGAAGGTGTTGTTTTTGATATAAGCGCTTTTAATATATCAATATCGCCAAATTATGCCCCCCTTCTCTTTGTTACCCTGTTTCTGTAGTGCAGTGCAGGGGAGAGTCCTGGGAGCCTTCCTCACCAGCGGAGCTGAGCAGGAAAATGGCGCTGAGTGCTGAGGAGAATAAGCTCCGCCCCTTTTTCGGCGGGCTTTTCTCCCGGGTTTTAAGAAAACTGGCCTGGGTTAAATACATACATATAGCCTTAATGGCTATATGTGATGTATTTATTTTGCCACTAAAGGTATTTAATATTGCTGCCCAGGGCGCCCCCAGCAGCGCCCTGCACCCTCCGTGACTGAATCAGTGAGACGTGTAGCAACAATGGCGCACAGCTGCAGTGCTGTGCGCTACCTTCATGAAGACTGAGGAGTCTTCTGCCGCCTGCTTTCCGGACCTCCGTCTTCAGCGTCTGTAAGGGGGATCGGCGGCGCGGCTCCGGGACGAACCCCAGGAGGACCTGTGTTCCGACTCCCTCTGGAGCTAAGTGTCCAGTAGCCTAAGACTCCAATCCATCCTGCACGCAGGTGAGTTGGAAATCTCTCCCCTAAGTCCCTCGATGCAGTGATCCTGTTGCCAGCAGGATTCACTGAGATTTAAACCTAAAAAAACTTTTTCTAAGCAGCTCTTTAGGAGAGCCACCTAGATTGCACCCTTCTCGGACGGGCACAAAAACCTAACTGAGGCTTGGAGGAGGGTCATAGGGGGAGGAGCCAGTACGCACCATGTGATCCTAAAAGCTTTATTTAGATGTGCCCTGTCTCCTGCGGAGCCCGCTATTCCCCATGGTCCTGACGGAGTCCCAGCATCCACTAGGACGTTAGAGAAAAAGAGGTGCAATGAGGTAGCTGTGTGACTAGGCTAAGCGACCCAAGTGGCCGACATAAACACCTGGCCCATCTAGGAGTGGCACTGCAGTGTCAGACAGGATGGCAGATTTAAAAAATAGTCCCCAAACAGCACATGATGCAAAGAAAAAAAGAGGTGCAATGAGGTAGCTGTGTGACTAAGCTAAGCGACCCAAGTGGCCGACACAAACACCTGGCCCATCTAGGAGTAGCACTGCAGTGTCAGACAGGATGGCAGATTTAAAAAAATATTCCCCAAACAGCACATGATGCAAAGAAAAAAAGAGGTGCAATGAGGTAGCTGTGTGACTAAGCTAAGCGACCCAAGTGGCCGACACAAACACCTGGCCCATCTAGGAGTGGCACTGCAGTGTCAGACAGGATGGCAGATTTAAAAAAATAGTCCCCAAACAGCACATGATGCAAAGAAAAAAAGAGGTGCACCAAGGTCGCTGGATGGCTAAGCTAAGCGACCCAAGTGGCCGACACAAACACCTGGCCCATCTAGGAGTGGCACTGCAGTGTCAGACAGGATGGCAGATTTAAAAAAATAGTCCCCAAACAGCACAAGATGCAAAGAAAAAAAGAGGTGCACCAAGGTCGCTGGATGGCTAAGCTAAGCGACCCAAGTGGCTGACACAAACACCTGGCCAATCTAGGAGTGGCACTGCAGTGTCAGACAGGATGGCAGATTAAAAAAAATAGTCCCCAAACAGCACATGATGCAAAGAAAAAAAGAGGTGCACCAAGGTCACTGGATGGCTAAGCTAAGCGACCCAAGTGGCCAACACAAACACCTGGCCCATCTAGGAGTGGCACTGCAGTGTCAGACAGGATGGCAGATTTAAAAAAATAGTCCCCAAACAGCACATGATGCAAAGAAAAAAAGAGGTGCAATGAAGTAGCTGTGTGGCTAAGCTAAGCGACCCAAGTGGCCGACACAAACACCTGGCCCATCTAGGAGTGGCACTGCAGTGTCAGACAGGATGGCAGATTTAAAAAAAATAGTCCCCAAACAGCAAATGATGCAAAGAAAAAAAGAGGTGCAATGAGGTAGCTGTGTGGCTAAGTTAAGCGACCCAAGTGGCCGACACAAACACCTTTGCCCATCTAGGAGTGGCACTGCAGTGTCAGCCAGGATGGCAGATTTAAAAAAATAGTCCCCAAACAGCACATGATGCAAAGAAAAAAAGAGGTGCAATGAGGTAGCTGTGTGGCTAAGCTAAGCGACCCAAGTGGCCGACACAAACACCTTTGCCCATCTAGGAGTGGCACTGCAGTGTCAGACAGGATGGCAGATTTAAAAAAATAGTCCCCAAACAGCACATGATGCAAAGAAAAAAAGAGGTGCAATGAGGTAGCTGTGTGGCTAAGCTAAGCGACCCAAGTGGCCGACACAAACACCTGGCCCATCTAGGAGTGGCACTGCAGTGTCAGACAGGATGGCAGATTTAAAAAAATAGTCCCCAAACAGCACATGATGCAAAGAAAAAAAGAGGTGCAATGAGGTAGCTGTGTGACTAAGCTAAGCGACCCAAGTGGCCGACACAAACACCTGGCCCATCTAGAAGTGGCACTGCAGTGTTAGACAGGATGGCCGATTTAAAAAATAGTCCCCAAACAGCACATGATGCAAAGAAAAAAATAGGTGCAATGAGGTAGCTGTGTGACTAAGCTAAGCGACCCAAGTGGCCGACACAAACACCTGGCCCATCTAGGAGTGGCACTGCAGTGTCAGACAGGATGGCAGATTTAAAAAAATATTCCCCAAACAGCACATGATGCAAAGCAAAAAGAGGTGCAATGAGGTAGCTGTGTGACTAAGCTAAGCGACCCAAGTGGCCGACACAAACACCTGGCCCATCTAGGAGTGGCACTGCAGTGTCAGACAGGATGGCAGATTTAAAAATATAGTCCCCAAACAGCACATGATGCAAAGAAAAAAAGAGGTGCACCAAGGTCGCTGGATGGCTAAGCTAAGCGACCCAAGTGGCCGACACAAACAGCTGGCCCATCTAGGAGTGGCACTGCAGTGTCAGACAGGATGGCAGATTTAAAAAAATAGTCCCCAAACAGCACATGATGCAAAGAAAAAAAGAGGTGCACCAAGGTCGCTGGATGGCTAAGCTAAGCGACCCAAGTGGCCGACACAAACACCTGGCCCATCTAGGAGTGGCACTGCAGTGTCAGACAGGATGGAAGATTTAAAAAAATAGTCCCCAAACAGCACATGATGCAAAGAAAAAAAGAGGTGCAATGAGGTAGCTGTGTGGCTAAGCTAAGCGACCCAAGTGGCCGACACAAACACCTTTGCCCATCTAGGAGTGGCACTGCAGTGTCAGACAGGATGGCAGATTTAAAAAAATAGTCCCCAAACAGCACATGATGCAAAGAAAAAAAGAGGTGCAATGAGGTAGCTGTGTGACTAAGCTAAGCGACCCAAGTGACCGACACAAACACCTGGCCCATCTAGGAGTGGCACTGCAGTGTCAGCCAGGATGGCAGATTTAAAAAAATAGTCCCCAAACAGCACCTGATGCAAAGAAAAAAAGAGGTGCAATGAGGTAGCTGTGTGGCTAAGCTAAGCGACCCAAGTGGCCGACACAAACACCTGGCCCATCTAGGAGTGGCACTGCAGTGTCAGACAGGATGGCAGATTTAAAAAAATAGTCCCCAAACAGCACATGATGCAAAGAAAAAAAGAGGTGCACCAAGGTCGCTGGATGGCTAAGCTAAGCGACCCAAGTGGCCGACACAAACACCTGGCCCATCTAGGAGTGGCACTGCAGTGTCAGACAGGATGGCAGATTTAAAAAAATAGTCCCCAAACAGCACATGATGCAAAGAAAAAAAGAGGTGCACCAAGGTCGCTGGATGGCTAAGCTAAGCGACCCAAGTGGCCGACACAAACACCTGGCCAATCTAGGAGTGGCACTGCAGTGTCAGACAGGATGGCAGATTTAAAAAAATAGTCCCCAAACAGCACATGATGCAAAGAAAAAAAGAGGTGCACCAAGGTCGCTGGATGGCTAAGCTAAGCGACCAAAGTGGCCAACACAAACACCTGGCCCATCTAGGAGTGGCACTGCAGTGTCAGACAGGATGGCAGATTTAAAAAAATAGTCCCCAAACAGCACATGATGCAAAGAAAAAAAGAGGTGCAATGAAGTAGCTGTGTGGCTAAGCTAAGCGACCCAAGTGGCCGACACAAACACCTGGCCCATCTAGGAGTGGCACTGCAGTGTCAGACAGGATGGCAGATTTAAAAAAAATAGTCCCCAAACAGCACATGATGCAAAGAAAAAAAGAGGTGCAATGAGGTAGCTGTGTGGCTAAGTTAAGCGACCCAAGTGGCCGACACAAACACCTTTGCCCATCTAGGAGTGGCACTGCAGTGTCAGCCAGGATGGCAGATTTAAAAAAATAGTCCCCAAACAGCACATGATGCAAAGAAAAAAAGAGGTGCAATGAGGTAGCTGTGTGGCTAAGCTAAGCGACCCAAGTGGCCGACACAAACACCTTTGCCCATCTAGGAGTGGCACTGCAGTGTCAGACAGGATGGCAGATTTAAAAAAATAGTCCCCAAACAGCACATGATGCAAAGAAAAAAGAGGTGCAATGAGGTAGCTGTGTGACTAAGCTAAGCGACCCAAGTGGCCGACACAAACACCTGGCCCATCTAGGAGTGGCACTGCAGTGTCAGACAGGATGGCAGATTTAAAAATATAGTCCCCAAACAGCACATGATGCAAAGAAAAAAAGAGGTGCACCAAGGTCGCTGGATGGCTAAGCTAAGCGACCCAAGTGGCCGACACAAACAGCTGGCCCATCTAGGAGTGGCACTGCAGTGTCAGACAGGATGGCAGATTTAAAAAAATAGTCCCTAAACAGCACATGATGCAAAGAAAAAAAGAGGTGCACCAAGGTCGCTGGATGGCTAAGCTAAGCGACCCAAGTGGCCGACACAAACACCTGGCCCATCTAGGAGTGGCACTGCAGTGTCAGACAGGATGGCAGATTTAAAAAAATAGTCCCCAAACAGCACATGATGCAAAGAAAAAAAGAGGTGCAATGAGGTAGCTGTGTGGCTAAGCTAAGCGACCCAAGTGGCCGACACAAACACCTTTGCCCATCTAGGAGTGGCACTGCAGTGTCAGACAGGATGGCAGATTTAAAAAAATAGTCCCCAAACAGCACATGATGCAAAGAAAAAAAGAGGTGCAATGAGGTAGCTGTGTGACTAAGCTAAGCGACCCAAGTGGCCGACACAAACACCTGGCCCATCTAGGAGTGGCACTGCAGTGTCAGCCAGGATGGCAGATTTAAAAAAAATAGTCCCCAAACAGCACATGATGCAAAGAAAAAAAGAGGTGCAATGAGGTAGCTGTGTGGCTAAGCTAAGCGACCCAAGTGGCCGACACAAACACCTGGCCCATCTAGGAGTGGCACTGCAGTGTCAGACAGGATGGCAGATTTAAAAAAATAGTCCCCAAACAGCACATGATGCAAAGAAAAAAAGAGGTGCACCAAGGTCGCTGGATGGCTAAACTAAGCGACCCAAGTGGCTGACACAAACACCTGGCCAATCTAGGAGTGGCACTGCAGTGTCAGACAGGATGGCAGATTTAAAAAAAATAGTCCCCAAACAGCACATGATGCAAAGAAAAAAAGAGGTGCACCAAGGTCGCTGGATGGCTAAGCTAAGCGACCCAAGTGGCCGACACAAACACCTGGCCCATCTAGGAGTGGCACTGCAGTGTCAGACAGGATGGCAGATTTAAAAAAATAGTCCCCAAACAGCACATGATGCAAAGAAAAAAAGAGGTGCAATGAGGTAGCTGTGTGGCTAAGCTAAGCGACCCAAGTGGCCGACACAAACACCTGGCCCATCTAGGAGTGGCACTGCAGTGTCAGACAGGATGGCAGATTTAAAAAAAATAGTCCCCAAACAGCACATGATGCAAAGAAAAAAAGAGGTGCAATGAGGTAGCTGTGTGACTAAGCTAAGCAACCCAAGTGGCCGACACAAACACCTGGCCCATCTAGGAGTGGCACTGCAGTGTCAGATAGGATGGCAGATTTAAAAAATAGTCCCCAAACAGCACATGATGCAAAGAAAAAAAGAGGTGCAATGAGGTAGCTGTGTGACTAAGCTAAGCGACCCAAGTGGCCGACACAAACACCTGGCCCATCTAGGAGTAGCACTGCAGTGTCAGACAGGATGGCAGATTTAAAAAAAATATTCCCCAAACAGCACATGATGCAAAGAAAAAAAGAGGTGCAATGAGGTAGCTGTGTGACTAAGCTAAGCGACCCAAGTGGCCGACACAAACACCTGGCCCATCTAGGAGTGGCACTGCAGTGTCAGACAGGATGGCAGATTTAAAAAAATAGTCCCCAAACAGCACATGATGCAAAGAAAAAAAGAGGTGCACCAAGGTCGCTGGATGGCTAAGCTAAGCGACCCAAGTGGCCGACACAAACACCTTTGCCCATCTAGGAGTGGCACTGCAGTGTCAGACAGGATGGCAGATTTAAAAAAATAGTCCCCAAACAGCACATGATGCAAAGAAAAAAAGAGGTGCAATGAGGTAGCTGTGTGGCTAAGCTAAGCGACCCAAGTGGCCGACACAAACACCTGGCCCATCTAGGAGTGGCACCGCAGTTTTCTAGCGAGAGGATGAGTGCTTCCATCCTCATGTGAATCTGAACCACTAGCCATGAACATAGGCCAGGGCCTCAGCCGTTTCTTGCCACTCCGTGTCGTAAATGGCATATTGGCAAGTTTACGCTTCTCATCAGACGCTTTTAATTTTTATTTTTGGGTCATTTTACTGAACTTTTGTAGTATACTTGACGACACAGAGGTAGAGCAGTGGACTACTATACCGTACTGCTATATATTATATACTGGTGGTCAGCAAAATTCTGCACTGTCCTCCTACTATATATACTACGCACAACTACAATGCACCACAGGTATGGATGGATAGTATACTTGACGACACAGAGGTAGGTAGAGCAGTGGACTACTGTACCGTACTGCTATATATTATATACTGGTGGTCATAAAAATTCTGCACTGTCCTCCTACTATATATACTGCGCACAACTAAAATGCACCACAGGTATGGATGGATAGTACACTTGACGACACAGAGGTAGGTAGAGCAGTGGACTACTGTACCGTACTGCTATATATTATATACTGGTGGTCAGCAAAATTCTGCACTGTCCTCCTACTATAAATACTGCGCACAACTAAAATGCAGCACAGGTATGGATGGATAGTATACTTGACGACACAGAGGTAGGTAGAGCAGTGGACTACTGTACCGTACTGCTATATAATACTGGTGATCAGCAAAATTCTGCGCTGTCCTCCTACTATATACTACAATGCAGCACAGATATGGAGCATTTTTCAGGCAGAGAAAGTAGAAATTTTCAGCACACTGAGCACAGATATTTGCAAGCACACTGAGCACAGATATTTGCAGCACACTGAGCACAGATATTTGCAACACACTGAGCACAGATATTTGCAGCACACTGAACACAGAAACTGAGAGAACGCTGCACGTCCTCTCCCTATCATCTCCAATGCACGAGTGAAAATGGCGGCGACACGCGGCTCCTTATATAGAATACGAATCTCGCGAGAATCCGACAGCGGGATGAAGACGTTCGGGCGCGCTCGGGTTAACCGAGCAAGGCGGGAAGATCCGAGTCTGCCTCGGAACCGTGTAAAATGGGTGAAGTTCGGGGGGCTTCGGATTCCGAGGAACCGAACCCACTCATCACTAATATATATATATACATATATATTCTATATGACTGTATGTATATGCAGGGGTACTATAGAGTGTAAATTTCCACCTTGGGGGTTGACCTAAAAGGGGACCCTCTGCTCTCATGGAACTGCTCATCCAGGCTCGGCCTCCGCCACTTTACCTTCAAGTTAGATGCGGCCACAGGAGACCGGACAGCCCATGGTGTCCTCAGATTCCAGGCTGGTAGTGATTTTGGTCTGCAGGGATCGCCGGGAGACCAACCGATGGCATTAACACAGATGGAGCCCGCAGCGGCCTGGCAGAACATGCTCCGTGTCAGGCAGGAAGCGGCCGGGCGCCAGTGCTGAGGAAGGGAGACTGTAAGCGCCTCACACTCCTCATCGTAATCTCCTTGCTCTGCCCACGGCCTGAACTTTCCCCGTGTGCTCTCCTCTGTCCCGGCTCCTGCCAGCAGTGCCTCCTGTGCAGCCTGTCACCGGGACCAAGGCCACCGCCGGCTCTCTCCTCTCCTGAGAGCCGAGGAGCGAGAGGCCACCACCCCCTCGATTGCCCGGAGCCGCCCTTCTCCTCCTGCAGTAACTGATAGCAGCGCTCAACGTCACGGTAATAGGTACAAGAAGGGCCTCTCAGCGTCTAATGTCTATGGCTAGGGCCGGCTCTGGGGCCATGTATCTGGCAGTGTTTGAACTTTGAAGTTAAACAGCTGCGGGGTTTAAGTAGGCAGGGCCTCGGGTCGCCGCTGGCAAGAATGCTGAAGTGAGCAGGAAAATATTTTTTCCTGTCTACAGTATTGGACCTGTTTTGATAGTGGGCCTGGAGCTGCAGCTCCATCAGCCCCATTGTTAATCCGGCCCTAAATGGAACCCCAGCATCTTCTACGGACTACGAGAAAAGGATTTACCGGTAGGTATATAAAATCCTATTTTTTTCTCAAAAAATCGGGGGTTTTCCGCTATAAAATTGGAACGGTTTATCCTAGGAATGTGTTTTGGTTTTTTTTGGTAGAGAATTTTCCCTACCACAACTTGTATGACAAACATAAAGATTGGAAGATATATGGGTTTTTCATGGACCGAACCTGGAAATATGACTTTTTCAAGAAAATGTAAGTTGATAATTTTATCTAGAAATATTTTTCCACTACTTTTGAGTTATTTAGCATCAAATTGTTCAAGTAAGATGCTTTTAAATAAATAGATTTTCTACCAGGTAAGTGGAAAGAAGGAGTGGGATAGCTGGGGGAGGGGGGGGGGGGGGGGGGAATATTGACGTACCAATCAATTCTTTATTATAATAATCAATCCATAATGAATTTAAAACATTGAACTTAATTATTACAAAAACAATCTTTAGAAATAGCAAGTAGTAACATCAGGTTATATGTCTAAATTTCACAATGAAATAGGTAGGTGTGTAAGTCGAATTGGTAGGTAAATTTGTCAGATTGAGCCACCAGAATCAAGTAGGTCAGGTACAGGTTTTGAGAGGGTAGATTTTTTTGTGCCTGGGAATCATTTTCGACATTCAGCAGCTGCTTGCAAAACATACTGCTTCTGCTCCTCATTTTTTGTTATGCTCGTATTGTAGTCATGAATTAATTTGACACCCCTTTCGGCTGTGTCGTTTACAACCCTGAAACGTTTGACAATTCCCTGTCCCTTCAAAAAATCCAGTTCTTCATTGCAAACAACCAAAAATGAATGAGCTTCTTTCATAGCGATTTTGGCTTTAACTATCCTATCGTCTTGTATGTTTTCTTCCTCAAGCTCAGTGAGCTAGCTTACCTCATTATCATCATCATCACTGTTTTGCTGAAAAGACAATAGCTTTGCAGTCATGTTTATTTTGATTTGTTTGTCTACAGTTTTATCAAAAAAAGGGACAGCAACTTGCTATGGGTTCAAATACCACAAATGATTTATAAGTTTAGACAATGCCACCTTTGATTTTTTTTCATAATTAATTTAGGTTTTAAACAACTGTAAATCTTATTTGGGGCCCAATGTAGCATTAAACCAAAGTTTAACATAAACATTAATTAAAATTAATAAATACTTCTGATGACATCCATCTCGAATTCACTTAAAGAAAATTGATCACTGAAAACGAAATTTTTTAGGGAGTAAATGGCTTTTGCCATCCACCTGGCGTGATGCATGGCACCTGGCGCTCTGAAAGAAATGTTTTCTGGAGCAACACGACCTAAAAATATCAAACACAACTGTAAAAGTTCTTTATAATCTTCTCTGGGCTGATGCCGTGGTTGAAAAGTAATTTTATCAAGTTCATAGCGAGTCTTACATTTTTTTTTAAAAAGTTGAATTTCCGCATCTGGACCACGAAAAACCCATGTATCTTCTGATCTTCTGACCCATGTATCTTCTGATCTTCTGACCCATGTATCTTCTGATCTTCTGACCCATGTATCTTCTGATCTTCTGACCCATGTATCTTCTGAACAACTGTGTTGTTATTTTGACTGTCTGTCAATTGCTGTCAGGATATGACCGTCGGTATTGTGTCCATCGGTAAATCAACTGCTACCCTCACACACACCTACCACTGGTACATGCAATCACAGACACCTATCGCTGGTACATGCAATCACAGACACCTATCGCTGGTACATGCATCCACACACACCTACTGCTGGTACATTCAATCACAGACACCTATCGCTGGTACATGCATCCACACACACCTACTCCTGGTACATTCAATCACAGACACCTATCGCTGGTACATGCATCCACACACAGGGCCGTCTTTACGTATGGGCTCAATGGGCTCTTGCCCAAGGGCCCCAGGACTGTAAGGGCCCTAGGCTGATAGCTGAGGGTCCCCTCTTTCCAGGGGTACCAGATTTTTGAAAATCGGCCCTGGGGAACCGGAGATATCTGACTTCAAAGCAGTGGTCCCCATCCAAGCCTGTTAATTGCTCTTCCCAGCCAGATATCTCAGGTTCTGTCTAACTTAGAGAGTTTCTGATGGTATACTGCAAAGGTTGGGGCTCTCCTCTTTCAGTGGACACTGGCAGCTTGTCTCTACTATGCCCAGAACCAGAGATATCAGCCATCAAGCAGGTGGTCCCTGCTCCAGATCCACACGCCTGATATGCAGTTTTATATTTTTATTGGTGGATTGCTCTGGCTCCTGAACTCTGATCCCCAAGTCCCCAGTACCTCCTGAAAGGGAGGCTCTATAGCTTTTTTTTTATCCCATTCAATGCTACGAAATCAATTTCCAGGAACTTGAGATATCTGCAGTCAAGCAAGCTGCCCTCCCACCAGAAAATGATGAATATTAAGCCCATTCCACTATCCACCCCTCCCCTACGTATTAAACACCCCCTAGCACCCTGGAAGTCATGTACCAGGGCCCCTTCATTCAGCCCAATGCACCCTTCTACAGTTTAGTGCTCTACCTCCTGCCCTATCTGTGCAGTAAAGGAGTAATTAGTAGAAATTACTGCTCCAGGTCCTACATGCTGAGCGGAAGATAGAACACCCCCTACCGCCCACGGGACATCAAAGCTGTCGCTGATAGCACCCCTAACACTGGAAGATGGGTAGGGGGCCCAGTGCGTTGCTGTGCCCAGGGGCCTACACTACTGTTAAGACGGCCCTGTCCACACACACCTACCACTGGTACTTGCAATCACAGACACCTATCGCTGGTACATGCAATCACACACACCTACCGCTGGTACATGCAGCCACACACACCTACCACTGGTACATGCAATCACAGACACCTATCGCTGGTACATGCAATCACACACACCTATCGCTGGTACATGCAATCACACACACCTACCGCTGGTACATGCAGCCACACACATCTACCGCTGGTACATGCAATCACAGACACCTATCGCTGGTACATGCATCCACACACACCTACCGCTGGTACATGCAGCCACACACATCTACCGCTGGTACATGCAATCACAGACACCTACCGCTGGTACATGCAGTCACACACACCTACCGCTGGTACATGCAGTCACACACACCTACCGCTGGTACATGCAGCCACACACACCTAACATTGGTACATGCAGTCACACACACCTACCGTTGGTACATGCAGTCACACACACCCACCACTGGTACATGCAGCCACACACACCTACCGATGATACATGCAGTCACACACTTCTACCGCTGGTACATACAGTCACAGTTGGATCTGCTGTTTATATGTCCTATTGGTGTAAAACCTGGTGGCTTGCAATAGGCATCAGCGTAATGTGAAATGGAGCTTAGGCCACACAACAACCGTAACCAGGTTTATTAAACAGTGAGAGCAGTAGTTAATGCACAGTGGTACAGTGACATGTGGTGAGGTGAATGGCTGGGGAGGCAAACATGGAGTTGGGTTTGAATACTGGAGCCTGTCCCCCCCCCCCCCCCCCTACTCATTGTAACTCTCCACTCACTACAATAAGCTAGTGTCCATTGAGTCTCCTATAAGCATCCCTGTATCTTATCTTGTTGCTGCTGACTGAGCTCCGACTACAGAGCACTTCCTGGTCACATGACACATCCAAGTGTCCATCAGTGCACAAGCCACACCCCCAGACTCAGAGGCGTGCCTCTATTGACTCCCTTTCTGTACAGTGTTACTCCCCGTGGTGTGGCCCTGCTCTCAGCTCTGCAAAGCAGTGTCGTACTGTAGAACCGAGGCAGAGCTGTTGATCTCTCATCTCCCTGCAGCTCAGTGATCTCCACAAAGCTGGTGAGTGTTTGCTATAAAAAGGATTAGAAAAAGAATATGTTTATGTTGGCACAGAACAGCGGCATTCAACACAGTGGGTTGCGCGGCGTCACGCATGTGCAGTAGTACACTGGCGGCCATCTTGGTAAAGGTGCCCAACCAGAGTGTCAAAGTCAGAAAAATATCTCTATGCACACTACCATATTTGCACCTCACACAGGTCCGTGCTGCGCATGCGTACGCTCTCCCGTACGTGCGCATACTCACAGTCGCGGGCACCCGCAGGCGCATGGTATGCGTATTTACGGTAGAGTTTATGTGATCGTAGCGTGCGACTCAATCGTTACATATTTTCACTATATAATGTATTTTGTAGATCATGGTCCCTTTGATAGATTCTGAAAGTTTGGTTAATATAGAATGTTCGTGAACAGAGAAATCCCTCTTTGTTTGATACGAAGGGTCAGACAGGAGTAATACAGTGGTGTTTAGTACCCATCGGAAGAGTATTTAATTAGCAATATTCCGGTGTTGGTTTGAAGCGGATTAATCGCTCGTGCGAATAGTTATGGACATAAGAAGTTTATGAACATTTACTGTATTTGCACTTACTTATCCATGCGGCGGGAAACCCAGATTCCCTCCCACCTGAGCTGTTGGAAATAGTCACGGCCCACCTGTATGAATCAACCTATGACCTTTTGTTATAATGCGAGGAGGAATTCCTGTGTCCAATGAACAATGAGATTGTAGGGATCATTGAATTGCATTGTGTGTGGGGCATAAATAGACAGGCCGATCACATCCAGCTCTCACTCTTCAACGGTTATCATTGCTGAAAATCGGGAGCTGGATGTCCAGAGGCGCATGCGATCGTTTCCTTTGTGCGTAAGTTTTTCTCCGCAACTATATTGATCTTCTTGTTATTGTGGGCCAGTTTCTCTCTCTCTCTCTTCTCCTCTTTCTCTCTTATTTTCCCTTAAAACGTGATTGTATTGTATTGTATTCCTGTGTAGTTATCTGGTTAGGTAGTCTATGTTATATTGTAGTGTATGATTTGTATTTGTATTAATTCTTTTGCAAGTATATCATTCATAATATATATATATTAGGCGTTGGACCCTAAGCCCAGATATCTGTGTATTTCTTATAGTGTTAAGTATTCTCAGAGCGTCGGTGACGCTCAAACAGCTTTTGAGTTAATAAGGTTACACTGTGTTGCATCTACACCCTATCTCTACACTAAGGTTTTACAGCATATTACATTGTTTATGGTTTAGACTTAAAGGTTTAACATTGTGAGCGTCAGCGCCGCTGGTGATCTCCTCGTGGTCCCGAGCGTCCGCTACGCTATAGCGAATCATTACGTTAGTCAGCAGCCAATAGCGTGCCTGCCTGTGATCTCTTGGCCGTGAGCGAACGTGACGCTTGAGCGTCTCGACTACGGCTAAGCGATTGTTACGCAACGAGCGTACCCTTACGGTACTTCATACGTAAATAGCGTACAGTGTTCTTAGACCTCATAAAGGGTTTTATATAAGATAAATATTTAGCTTTATCAAGAGTATCTGTAAGGATAAATGAGACCGCACAGAAACGTACTCCTCTCCAACATCCCTTGGTGTCATCTAATATGAAAAGCCATATCTGATGCCATGTCTCATAAGCAGAGCCATATCTGGAGCCAGGTCTAACAAACAGACTAATATTGTAAAGTCAAAATGCAGGCACAAAACTAAAGGCAACTATAATATCCTATGCATAGCAACAACTGAAGCCAAGTCCAATATGCAGATGTCAAGTTTTATATGCAGAGCCAAATTTGGTGCCAGGTCTAACAAGCAGTACAGTACTGGTGTCAAGTCTAATATGCAGAGCCGAAACTAAAGGCAAGTTTAATATGCAGAGCCGAAACTAAAGGCAAGTCTAATATGCAGAGCCGAAACTAAAGACAAGTCTAATATGCAGAGCCATATTTGGTGCCAGGTCTAACAAGCAGTACAGTACTGGTGTCAAGTCTAATATGCAGAGCCGAAACGAAAGGCAATTTTAATATGCAGAGCCGAAACTAAAGGCAAGTCTAATATGCAGTGCCGAAACTAAAGACAAGTCTAATATGCAGAGCCATATGTGATGTCAAGTTTAATATGCAGAGCCATATTTGGTGCCAGGTCTAACAAGCAGAACAGTACTGGTGTCAAGTCTAATATGCAGAGCCGAAACTAAAGGCAAGTCTAATATGTAGAGCTGAAACTAAAGACAAGTCTAATATGCAGAGCTGAAACTAAAGGCAAGTCTAATATGCAGAGCCGAAACTACAGGCAAGTCTAATATGCAGAGTCGAAACTAAAGGCATGTCTGATAAGCAGAAACGAAACTAAAGACAAGTCTAATATGCAGAGCCGAAACTACAGGCAAGTCTAATATGCAGAGCCGAAACTAAAGGTAAGTCTAATATGCAGAGCCGAAACTAAAGGCAAGTCTAATATGCAGAGCCAAAACTACAGGCAAGTCTAATATGCAGAGTCGAAATTAAAGGCAAGTCTAATATGCAGAGCCAAAACTACAGGCAAGTCTAATATGCAGAGTCGAAACTAAAGGCAAGTCTAATATGCAGAGCCGAAACTAAAGACAAGTCTGATAAGCAGATATATATCCAGTATCAGGTATAGAAAATAGAACAATATTGATTAGTGTGCAGAGCAATAACTGAAGCCAATATACGCAGAACCATATGTAATTCCAAAATCTTATAGGCAGAGCAATAACTGCTGCCAAGTCTAATACACAGAACAATATTGGTGACAAGTCTAATTGGCAGAGTCATAACTGAAGCCATGTCCTTATAATGTCTGAGTGTCAGAAATGGACAGGGTCAGTGTGTGTTCAGCATTATTTTACAGTGATATAGATAATGTTTGTGTAACCTGTGTCTGAGTTGTACGCCACTATGCAATCGCTCGCCCCCAACTCTTCCATTGGTGAGTGTACTCATCAGCCCTTACACCTACCCCGTGCTAGGTGCATCCACTTTGTATACATGGCTCGGTATAGCAAGTACAGCAGCTCTAGTTACATGCCTATAGCACACCCACAACAACATCTCTTGCGTGCGTGTGCAATGTTGCTGTCCAGTATCCACGTGGAAATGCCATTTAGCGGCCTTCAGGGAATAACCCAAATGTATATGACTTGATCCTAATGTAGCAATTAGAGATGTGTGGTTCGGTTCGGTTCTCCAGAAATCAGAATCCACCCAAATTTTGTGTATCCGCACCTAACCAAAACCCGGTCCGGATCTTCTGAGGAAATCCAATCCAAACTGAGCACCGATTGCAATTGCGACTGAATGCACACTGCGCAAATCTGACTGCAAATCTGCAAAGACCTCTAGCCAAATCCACCATCGCATCTGAAATCATACAACCAGTGGCGTAAGTTCGTCACAGTTGCCCGGAGGCAAGATAAATATTGGTGCCCCCCTATTTCCTATTTTAAGATAAATATATGTATGTATGTATGTATGTGTGTGTGTGTGTGTGTGTGTGTGTGTGTGTGTGTGTGTGTGTGTGTGTGTGTGTTTATGGAGTGTTCTGAAAAAATTTTATATACTGTATTTATACATTTAATTGTCTTTTATTTTAAATCACACATTTCTTAGCAGTCATACCCAGGATTAGAAGCCATGACCTGTTACACTGACAGCAGACACTTTACTGATGGAGTTATTTGCTCCTGTAGAGGAAGCATGAGAATTCTAACTATATGAAGTTACGTGTAATTGTCAGAGAAGTATCTTCATATAGTTAAAATTCTCATATTTCCTATACAGCTTCATCAGTAAGGTGTCTGCTTTCAGTGTAATAGGTCGTGGTTTCTAATCCTGGGTGTGATACTTGTAAAATGTGTATATTTAGTATAATAAAGAGGGTGTGATCTGTAAGGTGCAGGGATCAGTGAGGAAGTCGGCCACTGAAAAGACAGCGACAGCTACAGGGGCGGATTGGGAACAAAAAGCGGCCCTGGAAAAATTTGTACTAGTGGCCCCACATGGGCAGCACCAGAGGTGTAAGGTCTAGCCAAGGACCATGGCGGCAGCAGCACCCACCCCTTCCCCCCCAAGACTTTCCAGATAGTGGGGAGCTCCAGCATCAAGGGGAAGTTAAAAGGAAATAAAATTAAATATTATGAGCACATTATATGATACACCTTCAGAATTTAGGAAACTATATAAATCTTTAGAAAGATATATTTTCTTGCTTATTACACCAACCGTATCCCAATCACTATTCACTCAATCTTATATGTCAGCCAAGCAGGCAGACAGAGCATAGACTAGATCTGCAATCACAGGCTAAGTGGCAAAGTAATTTTCATATATGCAAATTGTTTGGCATCTTATTCATTATGTCTATAAATAGGACCACATGTCCTCAAACAAAACAGGCCCCGCGGGTACACCGGCCCACCGGGAATCTTCCCTGTAGATCCTATGGCCAATCCGCCTCTGGACAGCTATCAATTAACTTAATTCAATGGTGACACAGAATGGGAGGAGAGTTGCCCCCCTTCAGAGCAGGAGCCCGGCGACAGATGACTCCGTTGCCTCCCAGAGTTCTGCCTCTGCATACAACTCCCTCACAAACTAGCCCACTCCCATTGCACGCATAGCTACAAACACAGCATTGCATACATTCATTCAACATTAGGAAAATAAACGCATCTCTTATACATCGATGTCAGCACAAAACTGGGACGGTTTGTTTCTTGTTCTATTCTGTCAGAATAAAGGGGGTAATTCAGACCTGATCGCACGCTAGCTTTTTTCGCTGCGCTGCGATCACGTCAGAACTGCGCACACGTATGCACCGCAATGCACAGGCGCGCCGCTCGGGTACAAAGCGGTTCATTGCTGTGTGATGGGTTTTACGAAGAATCCATTTACACAGCCGATCGCAAGGAGATTGACAGGAAGAGGGCGTTTGTGGGTGGCAACTGACTGTTTTCTGGGAGTGACTGGAAAAACGCAGGCGTGTCCAAGCGTTTGCAGGGCGGGTGTCTCATGTCAATTCCAGTCCTGGACAGGCTGAAGTGATCGCAGCGGCTGAGTAAGTTCTTGGCTACTCAGAAACTGCAAAAATAAGAATTTACTTACCGATAATTCTATTTCTCGTAGTCCGTAGTGGATGCTGGGGACTCCGTAAGGACCATGGGGAATAGCGGCTCCGCAGGAGACTGGGCACAAAAGTAAAGCTTTAGAACTACCTGGTGTGCACTGGCTCCTCCCCCTATGACCCTCCTCCAAGCCTCAGTTAGGATACTGTGCCCAGACGAGCGTACACAATAAGGAAGGATTTTGAATCCCGGGTAAGACTCATACCAGCCACACCAATCACACCATATAACTTGTGATCTAAACCCAGTTAACAGCATGATAACAGAGGAGCCTCTAGAAAAGATGGCTCACTACAGCAATAACCCGATTTTTTTGGTAACAATAACTATGTACCAGTATTGCAGACAATCCGCACTTGGGATGGGCGCCCAGCATCCACTACGGACTACGAGAAATAGAATTATCGGTAAGTAAATTCTTATTTTCTCTAACGTCCTAAGTGGATGCTGGGGACTCCGTAAGGACCATGGGGATTATACCAAAGCTCCCAAACGGGCGGGAGAGTGCGGATGACTCTGCAGCACCAAATGAGAGAACTCCAGGTCCTCCTCAGCCAGGGTATCAATTTTGTAGAATTTTACAAACGTATTTGCTCCTGACCAAGTAGCTGCTCGGCAAAGTTGTAAAGCCGAGACCCCTCGGGCAGCCGCCTAAGATGAGCCCACCTTCCTTGTGGAAAGGGCTTTTACAGATTTTGGCTGTGGCAGGCCTGCCACAGAATGTGCAAGCTGAATTGTACTACAAATCCAACGAGCAATAGTCTGCTTAGAAGCAGGAGCACCCAGCTTGTTGGGTGCATACAGAATAAACAACGAGTCAGATTTTCTGACTCCAGCCGTCCTGGAAACCTATATTTCCAGGGCTCTGACAACGTCTAGCAACTTGGAGTCCTCCAAGTCCCTAGTAGCCGCAGGCACCACAATAGGTTGATTCAGGTGAAACGCTGAAAACCACCTTAGGGAGAAACTGAGGACAAGTCCTCAATTCCGCCCTGTCCGAATGGAAAATCAGATGAGGGCTTTTACAGGATAAAGCCGCCAATTCTGACACGCACCTGGCCCAGGCCAGGGCCAACAGCATGACCACTTTCCATGTGAGATATTTTAACTCCACATATTTAAGTGGTTCAAACCAATGTGACTTTTGGAACCAAAAAACGACATTTAGATCCCAAAGTGCCACTGGAGGCACAAAAGGAGGCTGTATATACAGTACCCCTTTCACAAACGTCTGAACTTCAGGGACTGAAGCTAGTTCTTTTTTGGAAGAAAATTGACAGGGCCGAAATTTGAACCTTAATGGACCCCCATTTCAGGCCCATATACACTCCTGTTTGCAGGAAATGTAGGAATCGACCTAGTTGAAAATTCCTCCGTCGGGGCCTTACTGGCCACGCACCACGCAACATATTTTTGCCAAATGCGGTGATAATGTTTTGCGGTTATATCTTTCCTGGCTTTGATCAGGATAGGAATGACTTCATTCGGAATGCCTTTCTCCTTCAGGATCCGGCGTTCAACCGCCATGCCGTCAAACGCAGCCGCGGTAAGTCTTGGAACAGACAGGGTCCTTGCTGGAGCAGGTCCCTTCTTAGAGGTAGAGGCCACGGATCCTCCGTGAGCATCTCTTGAAGTTCCGGTTACCAAGTCCTTCTTGGCCAATCCGGAGCCACGAATATAGTGCTTACTCATCTCCATCTTATAATTCTCAGTACCTTGGGTATGAGAGGCAGAGGAGGGAACACATACACTGACTGGTACACCCACTGGGTTACCAGAGCGTCTACAGCTATTGCCTGAGGGTCCCTTGACCTGGCGCAATACTTGTCGAGTTTTATAAACATGTGGAAGACTTCTGGGTGAAGTCCCCACTCTCCGGGGTGGAGGTCGTGTCTGCTGAGGAAGTCTGCTTCCCAGTTGTCCACTCCCGGAATGAATACTGCTGACAGTGCTATCACATGATTTTCCGCCCAGCGAAGAATCCTTGCAGCTTCTGCCATTGCCCTCCTGCTTCTTGTGTCACCCTGTCTGTTTACGTGGGTGACTGCCGTGATGTTGTCCGAATGGATCAACTCCGGGTGACCTTGAAGAAGAGGTCTTGCTGAGCTTAGAGCATTGTAAATGGCCCTTAGCTTCAGGATATTTATGTGAAGTGATGTCTCCAGGCTTGACCATAAGCTCTGGAAATTCCTTCCCTGTGTGACTGCTCCCCAGCCTCGCAGGCTGGCATCCGTGGTCACCAGGACCCAGTCCTGAATGTGCGGCCCTCTAGAAGATGAGCACTCTGCAACCACCACAGGAGAGACACCCTTGTGCTTGGTGACAGGGTTATCCGCTGATGCATCTGAAGATGCGACCCGGACCATTTGTCCAGCAGGTCCCACTGGAAAGTTCTTGCGTGGAATCTGCCGAATGGGATTGCTTCGTAGGAAGCCACCATTTTCCCCAGAACCATTTTATTGATGTACTGAGACTTGGCTCGGGTACAGGAGGTTCCCGACTAGCTCGGATAACTCCCTGACTTTTTCCTCCGGGAGAAACACCTTTTTCTGGACTGTGTCCAGGATCATCCCTAAGAACAGAAGACGAGTCGTCGGAATCAGCTGCGATTTTGGAATATTGAGAATCCAATCGTGCTGCCGCAACACTACCTGAGATAGTGCTACACCGACCTCCAACTGTTCCCTGGATCTTACCCTTATCAGGGAATCGTCCAAGTAAGGGATAACTAAAATTCCCTTCCTTCGAAGGAGTATCATCATTTCGGCCATTACCTTGGTAAAGACCCGGGGTGCCGTGGACCATCCATACGGCAGCGTTTGAAACTGATAGTGACAGTTCTGTACCATAAACCTGAGGTACCCTTGGTGAGAAGGGTAAATTGGGACATGAAGGTAAGCATCCTTGATGTCCCGAGACATCATGTAGTCCCCTTCTTCCAGGTTCGCAATCACTGCTCTGAGTGACTCAATCTTGAATTTGAACCTCCGTATGTAAGTGTTCAAGATTTTAGATTTAGAATCGGTCTCACCGAACCGTCCGGCTTCGGTACCACAACAGTGTGGAATAATACCCCGTTCCCTGTTGCAGGAGGGGTACCTTGATTATCACCTGCTGGGAATACAGCTTGTGAATGGCTTCCAAAACTGCCTCCCTGTCAGAAGGAGACATCGTTAAAGCCGACTTTAGGAAACGGCGAGGGGGAGACGTCTCGAATTCCAATTTGTACCCCTGAGATATCATTTGAAGGATCCAGGGGTCTACTTGCGAGTGAGCCCACTGCGCGCTGAAATTCATTGAGACGGGCCCCCACCGTGCCTGATTCTGCTTGTAAAGCCCCAGCGTCATACTGAGGGCTTGGCAGAGGCGGGAGAGGGTTTCTGTTCCTGGGAACTGGCTGATTTCTGCAGCCTTTTTCCTCTCCCTCTGTCACGGGGCAGAAATGAGGAACCTTTTGCCCGCTTGCCCACGAAAAGACTGCGCCTGATAATACGGCGTCTTCTTATGTTGAGAGGCGACCTGGGGTACAAATGTGGATTTCCCAGCTGTTGCCGTGGCCACCAGGTCTGAAAGACCGACCCCAAATAACTCCTCCCCTTAATAAGGCAATACTTCCAAATGCCGTTTGGAATCCGCATCACCTGACCACTGTCGTGTCCATAACCCTCTACTGGCAGAAATGGACAACGCACTTAGACTTGATGCCAGTCGGCAAATATTCCGCTGTGCATCACGCATATATAGAATTGCATCTTTTAAATGCTCTATAGGCAATAATACTGTCCCTATCTAGGGTATCAATATTTTTAGTCAGGGAATCCGACCACGCCAACCCAGCACTGCACATCCAGGCTGAGGCGATTGCTGGTCGCAGCATAACACCAGTATGTGTGTAAATACATTTTAGGATACCCTCCTGCTTTCTATCAGCAGGATCCTTAAGGGCGGCCATCTCAGGAGAGGGTAGAGCCCTTGTTCTTACAAGCGTGTGAGCGCTTTATCCACCCTAGGGGGTGTTTCCCAACGCACCCTAACCTCTGGCGGGAAAGGATATAATGCCAACAACATTTTAGAAATTATCAGTTGTTATCGGGGGAAACCCACGCATCATCACACACCTCATTTAATTTCTTAGATTCAGGAAAACTACAGGTAGTTTTTCCTCACCGAACATAATACCCCTTTTTGGTGGTACTCGTATTATCAGAAATGTGTAAAACATTTTTCATTGCCTCAATCATGTAACGTGTGGCCCTACTGGAAGTCACATTTGTCTCTTCACCGTCGACACTGGAGTCAGTATCCGTGTCGGCGTCTATATCTGCCATCTGAGGTAACGGGCGCTTTAGAGCCCCTGACGGCCTATGAGACGTCTGGACAGGCACAAGCTGAGTAGCCGGCTGTCTCATGTCAACCACTGTCTTTTATACAGAGCTGACACTGTTACGTAATGCCTTCCAACAGTTCATCCACTCAGGTGTCGACCCCCTAGGGGGTGACATCACTATTACAGGCAATCTGCTCCGTCTCCACATCATTTTTCTCCTCATACATGTCGACACAAACGTACCGACACACAGCACACACACAGGGAATGCTCTGATAGAGGACAGGACCCCACTAGCCCTTTGGGGAGACAGAGGGAGAGTTTGCCAGCACACACCAGAGCGCTATATATATACAGGGATAACCTTATATAAGTGTTTTTCCCCTTATAGCTGTATTTTTAATACTGCGCGGAATTAGTGCCCCCCTCTCTTTTTTAACCCTTTCTGTGGTGTAGTGACTGCAGGGGAGAGCCAGGGAGCTTCCCTCCAACGGAGCTGTGAGGGAAAATGGCGCCAGTGTGCTGAGGAGATAGGCTCCGCCCCCTTTTCGGCGGCCTTATCTCCCGTTTTTCTGTGTATTCTGGCAGGGGTTAAATTCATCCATATAGCCCAGGAGCTATATGTGATGCATTTTTTGCCATCCAAGGTGTTTTTATTGCGTCTCAGGGCACCCCCCCCCCCCCCCCCCAGCGCCCTGCACCCTCAGTGACCGGAGTGTGAAGTGTGCTGAGAGCAATGGCGCACAGCTGCAGTGCTGTGCGCTACCTTGTTGAAGACAGGACGTCTTCTGCCGCCGATTTTCCGGACCTCTTCTGTCTTCTGGCTCTGTAAGGGGGCCGGCGGCGCGGCTCTGGGACCTATCCATGGCTGGGCCTGTGATCGGTCCCTCTGGAGCTAATGTCCAGTAGCCTAAGAAGCCCAATCCACTCTGCACGCAGGTGAGTTCGCTTCTTCTCCCCTTAGTCCCTCGATGCAGTGAGCCTGTTGCCAGCAGGTCTCACTGAACATAAAAAACCTAAAACTAAACTTTTCACTAAGCAGCTCAGGAGAGCCACCTAGTGTGCACCCTTCTCGTTCGGGCACAAAAATCTAACTGAGGCTTGGAGGAGGGTCATAGGGGGAGGAGCCAGTGCACACCAGGTAGTTCTAAAGCTTTACTTTCGTGCCCAGTCTCCTGCGGAGCCGCTATTCCCCATGGTCCTTACGGAGTCCCCAGCATCCACTTAGGACGTTAGAGAAATATCTTTTTGTACCGCTCGGCTGCACATGCGATCGCAAACTTGCACAGCTAAAATACACTCCCCTGTGGGCAGCGACTATGTGAACGCAGGACTGCAAAAAACATCGCGAGCGGTCAGGTCTGAATTAGGCCCAATGTTAGGCAGGCATTAAGGGTCATGGTGTAAACACAATACATACATGTAAAATATTAAAGTAACGTTACTTACAATAGTAATAACAACACTGCTAAAATGAGCGTACACATGACAACATACTGTACATACATAAAGAAAAGTGTTATTTTGTTGATTTAAAAAAACCTAACTTGTGTAATTAGACATGCAGCACACTAACAGCATTCCCTGCATCACTGTGACCCCCATCAGCTGCCTGTCTTTTTCCAATCATTAGCTAGAATATTGGAATTTTGGGATGTAGTTATACCCACGGCTACATCCTGCCCTCCTCCAAATCCCAAAAGTCTGCATGCCGACCAGCAGGGACTATTCCCACTCGTGAGTGTCCCATAGAGACCCTTAGGGTGAGATTCAAATGATATATCACGCCCAATTTCCTTTCTAAAATGATCTCCGTTGTCGCGCATATTGCGCCCATAGTAATCAGGTTTAGCTGTGTAAAGGGTTGGGTGCCTCGCTACTCCGGGGGTAGCGAGCTGAAATAATGATACCAAGTCCCTGAGGGCAGAAACAGAATGAGTGTGGACAGGAGTGAAAATAATTGAATCCCGCCCATACAGTGGGAATAGAACCTGTGGCAAGCGCAGCGATCGGTATGCTGACCACCGGGAACCCCAGCGCCGGGAACACATACCCAACCTGGAGTTTTTGCTGCTGCCATTAGTACTTCCATGGTCTGCGTAGCTCTCCAGCTATTCAGCCTGTGCTGTTGAAGCAATTGCAATTTCTGCAATCTGTTTCGCATGTATTGCGATTGTAATGCCCATGACAGACCCACTAGACGCCCTGCATTGCAGAAATTGCAGGCCCATCCCACTGACACGCCTCCACCACTCCTTTTTATCATTGCTAAATGCAATTTCTACTGTGTTTGCGGATACCGAGGTACGATCCCAGAGACTAGACTTGGCGCGTGTGCACTGTCATCTCTCTGAGTGTGTACGCATGCAGTGTGTGCTGATAATCACTCATTGCACAATTATTCGCATTTGCTGAATGAGGCCAAGAGTCTCTGATCTTCCTGCGGTTCAGAATTCGGATTTTAAATCTGAATTTCAGGTTTTGGATTGCAAACATTACATGATTTTGAATATGATTTTTGACATGAATATATATGCATCAGTGATAGTGTTATTATAACTAGGTAATCTACACTGTCAGTTTGTATATCATAAGCTATATTGTATTCTAGGATGAAACTGTTTTGCAGCTTTATATAGTTGGTAACTGCTATCTTAGTATTTGTTTTAGTTGAGTTTTATGGCATGCTCTGTAAACGGGGGTGGGATGTTAGGCCTTGATTGCAATTACTAGAGACACATGGATACTTACCATTCATAAGGAAAGATGCTTGGCTGAACAAGGCTTTTTTAAAAGGGTTATGAAAATATTACAATATAGACTTACCCAGGACTTACCAGGACGAAACCAGACGGAAACAACCCACCGACAAAACAGAAAACATCGTCCCTTCCTTACATTCCCAATCATCTGTGTATTTCAGCGTATGTAAATATTTTACCAACTAAAATCCTCATGACCTCTAAGAACAAAATGCAACCAATTTGGTAGACAACTATATACATTGTGATTTACATGTGATTGTACATACCTGTTTGTCACTTTGCTCTATAATGCACAGTTAACATACAGCAGAACAACACCAGTAGGCACCTGCACTTTTAACTTGAACAAGTTAAACCTTACACTCTCAGCCTAGAAAACACTGATTTCATCTCAAACTAACTATGTTCCACAAATTGATTTTCTGCATTGCTCTTCATGGAGTATTCATAAAGGCCATTGCATCATTCAGTCTCCCAGCAACTCACCCCTCTGTACATGTTGCCCCCTCAATTCTACACTCCCCTCTTATTAGCACTCATGAGCTTTTTACTTCCCTATACTCATTGACAATAACATCTACAACCTCTCACCATAAAAAACTTTCACAAACCTCTGACACCCACATTTATCTCTCTCTTCTGCTTCTGATAGCTGGTGACATTTCACCAAATCCAGGACCCAGCCACTTGCATCACTCGCATTCACCTGATTCACAGCAACATAGAAATCCAGCTAACCTCATAAACATCACATGTCTTCCATCACCCTCCAGATCACTAAAATGTGCCTTATGGAATGCACGCTCTGTTTGTAACAAATTAACATCCATCCATGACCTCTTCATATCTAACAACATCAATCTGCTGGCTATAACAGAAACCTGGCTCACACAATCTGACACAGCCTCCCCTGCAGCACTGGCACATGGTGGTCTCCACTTTACACACACCTCCAGACCCGATAACCATAAAGAAGGAGGAGTTGGACTTTTACTTTCCCAATCTTTTGCATATACTGTTCTACCACAGGTTCCATCACTCACATTTACATCATTTGAAGTACATTCCATTAGGGTTTACTCTCCTTTCTCTCTGCGTGTTGCAGCTATCTACCGCCCACCTGGGCATCCAAAACAATTTTTGGAAGATTTTTCTGCCTGGCTCCCTCACTTCCTATCCTCTGACATCTCCACCATTATCATGGGTGATTTCAATATTGCTATTGATTGTCCAAAATCTGCTGCGCATGCCTCCAAACTACTCTCTCTAACCTCCTCTCTTGGCCTCTCCCAATGGACTGACTCCTCTACTCATCAGGCGGGCCACTGCATTGATCTAGTATTCACCAGACTATGCTCCATCGCTGAACTCACCAACACTCCTTTCCCCCTCTCAGATCACAACCTTATCACCTGCATGCTTTCCTCTGTTAATTCAAACCCTGTGTTGCGGAAGTTCTCCAATCTTCCTCAAACTCGCAGAAATATTAACACAATTAATCTTCAAGAACTTTCCACTTCACTCCAACAACTGCTTTCACCTATTTCTGCATTCACCTCTCCTGAGATGGCTGTATCACACCTTAATGAGACTCTAGAACTAGCCCTTGATGAAGTGGCTCCAGCTACCCATCACACTCCACGTAGGCCTAGATGTCAACCATGGCACTCCAAATTAACAAGACAACTACAAAAACTCACACGAAAACTTGAACGTCAGTGGCGTAAATCTCGTATTTCAAGTGACTTCCTCACATATAAGACAGTCTAACATTCTTATAAAAATGCCCTGGACACTGCCAAACAAACATATTTCCAAACTCTTATCTCTGCTCAAGCCTCTAACCCCAAACGACTCTTTAATACATTTAAATCACTTCTGAATCCTCCCGCACCTACCCCACCAGCCACTATCAAGGCACAGGATCTTGCTTCCTACTTCAAGGAGAAGATTGCTAAGATCCGAGATGAAATGGTATGCTCTTCGGCAGCCAGTGACCTGCTCCGTTCTTTACCTGAACCCTCTGGCACTCTTTCTTCATTTGATCCCACAAATGAAGATGAAGTATCATCACTCTTCTCATCCTGCTTCTCTACTACCTCTCCTCTTGATCCTTTACCCTCACAAATAAGTAAAGCTCTGTCTCTGGTGCTCATCCCTACCTTAACTAACATCTGTAATCTCTCTCTCTCTCTACTGGTATTTTTCCTTCACTCTTCAAGCATGCAGTGATTACTCCTATTTTAAAAAAACAAAATTCTGACCCTAATGCTCTCTCAAACTACCGCCCTATCTCTCAGCTCCCTTGTCTCTCTAAGCTACTTGAGAGACTTGCCTACACTCGACTCACACACTTTCTTAACTCATACACTTTGTTGGACCCACTTCAGTCAGGCTTCCGTTCCCAACATTCCACAGAGACGGCACTGACTAAAGTGGTTAATGATTTGGTCACTACGAAGTCTAAAGGCCACTACTCACTACTTATTCTTCTAGACCTATCTGCTGCATTTGACACTGTAGACCACTCTCTTCTCATACAGACACTACAATCCCTAGGTCTTAAAGACACAGCCTTTTCTTGGTTCCTATCGTACCTATCTAATCGCTCCTTCAGTGTTCGCTTCTCTGAATCTACCTCCTCTTCGCTACCTCTTTCAGTTGGAGTACCGCAAGGCTCAGTCTTGGGTCCTCTGCTTTTCTCTATCTATACCTCATCTCTTGGTAAACTAATCAGCTCTTTTGGTTTTCAGTATCATCTGTACGCAGATGATACTCAAATCTACCTATCCTCCCCTGACTTGTCCCTATCTGTACTGGACCGTGTCACTGAATGCCTTTCTGCCATCTCATCCTGGATGACATCTCGCCACCTCAAACTTAATATTTCAAAGACAGAGTTAATTATATTTCCACCGGCCAATAGTAGGTACCAACCTGATATCTCTATCACTGTTGAAAACTCGACTATCTACCCTACCCCACAAGCTCGCTGCCTAGGTGTCATCCTTGACTCTGATCTGTCCTTTGTTCCCCACATTCAATCTGTCTCAAGATCATGTTACATGCATCTAAAAAACATATCCAAAATACGACCATACCTTACACAAGACACTGCAAAAACTCTAATCCACGCTCTCATTATCTCCCACATTGATTATTGCAATAGTCTCCTAACTGGTCTTCCCAAAACGAGACTCTCACCACTACAATCCATTCTGAATGCAGCGGCGAGGCTTATCTTCCTCGCTAGACGTTCATCGTCTGCAGATCCACTGTCAGTCCCTCCATTGGTTACCTGTACTCTACCGCATTCAATATAAAATACTTTTACTCACACACAAGGCCATTAACCAAACTACACCAACGTACATCACTTCGCTTATCACAAAATATCTCCCAACCCGATCTCTTCGCTCTTCACAAGACCTGCGTCTCTCATCCACACTCATTACTCGCTCCCACTCACGACTGCAGGACTTTCATCGGGCTGCACCCACTCTGTGGAATGCCCTACCACGCACAATAAGACTCTCCTCTAGTCTCCAAACCTTCAAGCGTTCCCTCAAAACTCACCTCTTTAGGCAAGCTTATCACATTCCAGAACCGCCCACATAACTTTCATAAACCTTCCTATCAAATTACATCCACTCTGTACAGTCCACACATATCCTCACGTCTTTTCATTCTATGCAATAGATAGCACCTTTCCTTGTGTACATATGCCTATTTCCCTATAGATTGTAAGCTTGCGAGCAGGGCCTTCGTACCTCTATGACTGTTATCACCCAGTTTGTTATTGTTATTTCAAATTGTAAAGCGCAACGGAATTTGCTGCGCTATATAAGAAACTGTTAATAAATAAATAATAAATAAATGATTTTAGCTTTTTATCGATTTTTATCAATGATTATCAATTTTTACCGAACCAAAAACTGAATACAAACCAAAACACTTGGTGGTTTTGCCAAAACACGATGATGAATTAGAACCAAAGCCAAAACATGGGGTCCGCGCACATCTGTAATAGCAATGATCAGGGCCATAACTAGGTGTGTGCCAGCGGTGCCTGGCACACAGCACATAAGCACTGTGGGCGCAGGACTGCCGGCAACACCTGCTGTGCCAGGCCGTACCGAACTAGTAAGTCTGACCGCCACTATCTGCAGCGCCCAGCTACTTCTCTGCTAGGCATAGTGCTGCCGGCACATAGCAGCAGAGCGGACAGCACTGTAGCTGTCTGTCCCCTCCCCCGACTTGTCTGTAGGCTTCCCCATGCCCATCCTGCCCGGTCACCTCTCCCATTTGGTCTGCCCACTCCCCGGCTTGTCTGCAGGCTTACCACTCTACTCCTGCATCCCACCCAGCAGAGGTGAGATGGACTCTGGATACAGTGTGTGGGCTGCTGCTGCTGGGTGTGTTACAAGCAGGCACGCGCATGTGCAAGGTCCTAAACTGCATTCTCTTCAGAGCACAGTTTAAGACCTGGAGGGGGGTGGGAACGGGGGTGTCAACACCGCGTTTTGTGGGCATCAATGCTCTATTTTAGGGGAGCGGTCCGGACAACGCAGGCATGTCCGGACTGTTTGCGAGGTGGGCCGCGGTGGCTGCGTGACGTCACACGCAGCTGCTGCGACACTTAACATGGCGGGTAGCCGTCTGCCTTCGCAGCTAGGATGCGCATGCAGAGGGCTACTCTAACCATGCATTGCCGCCATGTGATGCTCTCGCCTGTCTGAGGGGGGGACTGGATGCCCTGTGCTGGCGTACCCCGACATGTCACAGAAATTGATCGTAGAAGAGCGTTTTCTCGCACATCTACGATCAGGCCTGAATTAGGTCCTATGTCCCCTTTTGAGGGGCTTCAATTACACAAAAATCCTTTGCACAAACCAGTGACAACAAAGTGCTTGTATGGTAATCCTTATTATATTATCGCCTTATTGCCTTCACTGAAACGTTTTATAAATTCCAATTGCTTTTCCTTAGAACAAACCTTATAAGTAATAAATATACCAAATACTTTCACATGTAGTGAGCATAGTTCCCCAAGCCAGCGCATTGTCCGTAGGTTTGTCTGTTGCACTTGATACCGAAGTAAAAAACCTTAACACACAAAAGTAACACGTCCCTTCACTGTCATGATTCATTTAAGGCCGGAACGACAGCAGTAGGCAGTATTAGTACTGAAACATGCAAAGTAGAATTTAATGACTGTTGCAATCCCAGAGTATTACTGTTGTGCTTCCTAAACAAGGCCCTTTGTTGTATGCTAATCTTACCGTTCTGGGTATCTCCAGAGAAACAGGAAAATCATTTCAATTGAAACTTACATATAAGTTCAGGAATCTATAGACCCATCGTATTTTCTGATTAGTAACTTTGGGAAGTAAAATGTTTAAATTTGCTAAAATGTGACACATACTTACGGATAAACCATGCAGGTCAGAGCCGGCCCTAACCAATATGATGCCCTAGGCAAGATTTGGCTGGTGCCCCCTAGCACCACCGCTGGTTCCGCCTCTGACCTTACACCTCTTTCCCAGCACCATCACCCCTCACCCATAGCAGTCCTTATTTTGGTGTATGTACCCCCTATATTTTAAATAGGAATAGTTTGCACATTTGGCGCACAGCCCAAAAAGGGGTGTGTTTTTGCTGGCAAGGGGTATGGCCACACAATAGTGACCCCAATTTCAATTACACCACACAGTACTGCAACTTTATTCACATTTGATCATGCGATAGTGTCCATAATTCATATTACATCCCACAGTAGTATCACTTTACCTTATAAACGTTACCCCTCACAGTAGAGCCCCTTATTCACATTATACCACACCCTATTGCTCTTTATTCACATTAGACAACACAGTAGTGCCCTTTCTATATGCAACGCCACATAGTAGAGCACCTTATACACATAATGCCACACATTAGTAATGCATTTGTACACATAATTCCACACAGTAATGCCCCTCACACATATGAGACACATTATTAATGTCCTTATAAAAATAATGCGCCTTACACATTATGACAACCTTTATTAATGCTCTTATACACATAATGTCTCTTACACATATGCCACACATTATTAATGCCTTTATACACATGACACACATAGTGCCGCCTACACATTTGCTGCACATTATTAGTGCCCCTATACACATAATGACACACATACAGTAGTACCCTGATACACATATGCCGCACATTATTGATGCTCTTATACACATAATGCTCCTTACACGTATTCCGAACACTACTGCACAACCAACCCACTCACATGCACACAGCACTCACACTGTCACTAATACTGTGACCTCTGCCTCTGCTTGGATACAGATGTGTCCTCATAAATCTTGCCTCAATGCTAACGTCGGGCACATTTTTTATGAAAATGCATCTTATTTGCATTGCTATGTGGCTAGGGTGCACAAGCAGCTTCTGCTAATTAAAATGATATGCACCATGCCTATATACTGTGTGAGACTGTGGCTGTATCTGCATATGAAATGCTACACACAAAATATAGAAACATAGAAACATAGACTTTGACGGCAGATAAGAACCACTTGGCCCATCTAGTCTGCCCTTTTTTTATTTTATCCTTTAGGCAATCTCAACCCTTTTTTAACCTTAATTCTTTGTAAGGATATTCATATGCCTGTCCCAAGCATGTTTAAATTGCCCTACAGTCTTAGCCTCTACCGCCTCTGATGGGAGGCTATTCCACTTATCCACTACCCTTTCTGTGAAGTAATTTTTCCTTAAATTTCCCCTGAACCTCCCCCCCTCCAGTCTCAATGTATGCCCTCGAGTTCTAATACTTCTATGCTACATCTACAGCTCCCCCTTGATCTATTATTTTCGTCACAGAGTCAAAAAAGTCAATAAGATTTGTTTGGCATGATCTCCCACCAGTAAATCCATGCTGTTTTGGATCCTGTAAGTTGTTTGATATAAGATATTCCACTACTCTTTCTTTTAATAGTTTTTCCATTACTTTCCCTACTACTGATGCAAGGCTTACTGGTCTGTAGTTACTTGCTTTTTCCTTGCTTCCACTTTTGTGCAGTGGAACTACATTTGCTCGTTTCCAGTCCTCTGGAATAGCACCTGTATTTAGTGACTGGTTAAATAATTCTGTTAAAGGTGTAACCAGCACATCTTTTAGCTCTTTGAGTATCCTTGGGTGTATCCCATCTGGTCCCATTGATTTATCAACTTTTAGTTGTGAAAGTTCTGTTAGGACCTTCTCCTCTGTAAATATATTTTCATGAATATCCTTGCAACTTAACTGTGGCCCCATCCCTTCTTCTGTAGTAAATACTGAGCAAAATATAGGCATGCCACATATCATTTTAATCAGCAGAAGCTACTGATGCCCCTAGGCATATCAAATGCCCTAGGCAATTGCCTAGTTTGCCTATGCCTATGACCGGCTCTGATGCAGGTCATGAAACAAATCTATATTCTATAGACACACAAGTACAGTATACACGTCTTTACTATTGCTCACCCTGGTATCACGCACACACAAAATAAATGAAGGCAGAGTACTCACCAATGCTGCGGAGGTTTGGGATATATAAAAGCAGAGAAGTAGAGCACAAGTAAGAGGACGGAGAGCCTCCATGCTGTACGCTTGCTGCCTATGTGTGATAGATAATGTTTGCTGTAGGGTTGAGCTTAAGTAAATAAAATGCTGATGGCCAAATGGTCATCTTGATGTTTTGCAAGCAGCAGTGATTTCCTGTCCTGCTGTCCCAGCCTCTCTCAACACAAGAGGGGTCATCTGAGAAATGGACATTGATCTTACTAGTGAATTCTGCAAGTAATATAGGGTTTGCCTGTAATTATTGCATTTTTACAGTAGAGTAGAAATAGACAGTAGAAGAATATACAGTGCACATATTAAGGATACCATGTAGTCTATATATCCGCTGTAAGCTGCAAATGTGCAAATATAGCCGTTTTTCTGGCCAGTGTATATTAATCATTTGGTCACTTCCATTTTAAGTCTTTGTTTCTAACAAATAAGATTGTAAGCTCTTCTGGATAAAGTCACATTTTTATGGCTTTTATTTACTCATCAAAGTCCGTATGTAATGTGAGGAGTGTCCAGAGACACACGGGATCCATAGGGCCAGATCATACATCTGCGTACACTAATGATGGTGTACACTGACCACACTGTCACATCATGATAATTGAGCCACATGAATTGTTGATTGGGATTGGCCGCTGTTTTGGAACCATAAAGTAATAAATTGTCTGTGAGAATAGCTTTGTGTGTGAGCAGCTATAAATCACAGATGTATGTGTATTAGGCATGTGTATTGTTTATCCATCTTCAAAGACCCACAAGTAAACAGAAACTATGGGGGACATGTACTAAGTAGTGATAAGAGTGGAGAAGTGAGCCAGTGGAGATGTTGCCCATGGCAACCAATCAGCTGCTCTGTATACTTTTATAGTATGCAAATTATAAATGTTACGTCAATGATGATTGGTTGCCATGGGCAACATCTCCACTGGCTCACTTCTCCACTTTTATCACTGCTTAGTACATCCCCCTATATGTCATAATGGGCCTATAAATAGATGCAATTATGTTACCAACGCTCGGGATCCCGGCGGTCAACATGCCAACTCTGGGATCCCGATCGCTAAAAATTCCGTCAGTCGGAATGCTGACCGACAGGATCTATTCCCACCCATGGGTGTCCACGACACCCATAGAGTGGGAATAGAACCAGTGGCGAGCACAGCTCGCCACCGAGCCCGCAAGGAGGATTGCTGTTCTCGCCCCCCCTTCGCTGGCATCCTGCTGCCGGGAACCCTGTGTCAGCATGCTCTCCGCCTGGATCCCGGCAGCTGGCATAACATACTCAACTCCTATAAGTCATCAGAACAGCCTGAATTCTTTGTTTCATGGGTTCAACATGGTACAGGAAAAAAATAAGATTTTAAACCTACCGGTAAATCTATTTCTCCTAGTCCGTAGAGGATGCTGGGGACTCCGTAAGGACCATGGGGTATAGACGGGCTCCGCAGGAGATAGGGCACCTAAAAAGAACTTTGACTATGGGTGTGCACTGGCTCCTCCCTCTATGCCCCTCCTCCAGACCTCAGTTAGAGAACTGTGCCCAGAGGAGATGGACAATACAAGGCAGGATTTAGCAATCCAAGGGCAAGATTCATACCAGCCCACACCAATCATACCATGTAACCTGGAACATACATAACCAGTTAACAGTATGAACAAAAACAACAGTAACGGTCCAAGACCGATGTCAACTGTAACATAACCCTTATGTAAGCAACAACTATACACAAGTCTTGCAGAGTTTCCGCACTGGGACGGGCGCCCAGCATCCTCTACGGACTAGGAGAAATAGATTTACCGGTAGGTTTAAAATCTTATTTTCTCTTACGTCCTAGAGGATGCTGGGGACTCCGTAAGGACCATGGGGTTTATACCAAAGCATCCAATCGGGCGGGAGAGTGCGTATGACTCTGCAGCACCGACTGAGCAAACGCTAGGTCCTCATCAGCCAGGGTATCAAACTTGTAGAATTTAGCAAAAGTGTTTGACCCCGACCAAGTCGCCGCTCTGCAAAGTTGTAAAGCCGAGACGCGTCGGGCAGCCGCCCAAGAAGAGCCCACCTTCCTAGTGGAATGGGCCTTAACCGAATTTGGTACCGGCAATCCAGCCGTAGAGTGAGCCTGCTGAATCGTATTACAGATCCAGCGAGCAATAGTCTGCTTTGAAGCAGGAGCGCCAATCTTATTGGCCGCATACAGGACAAACAGACCCTCTGTTTTCCTAATTCTAGCCGTCCTGGCTACATAAATCTTTAAGGCCCTGACTACGTCCAGGGATCTGGAATCTTCTAGGTCACCGGTAGCCACAGGCACCACAATAGGTTGATTCATATGGAACGACGAAACCACTTTAGGCAAAAATTGCGGACGTGTCCTCAATTCAGCTCGATCCACATGAAAAATCAAGTAGGGGCTCTTGTGTGAGAGAGCCGCCAATTCTGACACTCGCCTTGCTGATGCTAAGGCCAACAACATGACCACCTTCCAGGTAAGAAATTTCAACTCAACCTTGTTAAGCGGTTCAAACCAGTGTGATTTTAGGAACTGCAACACCACGTTCAGGTCCCATGGTGCCACTGGAGGCACAAAAGGGGGCTGGATGTGCAGCACTCCCTTTACAAACGTCTGGACTTCTGGAAGAGAAGCCAATTCCTTCTGAAAGAAAATCGAGAGGGCCGAAATCTGTACCTTAACCGAGCCTAATTTCAGGCCCATATCCACTCCTGTCTGTAGGAAGTGGAGAAAACGACCCAGATGAAAATCTTCCGTAGGTGTATTCTTGGTCTCACACCAAGACACATACTTTCGCCAGATACGGTGATAATGTTTTATCGTCACCTCCTTCCTAGCCTTTATTAAAGTAGGGATGACCTCTTCCGGAATCCCCTTTTTTGCTAGGATTCAGCATTCAACCGCCATGCCGTCAAACGTAACCGCGGTAAGTTTTGAAATACACAGGGCCCCTGCTGCAATATGTCTTCCCTCAGAGGAAGAGGCCAGGGGTCTCCTGTGAGCATCTCTTGTAGATCCGAGTACCAGGCCCTTCGAGGCCAGTCTGGGACAACGAGAATCGTCTGTACTCTTCTTCGTCTTATGATCCTCAACACTTTCGTGATGAGATGAAGAGGAGGAAACACGTAGACCGATTCGAACACCCACGGTGTTACCAGTGCGTCTACTGCTACTGCCTGAGGGTCCCGAGACCTTGCGCAATACCTCCGAAGTTTTTTGTTGAGGCGTGACGCCATTATGTCTATTTGAGGAGTTCCCCAAAGACGTGTTACGTCTGCAAAGACTTCTTGATGAAGTCCCCACTCTCCTGGATGGAGATCGTGTTTGCTGAGGAAGTCTGCTTCCCAGTTGTCCACTCCCAGAATGAAAACAGCCGACAGAGCGCTTACATGATTTTCCGCCCAGCGAAGTATCCTTGTGGCTTCCGCCATCGCGACTCTGCTTCTTGTCCCGCCTTGGCGGTTCACATGAGCCACTGCTGTGACATTGTCTGATTGAATCAGAACCGGTAGGTTTCGAAGAAAACTCTCCGCTTGTCGAAGGCCGTTGTAAATGGCCCTGAGTTCCAACACATTGATGTGCAGACAGGACTCCTGGTCTGACCAAAGACCCTGAAACGTCTTTCCCTATGTGACCGCTCCCCATCCTCGGAGGCTCGCGTCCGTGGTAACCAGGATCCAGTCCTGAATCCCGAACCGGCGACCCTCCAGCAGGTGAGCACTTTGCAACCACCACAGGAGGGACACTCTGGTTCCCGGGGACAGAGTTATTTTCCGATGTAAGTGCAGATGGGACCCTGACCACTTGTCCAGAAGGTCCCATTGAAAAGTCCTTGCATTGAACCTTCTGAAGGGAATGGCCTCGTAGGCCGCCACCATTTTCCCCAGAACTCGAGTGCATTGGTGAACCGACACCCTTTTCGGTTTTAGCAGGTCTCTGACCATGTTCTGGATGTCTTGGGCTTTCTCTATTGGGAGAAAGACCTTCATTTGTTCCGTATCCAGTATCATTCCTAGTAACGGTAGTGGAGTTGTCGGAATCAACTGTGACTTTGGTAGATTTAGAATCCAACAGTGTTGCTGGAGCACTCTCAGAGAGAGCGCCACACTGCTCAGCAATTTCTCCCTTGATCTCGCTTTTATCAGGAGATCGTCCAAGTATGGGATAATTGTGACTCCATGCTTGCGCAGGACCACCATCATTTCCGCCATTATTTTGGTGAAAATCCTCGGGGCCGTGGAAAGTCCAAACGGCAACGTCTGAAATTGGTAATGACAATCCTGTACAGCGAATCTCAGGTATTCCTGATGGGGGGCATATATGGGGACATGAAGGTACGCATCCTTTATGTCCAGAGACACCATAAACTCCCCCTCCTCCATGTTGGCTATTATCGCTCTGAGAGATTCCATTTTGAATTTGAATCTTTTTATGTACAGGTTTAGGGATTTCAGATTTAAAATCGGTCTGACCGTACCGTCCGGTTTCGGGACCACAAATAGGGTTGAATAGTAACCTCTTCCCTGCTGGTGCAGGGGAACCTTGATTATCACTTGCTGTATACACAGCGTTTGAATTGCAGCTAACACTACATCCCTTTCCGATGTGGAAGCTGGTAGGGCCGATTTGAAAAATCGGCTCGGGGGCACATCCTCGAATTCCAATTTGTAACCCTGGGAAACTATTTCCAACACCCAGGGATTCAGGTCCGAACTGACCCAGGCCTGACTGAAAAGTCGAAGACATGCCCCCACCGGTGCGGACTCCCTCAGGGGAGCCCCAGCGTCATGCTGTGGGTTTTGGAGCAGCTGGGGAGGACTTTTGTTCCTGGGCACCTGCCGAAGCAGGTGCTCTCTTGCCTCTGCCCTTACCTCTGGCGAGGAAAGAGGATCCCCGACCTCTTTTGGACTTGTGCGACCGAAAGGACTGCATCTGATAGGGTGTTGCTTTCTTTTGCTGTTGGGGAATATATGGTAAAAAATTTGATTTACCTGCTGTAGCTGTGGAAACCAGGTCCGTCAGACCATCCCCAAACAATATATCACCCTTATAGGGTAGTACTTCCATATGTTTTTTGGAATCCGCATCACCCGTCCTTGGCAAGTCCATAAGGATCTTCTCGCTGAGATAGACATGGCATTGGCCCTGGAAGCTAGCAATCCAATGTCCCTTTGAGCATCCCTCATAAATAAGACTGCGTCTTTTATATAGGCTAGAGTTAGGAATATAGTATCCTTATCCATAGTATCAAATTGATCTGTCAGCTCATCTATCCAAGCTGCAATTGCGCTACACACCCATGCCGACGCAATCGTCGGTCTTAACACAGCACCCGTATGAGAATAAATACCCTTTAATGTAGTCTCCTGCCTGCGATCTGCAGGGTCCTTAAGGGCCGCTGTGTCAGGAGACGGTAGCGCCACATTCTTGGACAAGCGCGTCAGGGCCTTGTCCACAGTGGGGGGTGGTTCCCAAATCTCCCTGTCCTGCTTAGGGAAAGGGTATGCCATAAAAATTCTTTTGGGGATCTGCGGTCTCTTATCCGGAGTCTCCCAAGCTTTTCCAAAAAACTCATTTAATTCATGAGATGTGGGAAAATTAATAATCTGTTTCTTTTCCTTAAACATGTGTACCCTTGTGTCGGGGACCGAGGGTTCATCCACAATATGCAACACATCCCTTATTGCCACAATCATGCACTGAATGGTTTTAGTCACCCTAGAGTGCAATTTTACTTCGTCATAGTCGACACTGGAATCAGAATCCGTGTCAGTAGTAGTGTCTTGTGTTAAGGGACGCTTTTGAGACCCCGACGGGCCCTGTGAGTCGGTCCAATCTGAGGATTGACCGCCTGATGTCCCCCCTAAACCAGCCTTATCAAGCCTTTTATGTAAAGATGCCACACTTGCATGCAACGTATGCCACATGTCCATCAAATCTGGAGTCGGCACAACCGACGGGGACACACCACTCATTTGCTCCACCTCCTCCTTGGAGAAGCCTTCCGCCTCAGACATGTCGACACACACGTACCGACACCCCACACACACAGGGATTAACCTATAAGGAGACAAAACCCCAACCAGGTCCTAAGTAGAGACAGAGAAAGAGTATGCCAGCACACACCAGCGCTTAACAACACTGGAAGAAAATATATATATCCAGATAGCGCTTTTTTATATATATTATGTCAATTCCCACTCACTGCGTCGCCAAAGTGCCCCCCTCCTCTTTTTTCCAGCCTGTGTTCAGCAGGGGAGAGACCAGGGAGCCAGCGTTTTCTTTCTCATGCAGCTTCTGTGGAGAAAATGGCGCTGGTTAGTGCTGAGGATCAAGCCCCGCCCACCCGACGGCGGGCTTCGGTCCCAGTGATTTTTCAATAAAATGGCGGGGGATCAGCGATTTACTGCCTCCGCAGTCTAATGCCACTGTATTTGTGCCAAAATGTGAGGTTTATTGCTGCCCAGGGCGCCCCCCCCTGCGCCCTGCACCCTTCAGTGCTGCTCTGTGTGTGTGTGTGTGACTGGGAGCAATGGCGCGCAGCGGTAACTCATGAAGATCTGATGTCTTCTGCCGCCTAAGATGTCTTCTGTCTTCTCTATCCGCTTCTACCTTCGGCATCTGTGAGGGGGACGGCGGCGCGGCTCCAGGACAAACCCCAGGTGAGACCTGTGTTCCGACTCCCTCTGGAGCTAATGGTGTCCAGTAGCCTTAGAAGCAGTGCCCAACTTGACAAGCCAGCTCTGCTTCTCTCTCCTCGGTCCCACGATGCAGGGAGCCTGTTGCCAACAGGACTCCCTGAAAATAAAAAACCTAACAAAATTCTTTTTCCACAGAAAACTCTGGAAAGCTCTCTGCAGTGCACCCATTCTCCTCTGGGCACAAGATCTAACTGAGGTCTGGAGGAGGGGCATAGAGGGAGGAGCCAGTGCACACCCATAGTCAAAGTTCTTTTTAGGTGCCCTTTCTCCTGCGGAGCCCGTCTATACCCCATGGTCCTTACGGAGTCCCCAGCATCCTCTAGGACGTAAGAGAAATAAGATTTTACTTACCGGTAAATCTATTTCTCGTAGTCCGTAGTGGATGCTGGGGACTCCGTAAGGACCATGGGGATAGACGGGCTCCGCAGGAGACATGGGCACTTTAAGAAAGAATTTAGGTTCTGGTGTGCTCTGGCTCCTCCCTCTATGCCCCTCCTCAAGACCTCAGTTAGAGAAACTGTGCCCAGAAGAGCTGACAGTACAAGGAAAGGATTTTGGTAATCCAGGGCAAGATTCATACCAGCCACACCAATCACACCGTATAACATGAGTTTATAACAACCAGTCAACAGTATGACAACAACAGAGCATCAGGTCCAACCCTGATATACTGTAACCATAACATAACCCTTATTGAAGCAATAACTATATACAAGCATTGCAGAAGAAGTCCGCACTTGGGACGGGCGCTAAGCATCCACTACGGACTACGAGAAATAGATTTACCGGTAAGTAAAATCTTATTTTCTCTAACGTCCTAGTGGATGCTGGGGACTCCGTAAGGACCATGGGGATTATACCAAAGCTCCCAAACGGGCGGCAGAGTGCGGATGACTCTGCAGCACCGATTGAGCAAACACAAGGTCCTCCTCAGCCAGGGTATCAAACTTGTAGAACTTTGCAAAAGTGTTTGAAACTGACCAAGTAGCCGCTCGGCAAAGCTGTAATGCCGAGATTCCTCGGGCAGCCGCCCAAGAAGAGCCCACCTTCCTAGTGGAATGGGCCGTAACTGATTTTGGCAGCGGCAATCCAGCCACAGAATGAGCCTGCTGAATCGTGTTACAGATCCAGCGAACAATAGTTTGCTTTGAAGCAGGAGCACCAAGCTTGTTGGAAGCAAACAGGACAAACAAAGACTCTGTTTTCCTGACCCTAGCCGTTCTGGCTACATAAACCTTCAAAGCCCTGACCACATCAAGCAACTCGGAATCCTCCAAGTCAGTAGTAGCCACAGGCACCACAATAGGTTGGTTTATATGAAAGGATGAAACCACTTTCGGCAGAAATTGTGGACGGGTCCGCAATTCTGCTCTATCTGCATGGAAAACTAGATAGGGGCTTTTATGTGACAAAGCCGCCAACTCTGACACACGCCTAGCCGAAGCCAAGGCTAATAGCATGACCACCTTCCACGTGAGATATTTCAACTCCACCGTTTTGAGTGGTTCAAACCAGTGGGATTTCAGGAAACTCAACACCACGTTAAGATCCCAAGGTGCCACTGGAGGCACAAAAGGGGGCTGAATATGCAGCACTCCCTTTACAAACGTCTGAACTTCAGGTAGAGAAGTCAACTCCTTTTTGAAAAAAAATGGATAGGGCCGAAATCTGGACCTTAATGGAACCCAATTTTAGGCCCAAAATCACTCCAGACTGTAGGAAGTGAAGGAAACGGCCCAGCTGGAATTCCTCCGTAGGGGCATTCCTGGCCTCACACCAAGCAACATATTTTCGCCATATACGGTGATAATGTTGAGCTGTTACGTCCTTCCTAACCTTTATCAACGTAGGAATTACCTCATCCGGAATGCCTTTCTCTGCTATGATCCGGCGTTCAACCGCCATGCCGTCAAACGCAGCCACGGCAAGTCTTGGAACAGACAGGGCCCCTGCTGCAACAAGTCCTGTCTTAGAGGAAGAGACCACGGGTCCTCTGTGAGCATTTCTTGCAGATCTGGATACAAAGTCCTTCGTGGCCAATCTGGAACAATGAGTATTGTTCTCACTCCTCTTTTTCTTATTATCCTCAGCACCTTGGGTATGAGAGGAAGAGGAGGAAATACATAGACCGACTGGAACACCCACGGTGTCACCAGGGCGTCTACAGCTATCGCTTGAGGGTCTCTTGACCTGGCGCAATACCTCTGTAGCTTTTTGTTGAAGCGGGATGCCATCATGTCCACCTGTGGCAGTTCCCACCGACTTGTAATCTGTGCGAAGACATCCTGATGAAGTCCCCACTCTCCCGGGTGGAGGTCGTGTCTGCTGAGGAAGTCTGCTTCCCAGTTGTCCACTCCCGGGATGAACACTGCTGACAGTGCGCTTACGTGATTCTCCGCCCAGCGAAGAATTCTGGTGGCTTCCGCTATCGCCACTCTGCTCCTTGTGCCGCCTTGTCGGTGTACATGAGCCACTGCGGTGATGTTGTCTGACTGAATCAGAACCGGTTGGTCGCGAAGCAAGTTCTCCGCTTGACGCAGGGCGTTGTATACGGCCCTTCACTCTGCAGCCACCACAGAAGAGACACCCTGGCTCTGGGGGATAGGGTGATTAACCGATGCATCTGAAGATGTGATCCAGACCACTTGTCCAGTAAGTCCCATTGAAAGGTCCTCGCATGGAACCTGCCGAAGGGAATGGCCTCGTATGATGCCACCATCTTTCCCAGGACACGAGTGCAGTGATGCACTGACACCTGTTTTGGTTTTAATAGGTTCCTGACCAGTGTCATGAGTTCCTGAGCTTTCTCTATCGGGAGATAAACCCTTTTCTGGTCTGTGTCTAGAATCATGCCCAGGAAAGGAAGACTAGTCTTTATGAGGAGATCGTCCAAGCATGGGATAATTGTGACCCCTTGCTTCCTCAGGAGTACCATCATTTCCGCCATTACCTTGGTAAATATTCTCAGTGCCGTGGAGAGACCAAACGGCAAAGTCTGAAATTGGTAATGACAATCCTGTACCATAAATCTGAGGTACGCCTGATGAGGTGGATAAATGGGGACATGAAGGTATGCATCCTTTATGTCCAGAGACACCATAAAATCCCCCCCTTCCAGGCTTGCGATGACCGCTCTCAGCGATTCCATCTTGTACCTTTTCAGGTATATGTTCAGAGATTTTAAATTCAATATGGGTCTGACCGAACCGTCCGGTTTCGGGACTACAAACATGGTCGAATAATAACCCCTTCTCTGTTGAAGGAGGGGAACCTTGACCACCACCTGTTGAAGATACAATTTGTGAATTGCAGTTAACACTATTTCCCTCTCGTGGGGGGAAGCTGGTCGGGCCGATTTGCGGTATCGGTGAGGGGGCATCTCTTCAACTTCCAGCTTGTATCCCTGAGACACAATTTTATTGCCCAGGGATCCACCTGGGAGTGTTATGGCTGAAATTTCGAAGACGTGCCCCCACCAGGCCTAGCTCCGCCTGTGGAGCCCCAGGGTCATGCGGTGGATTTTGTAGAGGCCGGGGAGGACTTCTGTTCCTGGGAACTAGCTGTGTTGTGCAGCTTCTTTTCTCTGCCCCTGCCTCTGGCAAGAAAGGACGCACCTCGGACTTTCTTGCTTTGTGATCGAAAGGACTGCATTTGATAATGTCGTGCTTTCTTAGGCTGTGCGGGAATATAAGTCAAAAGATCAGAATTACCAGCTATAGCTGTGGAGACCAGGTCCGAGAGCCCTTCTCCCCACAATTCCTCAGCCTTGTAAGGTAAACCTTGCATATGCCTCTTTTAGTCGGCATCACCTGTCCATTGCATGTTCCACAGGACACGTCTAGCAGAAATCGACGCAGCGTTGACTCTAGAACCCAGTAGACTAATGTCTCTTTTGGCATCTTCTATATATATATATAGATATATATATATATATATATAGATATATATGTATATATGTATAAACATAATAGAGTCTCAATGTCTGCTGATAAGGTATCTGTCCACGCTGCTACAGCGCTATAAACCCATGCCGACACAATCGCCGGTCTGAGTAGTGTACCAGCATGTGTGTAAATGGACTTCAAAGTACTTTTACTGCATGCTATCTGCAGGATCCCTGAGGATAGCTGTTAAGTCAGCGCTACCTTTTGCGTAAACGTGACAAGCTTTGTCCACCCTAGGGGAAGATTCCCATCGTATCCTGGCCCTAGTAGGGAAAGGATACTCCCTGAGAATTCTTTGTGGGAAGCTGCAGCTTCTTGTCTGGAGATTCCCGCTCTTTTTCTTCATGAGAGGAGGGAAATTTACCTCAGCTTTCTTCCCCTTAAACATGTGTACCCTTGTGTCAGGGACAGATGAGTCATCAGTGATATGCAAAACATCTTTCATTACAATAATCATATATTGAATACTTTCCTGCCATTTTGGCTGTAACTTTGCATTACGTAGTCGACACTGGAGTCAGACTCTGTGTCGATATCAGTGTCTATTATTTTGGATAGTGAGCGTTGTGAGACTCTGAATGTCTCTGCGACATAGGGACAGACATGGGTAGATTCCCTGTCTGTTCTCTAATCTTTTGTGCAATAAATTTACCTCAGCACTTAATTTCACATATCCAATCAGGTGTCGGCGTTGTCGACCGAGACACCACACACACACACATTTGCTCCATCACCTCCTTAGGAGAGCCTTTTACCTCAGACATGTCGACACACACGTACCGACACACCACACACTCAGGGAATGCTCATCTGAAGATAATTCCCCCACAAGGCCCTTTGGAGAGACAGAGAGAGAGTATGCCAGCACACACCCCAGCGTTATATGACCCAGGAAAAAACACAGCAATTTAATATTTACCCAGTAGCGCTGTTATTATCTGCGCCGAATTATGTGCCCCCCCCTCTTCTTTAAAACCCTCTCTTCTACCGTGGTATAAGCAGGGGAGAGACCGGGGAGCTTCCTCTCAGCGGTGCTGTGGAGAAAAAACATGGCGCTGGTGAGTGCTGAGGAAGAAGCCCCGCCCCCTCGACGGCGGGCTTCTGTCCCGCTTAAATATACATTTTCTTGGCGGGGGCTCATACATATATACAGTGCCCAACTGTATATATGTTTACTTTTGCCAAAAAGAGGTCCAAATGCTGCCCAGGGCGCCCCCCCCCCCTCCTGCGCCCTGCACCCTTACAGTGACCGGAGTATGTGAGGTGTGTGGGATCAATGGCGCACAGCTGCAATGCTGTGCGTTACCTCAGTGAAGAACGGAGTCTTCTGCCGCCGATTTGAAGTCTTCTTGCTTCTCATACTCACCCGGCTTCTGTCTTCCGGCTCTGCGAGGGGGACGGCGGCGCGGCTCTGGGATCGAACGGCGAGGGTGAGATCCTGCGAACGATCCCTCTGGAGCTAATGGTGTCCAGTAGCCTAAGAAGCAGGACCTAGCTTCAGAGAGTAGGGCTGCTTCTCTCCCCTCAGTCCCACGATGCAGGGAGTCTGTTGCTAGTAGAGCTCCCTGAAAATAAAAAACCTAACAAAATACTTTCAGCAAACTCAGGAGAGCTCACTGAAAAGCACCCAGCTCGTCTGGGCACAGTATCAAACTGAGGTCTGGAAGAGGGGCATAGAGGGAGGAGCCAGAGCACACCAGAACCTAAATTCTTAAAGTGCCCATGTCTCCTGCGGAGCCCGTCTATCCCCATGGTCCTTACGGAGTCCCCAGCATCCACTAGGACGTTAGAGAAAGGCCTTTGTGATTCTGGCCCTTGGTCATGTGACAATGCCAGGGAGTAGCTGCTCCCAAAGCTGCTCTATTGCACTGGGACTTGGTGACTGCGGAGGCCATTGGAGTACACTGAGCTCATTGGCACGTTCATGGAACCAGCATGAGACGACATGTGCTGTTTGACAGCGCATGTTATTGTTATGCAGCAAACAGCCATCGTTATATGAGTAGATGAGTAGACTGATCTCTCTCTCTCTCTCTCTCTCTCTCTCTCTCTCCTGCAATTTAACCCACTAGGCCATGTGGGCACTATGACAGGAGGGGAGGATCAGAGTGAGGGTACAGGAGCAAAGGCTACAAGAGAAGAGAATTAGGGTAAGGGTGTGAGAGCGGAGGATTAGACTACCGGAGGGGAGGGTTAGAGTAAGGGTGCAAGAGCAAATGGTTAGGGTTAGGCTACAGGAGGGGAAGATTAGGGTTAGGCTGTGGGATGGAATGATAGGGTTAAGCTGCGCCAATGAAGGGATAGAGCTAGGTTACGGGAGACAAAGGTTAGGATTAGGCTCTAATATAAGATTTTACTTACCGGTAAATCTATTTCTCGTAGTCCGTAGAGGATGCTGGGACTCCGTAAGGACCATGGGGAATAGACGGTCTCCGCAGGAGATAGGGCACTTTAAGAAAGCTTTGGATTCTGGGTGTGCACTGGCTCCTCCCTCTATGACCCTCCTCCAGACATCAGTTAGGGAAACTGTGCCCAGAGGAGATGGACAGTACGAGGAAGGATTTTTGTAAATCTAAGGGCGAGATTCATACCAGCCACACCAATCACACCGTATAACTTAAGATAAACTTACCCAGTTAACAGTATGAACAACAACATAGCCACGGTATCACCGAAAACTATAACATAACCCTTATGTAAGCAATAACTATATACAAGTATTGCAGAAAAAGTCCGCACTTGGGACGGGCGCCCAGCATCCTCTACGGACTACGAGAAATAGATTTACCGGTAAGTAAAATCTTATTTTCTCTAACGTCCTTGAGGATGCTGGGACTCCGTAAGGACCATGGGGATTATACCAAAGCTCCCAAATGGGCGGGAGAGTGCGGATGACTCTGCAGCACCGAACTGAGCAACCAGGAGGTCCGCCTCAGCCAGGGTATCAAACTAACAGAACTTTGCAAAGGTATTTGACCCCGACCAAGTAGCAGCTCGGCACAGCTGTAGTGCCGAGACCCCTCGGGCAGCCGCCCAAGAAGAGCCCACTTTCCTTGTGGAATGGGCCTTAACCGATTTAGGTAACGGCAATCCTGCCGTAGAATGCGCCAGCTGAATCGTGTTACAGATCCAGCGAGCCATAGTCTGCTTTGAAGCAGGGCCGCCAACCATGTATACAGGACAAACAGTGCTTCTGTTTTGCAGATCCTAGGCATTCTGGCCACGTAAATTTTCAAAGCCCTGACCACATCAAGGGACTCAGAATCCTCCAAGTCACGCGTAGCCACAGGCACGACAATAGGTTGGTTCATATGAAAGGATGAGACCACCTTTGGCAGGAATTGAGGACGGGTCCGCAATTTCGCTCAATCCATATGGACAATCAGATAGGGCTTTTAGTGAGAAAAGCCTCCAATTCCGAACTCGCCTAGCCGAAGCCAAGGCTAACAACATGACCACGTTCCAGGTGAAATATTTCAACACCACTGACTGAAGTGGTTCAAACCAATGTGACTTAAGGAACCGTAACACTACGGTAAGGTCCCAAGGCGCCACCGGCGGTACAAAGTAGAGATGTGCACTTGAAATTTTTCGGGTTTTGTGTTTTGGTTTTGGGTTCGGTTCCGCGGCCGTGTTTTGGGTTCGACCGCGTTTTGGCAAAACCTCACCGAATTTTTTTTGTCGGATTCGGGTGTGTTTTGGATTCGGGTGTTTTTTTCAAAAAACACTAAAAAACAGCTTAAATCATAGAATTTGGGGGTCATTTTGATCCCAAAGTATTATTAACCTCAAAAACCATAATTTCCACTCATTTTCAGTCTATTCTGAACACCTCACACCTCACAATATTATTTTTAGTCCTAAAATTTGCACCGAGGTCGCTGGATGACTAAGCTAAGCGACCCTAGTGGCCGACACAAACACCTGGCCCATCTAGGAGTGGCACTGCAGTGTCACGCAGGATGGCCCTTCCAAAAAACACTCCCCAAACAGCACACGACGCAAAGAAAAAAAGAGGCGCAATGAGGTAGCTGTGTGAGTAAGCTAAGCGACCCTAGTGGCCGACACAAACACCTGGCCCATCTAGGAGTGGCACTGCAGTGTCACGCAGGATGGCCCTTCCAAAAAAAACACTCCCCAAACAGCACATGACGCAAAGAAAAAAAGAGGCGCAATGAGGTAGCTGTGTGAGTAAGCTAAGCGACCCTAGTGGCCGACACAAACACCTGGCCCATCTAGGAGTGGCACTGCAGTGTCACGCAGGATGGCCCTTCCAAAAAACACTCCCCAAACAGCACATGACGCAAAGAAAAAAAGAGGCGCAATGAGGTAGCTGTGTGAGTAAGCTAAGCGACCCTAGTGGCCGACACAAACACCTGGCCCATCTAGGAGTGGCACTGCAGTGTCACGCAGGATGGCCCTTCCAAAAAACACTCCCCAAACAGCACATGACGCAAAGAAAAAAAGAGGCGCAATGAGGTAGCTGTGTGAGTAAGCTAAGCGACCCTAGTGGCCGACACAAACACCTGGCCCATCTAGGAGTGGCACTGCAGTGTCACGCAGGATGGCCCTTCCAAAAAACACTCCCCAAACAGCACATGACGCAAAGAAAAAAAGAGGCGCAATGAGGTAGCTGTGTGAGTAAGCTAAGCGACCCTAGTGGCCGACACAAACACCTGGCCCATCTAGGAGTGGCACTGCAGTGTCACGCAGGATGGCCCTTCCAAAAAACACTCCCCAAACAGCACATGACGCAAATAAAAAAAGAGGCGCAATGAGGTAGCTGTGTGAGTAAGCTAAGCGACCCTAGTGGCCGACACAAACACCTGGCCCATCTAGGAGTGGCACTGCAGTGTCACGCAGGATGGCCCTTCCAAAAAACACTCCCCAAACAGTACATGACGCAAAGAAAAAAAGAGGCGCAATGAGGTAGCTGTGTGAGTAAGCTAAGCGACCCTAGTGGCCGACACAAACACCTGGCCCATCTAGGAGTGGCACTGCAGTGTCACGCAGGATGGCCCTTCCAAAAAAAACACTCCCCAAACAGCACATGACGCAAAGAAAAAAAGAGGCGCAATGAGGTAGCTGTGTGAGTAAGCTAAGCGACCCTAGTGGCCGACACAAACACCTGGCCCATCTAGGAGTGGCACTGCAGTGTCACGCAGGATGGCCCTTCAAAAAAATACTCCCCAAACAGCACATGACGCAAAGAAAAATTAAAGAAAAAAGAGGTGCAAGATGGAATTGTCCTTGGGCCCTTCCACCCACCCTTATGTTGTATAAACAGGACATGCACACTTTAACCAACCCATCATTTCAGTGACAGGGTCTGCCACACGACTGTGACTGAAATGACGGGTTGGTTTGGACCCCCACCAAAAAAGAAGCAATTAATCTCTCCTTGCACAAACTGGCTCTACAGAGGCAAGATGTCCACCTCATCATCATCCTCCGATATATCACCGTGTACATCCCCCTCCTCACAGATTATCAATTCGTCCCCACTGGAATCCACCATCTCAGCTCCCTGTGTACTACTTTGTGGAGGCAATTGCTGCTGGTCAATGTCTCCACGGAGGAATTGATTATAATTCATTTTAATGAACATCATCTTCTCCACATTTTCTGGAAGTAACCTCGTACGCCGATTGCTGACAAGGTGAGCGGCGGCACTAAACACTTTTTCGGAGTACACACTTGTGGGAGGGCAACTTAGGTAGAATAAAGCCAGTTTGTGCAAGGGCCTCCAAATTGCCTCTTTTTCCTGCCAGTATAAGTACGGACTGTCTGACGTGCCTACTTGGATGCGGTCACTCATATAATCCTCCACCATTCTTTCAATGGGGAGAGAATCATATGCAGTGACAATAGACGACATGTCCGTAATCGTTGGCAGGTCCTTCAGTCCGGACCAGATGTCAGCATCAGCAGTCGCTCCAGACTGCCCTGCATCACCGCCAGCGGGTGGGCTCGGAATTCTGAGCCTTTTCCTCGCACCCCCAGTTGCGGGAGAATGTGAAGGAGGAGATGTTGACAGGTCGCGTTCCGCTTGACTTGACAATTTTCTCACCAGCAGGTCTTTGAACCCCAGCAGACTTGTGTCTGCCGGAAAGAGAGATCCAAGGTAGGTTTTAAATCTAGGATCGAGCACGGTGGCCAAAATGTAGTGATCTGATTTCAACAGATTGACCACCCGTGAATCCTTGTTAAGCGAATTAAGGGCTCCATCCACAAGTCCCACATGCCTAGCGGAATCGCTCCGTGTTAGCTCCTCCTTCAATGTCTCCAGCTTCTTCTGCAAAAGCCTGATGAGGGGAATGACCTGACTCAGGCTGTCAGTGTCTAAACTGACTTCACGTGTGGCAAGTTCAAAGGGCAGCAGAACCTTGCACAACGTTGAAATCATTCTCCACTGCGCTTGAGACAGGTGCATTCCACCTCCTATATCGTGCTCAATTGTATAGGCTTGAATGGCCTTTTGCTGCTCCTCCAACCTCTGAAGCATATATAGGGTTGAATTCCACCTCGTTACCACTTCTTGCTGCAGATGATGGCAGGGCAGGTTCAGGCGTTTTTGGTGGTGCTCCAGTCTTCTGTACGTGGTGCCTGTACGCCGAAAGTGTCCCGCAATTCTTCTGGCCACCGACAGCATCTCTTGCACGCCCCTCTCGTTTTTTAAAAAATTCTGCACCACCAAATTCAAGGTATGTGCAAAACATGGGACGTGCTGGAATTTGCCCATATTTAATGCACACACAATATTGCTGGCGTTGTCCGATGCCACAAATCCACAGGAGAGTCCAATTGGGGTAAGCCATTCCGCAATGATCTTCCTCAGTTGCCGTAAGAGGTTTTCAGCTGTGTGCGTATTCTGGAAACCGGTGATACAAAGCGTAGCCTGCCTAGGAAAGAATTGGCGTTTGCGAGATGCTGCTACTGGTGCCGCCGCTGCTGTTCTTGCGGCGGGAGTACATACATCTACCCAGTGGGCTGTCACAGTCATATAGTCCTGACCCTGCCCTGCTCCACTTGTCCACATGTCCGTGGTTAAGTGGACATTGGGTACAACTGCATTTTTTAGGACACTGGTGAGTCTTTTTCTGACGTCCGTGTACATTCTCGGTATCGCCTGCCTAGAGAAGTGGAACCTAGATGGTATTTGGTAACGGGGCACACTACCTCAAGAAAATGTCTAGTTCCCGGTGAACTAACGGCGGATACCGGACGCACGTCTAACACCAACATAGTTGTCAAGGCCTCAGTTATCCGCTTTGCAACAGGATGACTGCTGTGATATTTCATCTTCCTCGCAAAGGACTGTTGGACAGTCAATTGCTTACTGGAAGTAGTACAAGTGGTCTTCCGACTTCCCCTCTGGGATGACCATCGACTCCCAGCAGCAACAACAGCAGCGCCAGCAGCAGTAGGCGTTACACGCAAGGATGCATCGGAGGAATCCCAGGCAGGAGAGGACTCGTCAGAATTGCCAGAGACATGGCCTGCAGGACTATTGGCATTCCTGGGGAAGGAGGAAATTGACACTGAGGGAGTTTGTGGGGTGGTTTGCGTGAGCTTGGTTACAAGAGGAAGGGATTTACTGGTCAGTGGACTGCTTCCGCTGTCGCCCAAATTTTTGAACTTGTCACTGACTTATTATGAATGCGCTGCAGGTGACGTATAAGGGAGGATGTTCCGAGGTGGTTAACGTCCTTACCCCTACTTATTACAGCTTGACAAAGGCAACACACGGCTTGACAAATGTTGTCCGCATTTCTGTTGAAATACTTCCACACCGAAGAGCTGATTTTTTTGGTATTTTGACCAGGCATGTCAATGGCCATATTCCTCCCACGGACAACAGGTGTCTCCCCGGGTGCCTGACTTAAACAAACCACCTCACCATCAGAATCCTCCTTGTCAATTTCCTCCCCAGCGCCAGCAACACCCATATCCTCCTCGTCCTGGTGTACTTCAACACTGACATCTTCAATCTATCAGGAACTGGACTGCGGGTGCTCCTTCCAGCACTTGCAGGGGGCGTGCAAATGGTGGAAGGCGCATGCTCTTCACGTCCAGTGTTGGGAAGGTCAGGCATCGCAACCGACACAATTGGACTCTCCTTGTGGATTTGTGATTTCGAAGAACGCACAGTTCTTTGCTGTGATTTTGCCAGCTTGAGTCTTTTCATTTTTCTAGCGAGAGGCTGAGTGCTTCCATCCTCATGTGAAGCTGAACCACTAGCCATGAACATAGGCCAGGGCCTCAGCCGTTCCTTGCCACTCCGTGTCGTAAATGGCATATTGGCAAGTTTACGCTTCTCCTCCGACGATTTTATTTTAGATTTTTGAGTCCTTTTTTTACTGATATTTTGTGTTTTGGATTTTACATGCTCTGTACTATGACATTGGGCATCGGCCTTGGCAGACGACGTTGCTGGCATTTCATCGTCTCGGCCATGACTAGTGGCAGCAGCTTCAGCACGAGGTGGAAGTGGATCTTGATCTTTCCCTATTTTTGGAACCTCAACATTTTTGTTCTCCATATTTTAATAGGCACAACTAAAAGGCACCTCAGGTAAACAATGGAGATGGATGGATACTAGTATACTTATGGATGACGAGCGACTGCCGACACAGAGGTAGCTACAGCCGTGGACTACCGTACTGTGTCTGCTGCTAATATAGACTGGATGATAATGAGATAAAATTAAAATATATATATATCACACTAGTACTGCAGCGGGACAGGTATATATTATGTAATGACGGACCTGCTGGACACTGTCTGTCAGCACTGCAGACTCCTAAAGTAAGCTACTAGTATCAAGAAGATAGAAAAAAAAACCACGGGTAGGTGGTATACAATTATGGATGGACCAGCGACTGCCGACACAGAGGTAGCTACAGCCGTGGACTACCGTACTGTGTCTGCTGCTAATATAGACTGGATGATAATGAGATAAAATTAAAATATATATATATATATCACACTAGTACTGCAGCCGGACAGGTATATATTATGTAATGACGGACCTGCTGGACACTGTCTGTCAGCACTGCAGACTCCTAAAATAAGCTACTAGTATCAAGAAGATAGAAAAAAAAAACACGGGTAGGTGGTATACAATTATGGATGGACCAGCGACTGCCGACACAGAGGTAGCTACAGCCGTGGACTACCGTACTGTGTCTGCTGCTAATATAGACTGGATGATAATGAGATAAAATTAAAATATATATATATATCACACTAGTACTGCAGCCGGACAGGTATATATTATGTAATGACGGACCTGCTGGACACTGTCTGTCAGCACTGTAGACTCCTAAAGTAAGCTACTAGTATCAAGAAGATAGAAAAAAAAACCACGGGTAGGTGGTATACAATTATGGATGGACCAGCGACTGCCGACACAGAGGTAGCTACAGCCGTGGACTACCGTACTGTGTCTGCTGCTAATATAGACTGGATGATAATGAGATAAAATTAAAATATATATATATATCACACTAGTACTGCAGCCGGACAGGTATATATTATGTAATGACGGACCTGCTGGACACTGTCTGTCAGCACTGCAGACTCCTAAAGTAAGCTACTAGTATCAAGAAGATAGAAAAAAAAACCACGGGTAGGTGGTATACAATTATGGATGGACCAGCGACTGCCGACACAGAGGTAGCTACAGCCGTGGACTACCGTACTGTGTCTGCTGCTAATATAGACTGGATGATAATGAGATAAAATTAAAATATATATATATCACACTAGTACTGCAGCGGGACAGGTATATATTATGTAATGACGGACCTGCTGGACACTGTCTGTCAGCACTGCAGACTCCTAAAGTAAGCTACTAGTATCAAGAAGATAGAAAAAAAAACCACGGGTAGGTGGTATACAATTATGGATGGACCTGCGACTGCCGACACAGAGGTAGCTACAGCCGTGGACTACCGTACTGTGTCTGCTGCTAATATAGACTGGATGATAATGAGATAAAATTAAAATATATATATATATATCACACTAGTACTGCAGCCGGACAGGTATATATTATGTAATGACGGACCTGCTGGACACTGTCTGTCAGCACTGCAGACTCCTAAAATAAGCTACTAGTATCAAGAAGATAGAAAAAAAAAACACGGGTAGGTGGTATACAATTATGGATGGACCAGCGACTGCCGACACAGAGGTAGCTACAGCCGTGGACTACCGTACTGTGTCTGCTGCTAATATAGACTGGATGATAATGAGATAAAATTAAAATATATATATATATCACACTAGTACTGCAGCCGGACAGGTATATATTATGTAATGACGGACCTGCTGGACACTGTCTGTCAGCACTGTAGACTCCTAAAGTAAGCTACTAGTATCAAGAAGATAGAAAAAAAAACCACGGGTAGGTGGTATACAATTATGGATGGACCAGCGACTGCCGACACAGAGGTAGCTACAGCCGTGGACTACCGTACTGTGTCTGCTGCTAATATAGACTGGATGATAATGAGATAAAATTAAAATATATATATATATATCACACTAGTACTGCAGCCGGACAGGTATATATTATGTAATGACGGACCTGCTGGACACTGTCTGTCAGCACTGCAGACTCCTAAAGTAAGCTACTAGTATCAAGAAGATAGAAAAAAAAACCACGGGTAGGTGGTATACAATTATGGATGGACCAGCGACTGCCGACACAGAGGTAGCTACAGCCGTGGACTACCGTACTGTGTCTGCTGCTAATATAGACTGGATGATAATGAGATAAAATTAAAATATATATATATATCACACTAGTACTGCAGCCGGACAGGTATATATTATGTAATGACGGACCTGCTGGACACTGTCAGCACTGCAGACTCCTAAAGTAAGCTACTAGTATCAAGAAGATAGAAAAAAAAACCACGGGTAGGTGGTATACAATTATGGATGGACCAGCGACTGCCGACACAGAGGTAGCTACAGCCGTGGACTACCGTACTGTGTCTGCTGCTAATATAGACTGGATGATAATGAGATAAAATTAAAATATATATATATATATCACACTAGTACTGCAGCCGGACAGGTATATATTATGTAATGACGGACCTGCTGGACACTGTCTGTCAGCACTGCAGACTCCTAAAGTAAGCTACTAGTATCAAGAAGATAGAAAAAAAAACCACGGGTAGGTGGTATACAATTATGGATGGACCAGCGACTGCCGACACAGAGGTAGCTACAGCCGTGGACTACCGTACTGTGTCTGCTGCTAATATAGACTGGATGATGAGATAAAATTAAAATATATATATATATCACACTAGTACTGCAGCCGGACAGGTATATATTATGTAATGACGGACCTGCTGGACACTGTCTGAAGAATGCGTTTATAAAAACACCACACGACGAGTGTTTAACTTTTTCAGGCAGACAATCAATATACTGGTGGTCAGCAGACAATCACAATACTGGTGGTCAGTGGTCACTGGTCAGTCACACTGGCAGTGGCACTCTGGCAGCAAAAGTGTGCACTGTACTTAAATGTACTCCTGCTATAACTGCTCCCCAGTCTCCCCCACAATTAAGCTGTGTGAGCAGTGAGCACTGAGCACTCAGCAGTCAGATAATGATATACAGTATATGATGCAGCACACTGGGCTGAGCACAGATATGGTATGTGTGACTGTGTCACACTGTGTATCGTTTTTTTTTCAGGCAGAGAACGGATTAATTAAACTGGTGGCACTGGTCACTGGTCACACTATCAGCAGCAAGAAGTAGTACTCCTCCTATATGCTCCTCAAAATTTGTGTCTCTCGTACTCTAGTCACTCTAAACGGAGAGGACGCCAGCCACGTCCTCTCCCTATCAATCTCAATGCACGTGTGAAAATGGCGGCGACGCGCGGCTCCTTATATAGAATCCGAGTCTCGCGATAGAATCCGAGCCTCGCGAGAATCCGACAGCGGGATGATGACGTTCGGGCGCGCTCGGGTTAACCGAGCAAGGCGGGAAGATCCGAGTCGCTCGGACCCGTGTAAAAAAACCTGAAGTTCGGGCGGGTTCGGATTCCGAGGAACCGAACCCGCTCATCTCTAGAAAGGAGGCTGAATATGCAGTACTCCCTACACAAACGTTTGTACTTCAGGAAGAGAAGCCAATTCTTTTTAGAAGAAAATGGAACCTTTATCGATCCTAATTTCAGGCCCAAGTTCGCTCCAATTTGAAGGAAGCGAAACAGACGGCCCAAAAGGAATTCCTCCATAGGAGCATTCCTGGCCTCACATCAGGAAACATATTTTCGCCATATTCAGTGATAATGTTTCAACATCACTTCATTCCTAGCCTTAATTAGGGTAGGAATGACCTCCTCCGGAATACCCATTACCGCTAGGATCCTGCGTTGAACCGCCATGCCGTCAAACGCAGCCACGGTAAGTCTTGGAACAGACAGGGCCCCTGCTGCAGCAGGTCCTGTCTTAGAGGAAGAGGCCACGGATTCACTGTGAGCATTTCCTGCAGATCTGGAGACCAGGTCCTCCGTGTCCAATCTGGAACAATGAGAATTGGTCTCACTCCTCTTTTTCTTATTATCCTCAACACCATGGGTATGAGAGGAAGAGGAGTAAACACAGAGACCGACCGGAACACCCACGGTGTCACTAGGGCGTCCACAGCTTACTGCCTGAGGGTCTCCTGACCTGGCGCAATAAATCTGCGGCCTTGTGTTGAGGCGGGACGCCATCATGTCCATCAGTGGCAGTCTCCACCGAATTGCAATCTGTGCTAAGACTTCCTGATGAAGTCCCCATTTTCCAGGACGTAGGTCGTGTCCGCTGAGGAAGTCTGCTTCCCAGTCATCCACTCCCTGGAATAAACACTGTTGACAGTGCGCTTACATGATTCTTCGCCCAGCGAAGAATTCTGGTGGCTTCCGCCATCGCCACTCTGCTCCTTGTGCCACCTTGGCGGTTTACATGAGCTACTGCTGTGACGTTGTCTGACTGGATCAGAACCGGTTGGTCGCGAAGTAGGGTCTCCGCCTGACGTAGGGCGTTGTATATGGCCCTTAGTTCCAAGAAGTGAAGACAAGTCTATAGACTCGACCAAAGACCTTGGACATTTTATTTTTCCCTGTGTGACTGCTCCCCAACCTCGCAGGCTCGCGTCCGTGGTCACCAGGATCCAGTCCTGAATGCCGAACCTGTGGCCCTATAGAAGGTGAGCACCCTGCAGTCACCACAGGAGAGATACCCTGGCCCTGGGGGAGAGGGTGATCAACTGATGAATCTGTAGATGTGACCCGGACCACTTGGCCAGTAGGTCCCATTTGAAAAACCTCGCATGGAACCTGCCGAAGGGAATGATTTTCCCCGGACTCAGGTGCAGCGATGCCGACACCTGTCTTGGTTTCAAAAAGTTCCTGACCAGAGTCATGAGTTCCTGGGCCTTCTCTATCTGAAGGTAAACCCCTTTCTGGTCCATATCCAGAATCATACACAAGAAGGGCAGACTAGTCATAGGAACCAACTGTGACTTCGGGATATTGAGAAACTAGCCGTGTTGCTGTAACACCTTCAGGGAAAGTGACACGCTGTTCAACAACTGCTCTTTTGATCTCGCCTTATAGGAGATCGTCCAAGTATGGGATAACTGTGACTCCTAGCTTGCGTAGGAGCACCATCATTTCCGCCCATTACCCTGAAATTGGTAATGACAATACTGTACCGCAATTCTCAGGTACGCCTGATGGGGTGGATAAATGGGAACATGAAGGTATGCAGCCTTTATGTCTAGATACACCATCAAATCCCCCCTTTCCAGGCTGGCCATGATCGCTCTGAGCGATCCCACCTTAAATTTGAACCTTTTCCAGTATAGGTTCAGAGGTTTTAATTTTAAATAGGTCTGACCGAACCGTACGTATTCGGGACTACAGCCAACTTTGAGTAATAGCCCCTTCCTTGTTGCAGGAGGAGAACCTTGAGCACCACCTGTTGGATATACAATGTGTGAATTGTATTTAATATAACTCCCCTGCTGGGGAAGAAGCCGGTAGGTCCGATAAGGAAAACCGGTGAGGAGGCACCTTTCGAATTCCTTTGTAACCCTGAGAATAATTTTTATTGCCCCGGGATCCACCTGTGAGTGAACTCAGATGTGGCTGAAGAGTCGAAGACGTGCTCCCCCTGGGACGGACTCCCTTAGCGGAGCTCCCGCATCCTGCGGTGGATGTAGTAGAGGCCGGGGAGGACTTCTGTTCCTGGGAACTAGCTGTCTTCTCATACTTTCTTGTTATTCTGCGACCGAAAGGACTGCATTTGATAATGTCGTGCCTTCTTAGTCTGTGAGGGAATATAAGGCAAAAGATCAGAATTACCAGCTATAGCTGCGGAGACCAGGTCCGAGAGCCCTTCTCCACACAATTCCTCAGCCTTGTGAGGTAAACCCTCCATATGCCTCTTTTTGTCGGCATCACCTGTCCATTGCATGTTCCACAGGACAAGTCTAGCAGAAATCGACATAGCGTTGACTCTAGAACCCAGTAGACTAACGTCTCTTTGGGCATGTCTCATATATATATATATATAACATCTTTTACATATAAATAAATATATATATATATATATATATATATATATATACTAGGGACAATAACATGGCATCCTTATCTAGGGTTTCAATCTCCGCTGATAAGGTATCTGTCTACGCTGCTACAGCGCTATAAACCCATGCCGACACAATCGCCGGTCTGAGTAGTGTACCAGAATGTGTGTAAATGGACTTCAAAGTACTTTTACTACATGCTATCTGCAGGATCCCTGAGGATAGCTGTTAAGTCAGCGCTACCTTTTTGGGTAAACGTGTCAATGCCTTGTACACCCTAGGGGAAGATTCCCATCTTATCCTGGCCCCATTAGGGAAAGGATATTCCCTGAGAATTCTTTTTGGGAAGCTGCAGCTTCTTGTCTGGAGATTCCCGCTCTTTTTCTTCATGAGAGGAGGGAAATTTACCTCAGCTTTCTTCCCCTTAAACATGTGTACCCTTGTGTCAGGGACAGATGAGTCATCAGTGATATGCAAAACATCTTTTATTACAATAATCATATATTGAATACTTTTCTGCCAGTCTTGGCTGTACTTTGCATTATCGTAGTCGACACTGGAGTCAGACTCCGTGTTGATATCAGTGTCTATTATTTTGGATAGTGAGCGTTGTGAGTAGTGATGAGCGGGTTCGGTTCCTCGGAAACCGAACCCCCCCGAACTTCACCCTTTTTACACGGGTCCGAGGCATTCTCCCGTATGGCTCGGTTAACCCGAGCGCGCCCGAACGTCATCATCCCGCTGTCGGATTCTCGCGAGATTCGGATTCTATATAAGCAGCCGCGCGTCGCCGCCATTTTCACTCGTGCATTGGAAATGTTAGGGAGTGGACGTGGCTGGCGTCCTCTCCGTTTATTGTTGAACTTGATTGTGCTTTATTGCTTAATTGTGGGGAGGACTGGGGAGCAGCTGTATAATATAGGAGGAGTACAGTGCAGAGTTTTGCTGATCAGTGACCACCAGTTTTATCCGTTGTCTGCCTGAAAAAAACGCTCCTTATCTGTGCTCAGTGTGCTGCATATATCTGTGCTCACACTGCTTAATTGTGGGGACTGGGGAGCAGCTGTATTATATAGGAGGAGTACAGTGCAGAGTTTTGCTGACAGTGACCACCAGTATAGGTTGTCTGCCTGAAAAACACTCCATATCTGTGCTCAGTGTGCTGCATATATCTGTGCTCACACTGCTTTATTGTGGGCACTGGGGACCACCAGTATATTATATAGGAGGAGTACAGTGCAGAGTTTTGCTGACCAGTGACCACCAGTATACGTTGTCTGCCTGAAAAACACTCCATATCTGTGCTGCATTGTAGTATATAGAAGGAGTACAGTACATAATTTTGCTGACCACCAGTATATAATATATAGGAGTACGGTACAGAAGGCCACTGCTGTACCTACCTCTGTGTCGTCAAGTATACTATCCATCCATACCTGTGGTGCATTTCAGTTTTGCACAGTTTGCTGACCACCAGTATATAATATATATAGCAGTACGGTACAGTAGGCCACTGCTGTACCTACCTCTGTGTCGTCAAGTATACTATCCATCCATACCTGTGGTGCATTTCAGTTTTGCACAGTTTGCTGACCACCAGTATATAATATATATAGCAGTACGGTACAGTAGGCCACTGCTGTACCTACCTCTGTGTCATCAAGTATACTATCCATCCATACCTGTGGTGCATTTCAGTTTTGCACAGTTTGCTGACCACCAGTATATAATATATATAGCAGTACGGTACAGTGGCCTACTGTACCTACCTCTGTGTCGTCAAGTATACTATCCATCCATACCTGTGGTGCATTTCAGTTTTGCACAGTTTACTGACCACCAGTATATAATATATATAGCAGTACGGTACAGTAGGCCACTGCTGTACCTACCTCTGTGTCGTCAAGTATACTATCCATCCATACCTGTGGTGCATTTCAGTTTTGCACAGTTTGCTGACCACCAGTATATAATATATACAGCAGTACGGTACAGTAGGCCACTGCTGTACCTACCTCTGTGTCGTCAAGTATACTATCCATCCATACCTGTGGTGCATTTCAGTTGTGCGCAGTATATATAGTAGTAGGCCATTGCTATTGATACTGGCATATAATTCCACACATTATAAAATGGAGAACAAAAATGTGGAGGTTAAAATAGGGAAAGATCAAGATCCACTTCCACCTCGTGCTGAAGCTGCTGCCACTAGTCATGGCCGAAACGATGAAATGCCATCAACATCGTCTGCCAAGGCCGATGCCCAATGTCATAGTAGAGAGCATGTAAAATCCAAAAAACAAAAGCTCAGTAAAATGACCCAAAAATCTAAATTGAAAGCGTCTGAGGAGAAGCGTAAACTTGCCAATATGCCATTTACGACACGGAGTGGCAAGGAACGGCTGAGGCCCTGGCCTATGTTCATGGCTAGTGGTTCAGCTTCACATGAGGATGGAAGCACTCATCCTCTCACTAGAAAAATGAAAAGACTTAAGCTGGCAAAAGCACAGCAAAGAACTGTGCGTTCTTCTAAATCACAAATCCCCAAGGAGAGTCCAATTGTGTCGGTTGCAATGCCTGACCTTCCCAACACTGGACGGGAAGAGCTTGCGCCTTCCACCATTTGCACGCCCCCTGCAAGTGCTGGAAGGAGCACCCGCAGTCCAGTTCCTGATAGTCAAATTGAAGATGTCACTGTTGAAGTACACCAGAATGAGGATATGGGTGTTGCTGGTGCTGGGGAGGAAATTGACAAGAAGGATTCTGGTGGTGAGGTGGTTTGTTTAAGTCAGGCACCCGGGGAGACACCTGTTGTCCGTGGGACGAATATGGCCATTGACATGCCTTGTCAAAATACAAAAAAAATCACCTCTTTGGTGTGGAATTATTTCAACACAAATGCGGACAACAGGTGTCAAGCCGTGTGTTGCCTTTGTCAAGCTGTAATAAGTAGGGATAAGGACGTTAACCACCTCGGAACATCCTCCCTTATACGTCACCTGCAGCGCATTCATCATAAGTCAGTGACAAGTTCAAAAACTTTGGATGACAGCGGAAGCAGTCCACTGACCACTAAATCCCTTCCTCTTGTAACCAAGCTCCTGCAAACCACACCACCAACTCCCTCAGTGTCAATTTCCACCTTACACAGGAAAGCCAATAGTCCTGCAGGCCATGTCACTGGCAAGTCTGACGAGTCCTCTCTTGCCTGGGATTCCTCCGATGCATCCTTGAGTGTAACGACTACTGCTGCTGGCGCTGCTGTTGTTGCTGCTGGGAGTCGATCGTCATCCCAGAGGGGAAGTCGGAAGACCACTTGTACTACTTCCAGTAAGCAATTGACTGTCCAACAGTCCTTTGCGAGGAAGATGAAATATCACAGCAGTCATCCTGCTGCAAAGCGGATAACTCAGGCCTTGGCAGCCTGGGCGGTGAGAAACGTGGTTCTGGTATCCACTGTTAATTCAGAGGCAACTAAAGACTTGATTGAGGTACTGTGTTCACGGTACCAAATACCATCTAGGTTCCATTTCTCTAGGCAGGCGATACCGAAAATGTACACAGACGTCAGAAAAAGAGTCACCAGTGTCCTAAAAAATGCAGTTGTACCCAATGTCCACTTAACCACGGACATGTGGACAAGTGGAGCAGGGCAGACTCAGGACTATATGACTGTGACAGCCCACTGGGTAGATGTATTGCCTCCCGCAGCAAGAACAGCAGCGGCGGCACCAGTAGCAGCATCTCGCAAACGCCAACTCGTTCCTAGGCAGGCTACGCTTTGTATTACCGCTTTCCATAAGAGGCACACAGCTGACAACCTCTTACGGAAACTGAGGAAGATCATCGCAGAATGGCTTACCCCAATTGGACTCTCCTGGGGATTTGTGACATCGGACAACGCCAGCAATATTGTGCGTACATTACATCTGGGCAAATTCCAGCATGTCCCATGTTTTGCACATACATTGAATTTGGTGGTGCAGAATTATTTAAAAAACGACAGGGGCGTGCAAGAGATGCTGTCGGTGGCCCGAAGAATTGCGGGCCACTTTCGGCATTCAGCCACCGCGTGCCGAAGACTGGAGCACCACCAAACATTCCTGAACCTGCCCTGCCATCATCTGAAGCAAGAGGTGGTAACGAGGTGGAATTCAACCCTCTATATGCTTCAGAGGATGGAGTGCAGCAAAAGGCCATTCAAGCCTATACATCTACCTACGATATAGGCAAAGGAGGGGGAATGCACCTGACTCAAGCGCAGTGGAGAATGATTTCAACGTTGTGCAAGGTTCTGCAACCCTTTGAACTTGCCACACGTGAAGTCAGTTCAGACACTGCCAGCCTGAGTCAGGTCATTCCCCTCATCAGGCTTTTGCAGAAGAAGCTGGAGACATTGAAGGAGGAGCTAACACAGAGCGATTCCGCTAGGCATGTGGGACTTGTGGATGGAGCCCTTAATTTGCTTAACCAGGATTCACGGGTGGTCAATCTGTTGAAATCAGAGCACTACATTTTGGCCACCGTGCTCGATCCTAGATTTAAAACCTACGTTGTATCTCTCTTTCCGGCAGACACAAGTCTGCAGAGGTTCAAAGACCTGCTGGTGAGAAAATTGTCAAGTCAAGCGGAACGTGACCCGTCAACATCTCCTCCTTCACATTCTCCCGCAACTGGGGGTGCGAGGAAAAGGCTAAGAATTCCGAGCCCACCCGCTGGCGGTGATGCAGGGCAGTTTGGAGCGAGTGCTGACATCGGGTCCGGACTAAAGGACCTGCCAACGATTACTGACATGTCGTCTACTGTCACTGCATATGATTCTCTCACCATTGAAAGAATGGTGGAGGATTATATGAGTGACCACATCCAAGTAGGCACGTCAGACAGTCCGTACGTATACTGGCAGGAAAAAGAGGCAATTTGGAGGCCCTTGCACAAACTGGCTTTATTCTACCTAAATTGCCCTCCCTCCAGTGTGTACTCCGAAAGAGTGTTTAGTGCAGCCGCTCACCTTGTCAGCAATCGGCGTACGAGGTTACTTCCAGAAAATGTGGAGAAGATGATGTTCATCAAAATAAATTATAATCAATTCCTCCGTGGAGACATACACCAGCAGCAATTGCCTCCAGAAAGTACACAGGGACCTGAGATGGTGGATTCCAGTGGGGACGAATTAATAATCTGTGAGGAGGGGGATGTATACAGTGAAAGGGGTGAGGAATCGGAGGATGATGATGAGGTGGACATCTTGCCTCTGTAGAGCCAGTTTGTGCAAGGAGAGATTGATTGCTTCTTTTTTTGGTGGGGGCCCAAACCAACCAGTCATTTCAGTCACAGTCGTGTGGCAGACCCTGTCGCTGAAATGATGGGTTCGTTAAAGTGTGCATGTCCTGTTTATACAACATAAGGGTGGGTGGGAGGGCCCAAGGACAATTCCATCTTGCACCTCTTTTTTCTTTCATTTTTCTTTGCATCATGTGCTGTTTGGGGACAATTTTTTTGAAGTGCCATCCTGCCTGACACTACAGTGCCACTCCTAGATGGGCCAGGTGTTTGTGTCGGCCACTTGTGTCGCTTAGCTTAGTCACACAGCGACCTTGGTGCGCCTCTTTTTTTCTTTGCATCATGTGCTGTTTGGGGACAATTTTTTTGAAGTGCCATCCTGCCTGACACTGCAGTGCCACTCCTAGATGGGCCAGGTGTTTGTGTCGGCCACTTGGGTCGCTTAGCTTAGTCACACAGCGACCTTGGTGCGACTCTTTTTTTCTTTGCATCATGTGCTGTTTGGGGACAATTTTTTTGAAGTGCCATCCTACCTGACACTGCAGTGCCACTCCTAGATGGGCCAGGTGTTTGTGTCGGCCACTTGTGTCGCTTAGCTTAGTCACACAGCGACCTTGGTGCGCCTCTTTTTTTCTTTGCATCATGTGCTGTTTGGGGACAATTTTTTTGAAGTGCCATCCTGCCTGACACTGCAGTGCCACTCCTAGATGGGCCAGGTGTTTGTGTCGGCCACTTGGGTCGCTTAGCTTAGCCATCCAGCGACCTCGGTGCAAATTTTAGGACTAAAAATAATATTGTGAGGTGTGAGGTGTTCAGAATAGACTGAAAATGAGTGGAAATTATGGTTATTGAGGTTAATAATACTATGGGATCAAAATGACCCCCAAATTCTATGATTTAAGCTGTTTTTGAGGGTTTTTTGTAAAAAAACAAACAAATTCAAAACACACCCAAATCCGACAAAAAAAATTCAGGGAGGTTTTGCCAAAACGCGTCCGAATCCAAAACACGGCCGCGGAACCGAATCCAAAACCAAAACCCGAAAAATGTCCGGTGCACATCACTAGTTGTGAGACTCTGAAGGTCTCTGTGACATAGGGGCAGACATGGGTAGATTCCCTGTCTGTTCTCTAATCTTTTGTAATAAGTTCATCTTAGCACTTTATTTCACATATCCAATCAGGTGTCGGCGTTGTCGATGGAGACACCCCACACACACACACAGATTTGCTCCATCTCTTCCTTAGGAGAGCCTTTTACCGCATACATGTCGACACACACGTACCGACACACTCCACACACACAGGGAATCTCTTATCTGAAGACAGGTTCCCCCCTAGGCCCTTTGGAGAGACAGAGAGAGAGTATGCCAGCACACACCCCAGCACTATATGACCCAGGAAAAAACACAGAATGTTTACCCAGTAGCGCTGCTGTAATGTATAATCGCCAAATATGTGCCCCCCCTCTACTTTAAAACCCTCTTCACCGTGTGTCAAGCAGGGGAGAGTCCGGGGAGCTTCCTCTCAGCTGTGCTGTGGAGAGAAAATGGAGCTGGTGAGTGCTGAGGGAGAAGCCCCGCCCCCTCGGCGGCAGGCTTCTGTCCCGCTCAAACTTAGTAAAATATGGCGGGGGCTCTTTTATATACATGTACAGAGCCCACCTGTACATGTATATAGTCTTTTTGCCATGTAGAGGTTTATATTGCTGCCCAGGGCGCCCCCCCCCCTGCGCCCTGCACCCTTACAGTGACCGGAGTGTGTGAGGTGTATGGGAGCAATGACGCACAGCTGCAGTGCTGTGCGTTACCTCAGTGAAGCTGAAGGCTTCTGCCGCCTGAGACGTCTTCTGACTTCTGTACTTCTGGCTCTGTGAGTAGAACGGCGGCGCGGCTCCGGGGGTGGACGCCCAGTAAGAACCTGAGTTCACCCCCTCTGGAGCTAATGTTGTCCAGTAGCCGAGGAAGCAGAGCCTATCTTTGACAAGAAGGTCTGCTCCTCTCTCCTCAGTCCCTCGATGCAGGGAGCCTGTTGCCAGCAGTGCTCCCTGTGAAAAAGTAGTAAAAAGTAGAAAGAAAAATCCAAACAAAAATGCTTTCAGGCAGAGAACTCTGGAGAGCCCTCTGCAGTGCACCCATCTTGCTCTGGGCACAGTGTAAAACTGAGGTCTGGAGGAGGGTCATAGAGGGAGGAGCCAGTGAACACCCAGAATCCAAAGCTTTCTTAAAGTGCCCTATCTCCTGCAGAGCCCGTCTATTCCCCATGGTCCTTACGGAGTCCCAGCATCCTCAAGGACGTTAGAGAAAAGGAGCTGTGACCTATGAGGGGCAAGGGGGCGTGCAGATGTCAGCCATGCTGTGAGCTGTGCAGGCAAGGGTGTCAGCTGGAGCTGTGACCTGTGGGGGTTGCAGAGTCAGCCAGGACTGTGACCTGTTTGGGGAAGGAGGGGGGCGATTTTGTGGTTTTCAATTTCCAACCGGAGCTCTGACCTGTGGGGAAGGGCGAGGGGGGGGGGGGGGGGAGGGGTCATGTGAGGCCTAGCCAGCAGTATGCGATTGCAGGGGGACCTGTGCAGGGGGTGCCAGAGCTTTGACCATTAGCACATTTAATATATACATGTAGCAATGTTTTTTTTTAACATAAAACTAGTTATATTGTTCACATTTTGGGAGACAACAAATGAGTCCCCCATATCTCACAGGGTTAAGGATCTTTCCCAAATCTAACCCTAACCTTCTTACCCCCTGCCCCAGCAGCCTAACCCTAGCCTCTTCTCTCGCAGCTTAACCCTTACCATCCCCCTGGAGTCTAACACCCTTGGTGGGCTGAATCATGGTGGTTATGACATCAGAGGTCCTTTAGCCCACTTGGATCTACCATCTACCTAGAATCAATGTCTTCCAGCAGATATGGTACATGGGGGAAGGGAGGGGGCTGGAGCCAGTGCTTTGATTATCAAGAGCGTGGAGGTGAGCAGGTGCTGGTGAACTCTGACAATTGTGGGGTTCTGCGACCGCTGGTGCTGTGAGCAGTGACCTGAAGAAGCCACCAGCTGGTACCCCAGCCGGCACATTGTGACTGGTGGGTGGCCGGCATCGGCAAGTGCATACACACTTGCCAATGCCGGTAGGGACGAACGAGGGCGCGGTGGGGTGGGGTGGGCAGGGTCAATGCTCCATTCGGCATTAATCCTGATGACAGATCTTCTTGCTTTTACAAAAGATTCAAGGCTGCACTAACGACCAGCTGGTGTGCACATCGTTACCATTAATACACACGGAACGATGTAACGATGTGTCTTTCTGATCAATCAGGAACGCCCACATCGCTAGTATAATCGTTCTGTGTGTAAGCACCTTTAGAGAGAGACAGGGGGAGAGACCACAAAGAAAAGAAAGGCCGTTCTATCTGTGTGCTCTGTAGAAGGCCAGCCCATTATGTAAATTGCAGGAAGATTTGGCACATTTCATGACAACGATCTGCCAGTGAGTACAGAGGAAAGATTAACTGGCTAATGTCCTCAACAAAACATATATCTGAATGAAGATGGTTGGTTGGTCAGTGTGTACAATCAGCAGATATATCTTTAGGTGTGTACCCACCTTTAGGGTAATGCTGTGTACACACTATTAGATATATCTGCAGATCAATTGATCTGCAAAAATATCTACAAACAGACTGGGCAATGTGTTGAGTATACACACTGCCCGATCCGTCGGGACTGACGTACGGGCGGTCGGCTGATTGCATGTACACACAACACGATGCGCCAATATATCGTTCACAGACATATCACTCGCACACACTGGCCAATAGAACGGCCGATATATCGGCCAGTGTGTACGCACCATTAGGCTGCATGAGGGGAGGGTTATGGTTAGGCTGCAGGAGCAGAGGGTTATGGTTAGGCTGCAGGAGCAGAGGGTTATGGTTAGGCTGCAGGAGAAGAGGGTTAGGGATAGGCTGCATGAGGGGAGGGTTATGGTTAGGCTGCAGGAGCAGAGGGTTATGGTTAGGCTGCAGGCGGGAGGGTCATGGTTAGGCTGCAGGACGGGAGACTTATGGTTAGGCTGCAGGAGCAGAGGGTTAGGGTTAGGCTGCATGAGGGGAGGGTTATGGTTAGGCTGCAGGAGCAGACTTTTAAGGATAGGCTGCATGAGGGGAGGGTTATGGTTAGGCTGCAGGAGCAGAGGGTTATGGTTAGGCTGCAGGCGGGAGGGTCATGGTTAGGCTGCAGGAGCAGAGGGTTAGGGTTAGGCTGCAGGAGCAGAGGGTTATGGTTAGGCTACAGGAGCAGAGGGTTAGGGTTAGGATGCAGGAGGGGAGGGTTAGGGTTAGGCTGCAGGAGCAGAGGGTTAGGGTTAGGCTACAGGAGCAGAGGGTTAGGGTTAGGCTGCAGAAGGGGAGTATTAGTGCTAGGCTGTGGGGGGGGGGGGGGATTTAGGGTTTAGCGTTACTCACTTTTGGAACCACAGCTGGAACAAGGTACGTTACCGCTGGATCACCAAGAATGTTTATTTGACTTTTAAAAAACTATAAGACAGAAACTTCACGGGACAAAAAAATGTAAAACCTGGGACTATCACTGGAAATTAGGGACTGCTGCCAAGAACAGGCTTTCTTGGAAAAAGGTATATAATTAAAACTAAAGATACATGTGCCCTGTTGTTTCAAATAACCCACTGGTGTAAATAGATCCTCCCTATCTTGTGATTAGTATGATTAGTATATGTCCTTTTTAATAAAAATAATAAATGCAAATATTAAAATGTCACCATGAGGGGGCGTGCCTTGCTGGGCTAGGGAGTAAGACGTGCCCTGGATGAGCTCTATCCCGGCGTCTGCTGTAAAACAGCAAAAATAATTTATTTAGCCCACTGGACCCTCGTTCCCCACCTCATCTGACTCTCCAACTGGCTGGCTACATAAGGACCCATCAGCGGGTCAGAAGAGCCACTATAAACGGCTCCGTGACTTCCGGCCTACGAGACCAGCAAAAGCCGGGGCCTCGATTTCGTCTGGGAGCCGCTGCTGACTTCCAGGGCGGCGGAACGGAGGCTTCTATTCCGTCCGCGGCAGCGGCACTACATAATCTCCCCCTGCTCCCCGGGGACCGGACGACCTGACCGCGGGCTCCCGGCCTGACGGCCAGAAACGGCTCACCTGACCCTGCAGAAGCTGCCAGAGCCCTTCTGCTCCGGAGAATCCCTCACCCGGCGGCCATCTTGGATGTCACAGGCTGCACACAAGCTAGCACAGAGTGGATGGCAGTGGTTGCTGGCTGGACCGTGACCACTCTCCACACAGAGGGAGATAATAGTCAGCTACCTTGTCTACCTGACGACAGGGGTAAGCAAGACTAGATATAATTGAGATTTACCTCACTATCTTGACTTTTATTTGTCTATTTTTATTTACATATATATATTTTTTTTTTTTCTTTTCTTTTTTTTACTATTACTTTCTCTTATTTTTTATTATTTCTATTACTCCATACCTATACATAAATAATCATCACTACTGGGTGCTGGACATTATAGGTCGCCTGACCCATACACACCTCAAACGTTATTGCCTGTACGACAATTCCTGGCAATGGATAAGTACATGGCTAAAACCCCCAGAAATCCCCGCGGCTCACAAGCGAATAAAGGCCGGGGTCGAGACAATATTCCTGCAGACAGCTCTCAGTCACCGGCATCTGGTCTCACCAACAGCCCATTGGGACGCTCATCACTTACTACAACAACTGATCCAACTAAATCCTTTACTACGCATGAGATCACTGACATATTGGCTTCACTCTTGGATCAAAAATTGGCGCCTTTGAAGGATTCACTAGATTCCGCTCTTACCCAATTGAACCATCATGACCAACGTATATCAGAGGCGGAGCAAAGAATCTCTGACCTCGAGGACGATCTAACAACGGCTAAAGCAGCACTAACTGAACAGGATAAACTTGTGATGTCCATGCAGGAGAAACTTGAAGATTTAGAGAACAGAAACAGAAGAAGTAATGTGCGCCTCATAGGACTCCCGGAAACGGTAAAACCTTATGAACTCATGAACTTGGTCTCCCAATGGTTGCCGAGAGAGTTGGGATGCGTATCTGATACTGACTCCTTGGTGATTGAGCGCGTCCACCGCATTGGCCCAGATCGACATCCTACCAAGGACAGGCCTAGACCAGTTATCATGAAGTTCTTAAATTACGCTGATAAGGTCCGTCTACTAGATGCTTACAGGAAACGTTCCATTCTCAAATATCAAGAGTCCAAGATTCTACTTTTTCAAGACTTCTCATGCATGGTGGCGGCAAAGAGACGAGAGTTTTCCCCGATATGTAAACGCCTGTTCGAGATGGAACTTCGATTTGCTCTATTGTATCCTGCCAAGCTGAGGGTCACGTACTCAGGAAAATCCTACTTCTTTGATACTCCACAAGCCGCGAAAAACTTTGTGGACTCAATGGCTTCTTCATGTTCGTCTAGGATGGATGATGCGGATTGACATTACAGAATATCACTATGTTAAAATCTTCAAATTTATGGAACATTCAGGTCATGGATGGTTATTTTTTGCTTAAACTGTTATTGGCTTCTTACAGGTTGTTTAACGCCCAGCTATGATGTAACATTTCATAGTTCTAACTGGAGTCCCTTAGGGACCGAACTCGTTATGGAAAGTCTCATGTTTTTGTTTTTGTTTACTTTTCTCTTCCTTGGCTCGCTTGCCCTCTTTTTTTTTTTTATTCTCTTTCTGCATCCTGCTGAATTTCCTTCTTCTTCTTCTTCTATCTACCCAGCTTTCAAAATGCTCTAGTTTTAGATGTCCATCTGGTTTGAAATTATTATTGTTACACTGGTATGATGGTGCCCTGCAAGTTCCTGCGGGGATGCCACCCGGTTGGACATACTATTGGGTTCGCATAAGTTTAAAATGGTTCTTGATAATTGTTGAAAGGTTAATTGTGGCTAACACACATGGTATATTCCGCCTACATGTGATATGTTTACATCTCCCCTTATTGGGCCGATATTTGCCTCCCCCTTGTCCGCTTGCTGGGACGGATAAGGGTTTTCCAAAGAAAGTTGAAAAGGTTATTCTTTGGCCTAGGGTAGGCATCGGTTAAATGGCAGCAATGGTTAATCCCCCCAAAGAGTTAAAAACGGCCCTTAAATTAGTAACATGGAATGTGGAGGGCCTGAACTCCCCCATAAAACGGAAAAAAATCCTGACTCACCTAAAACGTCTGCGACCGGATATAGTTTTATTACAAGAAACACATTGGAAGATTTCGGATCCCAATGTGGTAAGAGATACATGGATAGGAGACTTTAAAACAGCATCTTACACTTCTAAACAAAGAGGGGTTATGATAATTCTTAGCAAATTTCTTGTTTACAATATTAATGACTGCTTGATAGACCCAGAAGGAAGGTATCTATTTGTAAAACTGACTATACACGATATATCCTACACAATTGCTAACATTTATGCTCCCACGGGACCTAATGCCCAATTTTTCACAGAGATTTACGCAAAGTTACAAGACTGGGCAGAGGGTGCTATAATTTTGGGCGGGGACTTTAACTGTGTCCAGTTGACTGGATTGGACAGATCCACATCTGCTAATTCCCATGGCTCGGTTGCTCCCCCATCGCTTTCGTTATTGACTAACACGCTGAGACTAAGTGACCCCTGGAGGTGCCAACATCCCGATTCTCGCGAGTATACATTTTACTCGCACCCTCATCATACCTCGTCCAGACTAGATTATTGGCTGATCGCGGATACCCTTCTGCAACAGGTAGTACACTCACAGATAGACCCAATCCTCCTTTCTGATCATGCCCCGGTGTGGTTTACTTTAAAATTCAACACTCCAATACCACGCTCTTATAATTGGAAGTTTCCAGCTTATATGGAAAACTCCTCGGACTTCCGTTTACATCTTGAACAATCATTTCAAAATTATAAAACTGATAATATAGAACATGTCGAAGATATTAATTTATTTTGGTCCGCCTCGAAACCCGTACTACGTGGTCAGATCATGGAGTATGTCTCCAGGAGACGCAAGGCACTTAATAATCAGCTAGGTGATCTTAGCCAAAATTTGACTAGAACTTATAATCTACTCTCATCACATTATTCACTTGAAAATCGCCAGGCCTATCTTACAGCTAAACAACAATATGATGCCCTATGTACTGAACGGGCGAGTTTTTCTCATGACATTCGTAGAAACAAATTTTTTAGGACTGGCAATAAATCAGGCAGGTTGTTGGCAAATTTGGTTCGGTCGTACTCTGCTCCCTCACGTATCACCCAATTGTCTATTGACCCCACCTCTAACGTTACGGATACTCCCGCTATTTCGGAGGAATTCCTACGTTACTACCAAACTTTGTATGAATCGCCTCCTGATCATCCACTAGAAGGCCGGAGATTTCTGGATGCGTCGGGACTTCCGGTTTTGACGGAGGAAGAGAGGGAATCTCTGATGACGCCAATTCAGGAACCTGAATTATTATCCCTGATTAAACTATTGAAAAAAGGGAAATCTCCTGGACCGGATGGTTTTGGGGCAGAGTATTACCGAATGCTGGCTCCTCACTTGATGCCTTACATGCTAGCTCTTTTTAATTCATTATTACTAGGGAATCCAGCCCCGACTGGGTTCGATGAAGCGAGAATAGTAGTATTCCCGAAACCGGGAAAAGATCCCACACGTGTCCAATCTTATAGGCCGATCTCCCTATTGAATCAGGACCTAAAATTATTTACCAAATTATTAGCGTTTCGACTCCAACCCATTCTACAGCGAATTTTACACCCAGCCCAAAATGGGTTTGTTAGAAATAGAACTTCTGTACACAACGTCCGTACCTTATTGGCGGCGATACATAGCTTAAAACAATCAAAATATAAAAATGCCCTTATAGTCAGTTGTGATGCAGACAAGGCATTTGATCGTGTCTCCTGGGCACATATACTGCGAGTCTTACATGCCCAACACTTTGGTACTCAGTTTATTGATATTTTTAAAACATTGTATGCCACGCCACAAGCTTTTATCACGATTAATGGATTAAACACCAAACCATTTCAGCTATATAGGGGAACAAGACAGGGCTGCCCCCTTTCCCCCTTGCTGTTCAATTTAGCTCTGGACCCACTCATACGCACGTTCGCAAATGATATGGCTTGGAAGGGTATCCAGGTGGGATCACACACCGTAAGGGTCTCCGCATTTGCGGATGATCTACTACTGTATTTCAGTGAACCTATAACATCCTTTCCCTCACTACTGACTGCACTAGAGACCTTCAATTTAATATCAGGATTTTTAATTAATTTTGACAAGACGGAGGCACTGGCATTGGGAGATGATGCGAGCAAGGGTTGGAACGATAAGTTCCCATTTAAATGGGCGCATAATTATATACAATATCTAGGTATACGGGTGTCAGCTAACCCCTCAGAAATGTATTCATTAAACTTCTCTCACTATATTAATAAGATGGTCGAGGACTTTGCGAGATGGCAACACCTTCCAATTTCTTATTTGGGTAGGTGTCATCTGTATAAAATGGTGTCTTTTCCTCGCTTACTCTACCCGATGCAGATGCTTCCGTTTTTACTATTGAAAAAAGATATTCATACAATAAACAAAGCCATTACGAAATTTATATGGGCGAATAAGCGTCCCCGTATAGCTTTATTTAAATTAAAACAACCACCCTCACTTGGAGGAGTCAATCTTCCCTGTCCGGAGGATTACTCATTAGCGGCTAATTATAGATGTGCCTTAGATTGGATAGGTGGGGGAGACAATTTCGTTGATAAGGCACTAGAACAGGCCTTACTGTCTAGTCATGATCTGCTACAAATATTACATTTCCCGAACTCCTCGATGCTACAGGATATTAAATTAATTCCATTACTATATGCTCCTTACAAGGCGTGGCATCAAATTAGAAAACGTTCTAAACTCATTCTGGCACATTCCTTATTTCAGCCCTTGTTAGGGAATCCAGCCTTTCAGGGAGGAGAGGCAGATGAGGTCGTTCACAGTTGGCACCTCGGGGGTCTTCGATCCTTATTTCAATTTTTGAATGACGATTGTTCAACGATATTATCATTGTCCCAATTACAAGCTAGATACCCGACCTTAAATTTCCCATTTTTTGCATATTTCCAGATACGCAGCTTTGCCACACATGTTATTACTCATCTGCAGCCTATTGATCTTACTTTTCCACTAGATGGTATTGTACGACGACGTTTGGACTCTCCCCATTCTACATCATTGATTTACTCCTATATCAGACGGAAGATTGACTACACCAAACTCACCACGGGCATAGCTAAATGGAAAGATGTCTTTACGGGAGTGGATTTACACACTATTATTAGATGGTCTAATTTGCTTGATAAGCAATTGGTATCTTCCTCATATGCAGAGATGCATTTAAAAATTCTACATAGAGCTTATTACACCCCTCGTCTGCGATTCCTTACAGGGGCTGCAGACGACTCTCAATGCTTTAAATGTAGGGCCCCTGATGCCGATATTATACACTGCCTATGGTCTTGCCCAACTATACAATCATTCTGGGACCTAATACAGACATACATCAAAGTTAACCTGGGTATATCATTTACAATGTCAATGGCATGGGCATTTTGGAATTTCATAGAACCTCAAACCCCAACTCTACCCAAGGGCAAAAGATTACTTCTGGCTCGCATCTCAGCAGCAGCGAACCCCGGTTATCGTTCCTATTCCAAATGGATTGGACAGAATGCTCTTTAGATGTTGAATCCCGGGCTACCAAATTTTTTTCGATATGGCTTCCCTATATAATAACATTACCTGTTAACACCAAAGAAAGCATTCGTAAAGTAGTAAGACTGTCTACTTGGTATAATATGGCAATTCTCACTGATGGGTTACCACCGTTTTGAGCCTTTTCACATAGGTCTTTTGCCATTGGATATCTACTACGCCACTTCTAAATTCAGCCATATATGTGTGCAATTGATTTATTTTGTAATACTGTATTTCAAGATAATTAGGGATTTGGCAATTTGGTTTTTCCAATACTCCACATTTTAACATATCACTATAAGACTCGGATGATAGATTAGTCTGTTTATCTTTTATTCTATATGTTAATAACTAGAGATGAGCGGGTTCGGTTTCTCTGAAACCGAACCCGCACGAACTTCATGTTTTTTTCACGGGTCCGAGCAGACTCGGATCCTCCCGCCTTGCTCGGTTAACCCGAGCGCGCCCGAACGTCATCATGACGCTGTCGGATTCTCGCGAGACTCGGATTCTATATAAGGAGCCGCGCGTCGCCGCCATTTTCACACGTGCATTGAGATTGATAGGGAGAGGACGTGGCTGGCGTCCTCTCCATTAGAAATTAGATTAGAAGAGAGAGAGAGATTGTGCAGAGTCAGACAGAGTTTACCACAGTGACCAGTGCAGTTGTTGTTAGTTAACTTTTATTTATTTTAATATAATATATCCGTTCTCTGCTATATCCGTTCTCTGCCTGAAAAAAAACGATACACAGCAGCAGCCAGTCACACAGTGTGACTCAGTCTGTGTGCACTCAGCTCAGCCCAGTGTGCTGCACATCAATGTATAAAAGGCAAAGCTTATAATAATTGTGGGGGAGACTGGGGAGCACTGCAGGTTGTTATAGCAGGAGCCCCCAGGAGTACATAATATTATATTAATTTAAAATTAAACAGTGCACACTTTTGCTGCAGGAGTGCCACTGCCAGTGTGACTAGTGGTGACCAGTGCCTGACCACCAGTATAGTAGTATATTGTTGTATGTATTGTATACTATCTCTTTATCAACCAGTCTATATTAGCAGCAGACACAGTACAGTGCGGTAGTTCACGGCTGTGGCTACCTCTGTGTCGGCAGTCGGAACTCGGCAGGCAGTCCGTCCATCCATAATTGTATTACAATATATACCACCTAACCGTGGTATTTTTTTTTCTTTCTTTATACCGTCGTCATAGTGTCATACTAGTTGTTACGAGTATACTACTATCTCTTTATCAACCAGTGTACAGTGCGGTAGTTCACGGCTGTGGCTACCTCTGTGTCGGCAGTCGGCAGGCAGTCCGTCCATCCATAATTGTATTATTATTATAATATATACCACCTAACCGTGGTTTTTTTTTCATTCTTTATACCGTCATAGTGTCATACTAGTTGTTACGAGTATACTACTATCTCTTTATCAACCAGTGTACAGTGCGGTAGTTCACGGCTGTGGCTACCTCTGTGTCGGCAGTCGGCAGGCAGTCCGTCCATCCATAATTGTATTATTATTATAATATATACCACCTAACCGTGGTTTTTTTTTCATTCTTTATACCGTCGTCATAGTGTCATACTAGTTGTTACGAGTATACTACTATCTCTTTATCAACCAGTGTACAGTGCGGTAGTTCACGGCTGTGGCTACCTCTGTGTCGGCAGTCGGCAGGCAGTCCGTCCATCCATAATTGTATTATTATTATAATATATACCACCTAACCGTGGTTTTTTTTTCATTCTTTATACCGTCGTCATAGTGTCATACTAGTTGTTACGAGTATACTACTATCTCTTTATCAACCAGTGTACAGTGCGGTAGTTCACGGCTGTGGCTACCTCTGTGTCGGCAGTCGGCAGGCAGTCCGTCCATCCATAATTGTATTATTATTATAATATATACCACCTAACTGTGGTATTTTTTTTTCTTTCTTTATACCGTCGTCATAGTGTCATACTAGTTGTTACGAGTATACTACTATCTCTTTATCAACCAGTGTACAGTGCGGTAGTTCACGGCTGTGGCTACCTCTGTGTCGGCAGTCGGCAGGCAGTCCGTCCATCCATAATTGTATTATTATTATAATATATACCACCTAACCGTGGTTTTTTTTTCATTCTTTATACCGTCATAGTGTCATACTAGTTGTTACGAGTATACTACTATCTCTTTATCAACCAGTGTACAGTGCGGTAGTTCACGGCTGTGGCTACCTCTGTGTCGGCAGTCGGCAGGCAGTCCGTCCATCCATAATTGTATTATTATTATAATATATACCACCTAACCGTGGTTTTTTTTTCATTCTTTATACCGTCGTCATAGTGTCATACTAGTTGTTACGAGTATACTACTATCTCTTTATCAACCAGTGTACAGTGCGGTAGTTCACGGCTGTGGCTACCTCTGTGTCGGCAGTCGGCAGGCAGTCCGTCCATCCATAATTGTATTATTATTATAATATATACCACCTAACCGTGGTTTTTTTTTCATTCTTTATACCGTCGTCATAGTGTCATACTAGTTGTTACGAGTATACTACTATCTCTTTATCAACCAGTGTACAGTGCGGTAGTTCACGGCTGTGGCTACCTCTGTGTCGGCAGTCGGCAGGCAGTCCGTCCATCCATAATTGTATTATTATTATAATATATACCACCTAACCGTGGTTTTTTTTTCATTCTTTATACCGTCGTCATAGTGTCATACTAGTTGTTACGAGTATACTACTATCTCTTTATCAACCAGTGTACAGTGCGGTAGTTCACGGCTGTGGCTACCTCTGTGTCGGCAGTCGGCAGGCAGTCCGTCCATCCATAATTGTATTATTATTATAATATATACCACCTAACTGTGGTATTTTTTTTTCTTTCTTTATACCGTCGTCATAGTGTCATACTAGTTGTTACGAGTATACTACTATCTCTTTATCAACCAGTGTACAGTGCGGTAGTTCACGGCTGTGGCTACCTCTGTGTCGGCAGTCGGCAGGCAGTCCGTCCATCCATAATTGTATTATTATTATAATATATACCACCTAACCGTGGTTTTTTTTTCATTCTTTATACCGTCGTCATAGTGTCATACTAGTTGTTACGAGTATACTACTATCTCTTTATCAACCAGTGTACAGTGCGGTAGTTCACGGCTGTGGCTACCTCTGTGTCGGCAGTCGGCAGGCAGTCCGTCCATCCATAATTGTATTATTATTATAATATATACCACCTAACCGTGGTATTTTTTTTTCTTTCTTTATATCGTCGTCATAGTGTCATACTAGTTGTTACGAGTATACTACTATCTCTTTATCAACCAGTGTACAGTGCGGTAGTTCACGGCTGTGGCTACCTCTGTGTCGGCAGTCGGCAGGCAGTCCGTCCATCCATAATTGTATTATTATTATAATATATACCACCTAACCGTGGTTTTTTTATACCACCTAACCGTGGCAGTCCGTCCATAATTGTATACTAGTATCCAATCCATCCATCTCCATTGTTTACCTGAGGTGCCTTTTAGTTCTGCCTATAAAATATGGAGAACAAAAAAGTTGAGGTTCCAAAATTAGGGAAAGATCAAGATCCACTTCCACCTCGTGCTGAAGCTGCTGCCACTAGTCATGGCCGAGACGATGAAATGCCAGCAACGTCGTCTGCCAAGGCCGATGCCCAATGTCATAGTACAGAGCATGTCAAATCCAAAACACCAAATATCAGAAAAAAAAGGACTCCAAAACCTAAACTAAAATTGTCGGAGGAGAAGCGTAAACTTGCCAATATGCCATTTACCACACGGAGTGGCAAGGAACGGCTGAGGCCCTGGCCTATGTTCATGGCTAGTGGTTCAGCTTCACATGAGGATGGAAGCACTCAGCCTCTCGCTAGAAAAATGAAACGACTCAAGCTGGCAAAAGCACAGCAAAGAACTGTGCGTTCTTCGAAATCCCAAATCCACAAGGAGAGTCCAATTGTGTCGGTTGCGATGCCTGACCTTCCCAACACTGGATGTGAAGAGCATGCGCCTTCCACCATTTGCACGCCCCCTGCAAGTGCTGGAAGGAGCACCCGCAGTCCAGTTCCTGATAGTGAGATTGAAGATGTCAGTGTTGAAGTCCACCAGGATGAGGAGGATATGGGTGTTGCTGGCGCTGGGGAGGAAATTGACAAGGAGGATTCTAATGGTGAGGTGGTTTGTTTAAGTCAGGCACCCGGGGAGACACCTGTTGTCCGTGGGACGAATATGGCCGTTGACATGCCAGGTGAAAATACCAAAAAAATCAGCTCTTCGGTGTGGAGGTATTTCACCAGAAATGCGGACAACAGGTGTCAAGCCGTGTGTTCCCTTTGTCAAGCTGTAATAAGTAGGGGTAAGGACGTTAACCACCTCGGAACATCCTCCCTTATACGTCACCTGCAGCGCATTCATAATAAGTCAGTGACAAGTTCAAAAACTTTGGGTGACAGCGGAAGCACTCCACTGACCAGTAAATCCCTTCCTCTTGTAACCAAGCTCACGCAAACCACCCCACCAACTCCCTCAGTGTCAATTTCCTCCTTCCCCAGGAATGCCAATAGTCCTGCAGGCCATGTCACTGGCAATTCTGACGATTCCTCTCCTGCCTGGGATTCCTCCGATGCATCCTTGCGTGTAACGCCTACTGCTGCTGGCGCTGCTGTTGTTGCTGCTGGGAGTCGATGGTCATCCCAGAGAGGAAGTCGTAAGACCACTTTTACTACTTCCACCAAGCAATTGACTGTCCAACAGTCATTTGCGAGGAAGATTAAATATCACAGCAGTCATCCTACTGCAAAGCGGATAACTGAGGCCTTGACATCCTGGGTGGTGAGAAACGTGGTTCCGGTATCCATCATTACTGCAGAGCCAACTAAAGACTTGTTGGAGGTACTGTGTCCCCGGTACCAAATACCATCTAGGTTCCATTTCTCTAGGGTTGCGATACCGAAAATGTACACAGACCTCAGAAAAAGAGTCACCAGTGTCCTAAAAAATGCAGCTGTACCCAATGTCCACTTAACCACGGACATGTGGACAAGTGGAGCAGGGCAGGGTCAGGACTATATGACTGTGACAGCCCACTGGGTAGATGTATGGACTCCCGCCGCAAGAACAGCGGCGGCGGCACCAGTAGCAGCATCTCGCAAACGCCAACTCGTTCCTAGGCAGGCTACGCTTTGTATCACCGGTTTCCAGAATACGCACACAGCTGAAAACCTCTTACGGCAACTGAGGAAGATCATCGCGGAATGGCTTACCCCAATTGGACTCTCCTGTGGATTTGTGGCATCGGACAACGCCAGCAATATTGTGCGTGCATTACATCTGGGCAAATTCCAGCACGTCCCATGTTTTGCACATACCTTGAATTTGGTGGTGCAGAATTTTTTAAAAAACGACAGGGGCGTGCAAGAGATGCTGTCGGTGGCCAGAAAAATTGCGGGACACTTTCGGCGTACAGGCAGCACGTACAGAAGACTGGAGCACCACCAAAAACGCCTGAACCTGCCCTGCCATCATCTGAAGCAGGAGGTGGTAACGAGGTGGAATTCAACCCTCTATATGCTTCAGAGGTTGGAGGAGCAGCAAAAGGCCATTCAAGCCTATACAACTGACCACGATATAGGAGGTGGAATGCACCTGTCTCAAGCGCAGTGGAGAATGATTTCAACGTTGTGCAAGGTTCTGCAACCTTTTGAACTTGCCACACGTGAAGTCAGTTCAGACACTGCCAGCCTGAGTCAGGTCATTATCCTCATCAGGCTTTTGCAGAAGAAGCTGGAGACATTGAAGGAGGAGCTAAGACAGAGCGATTCCGCTAGGCATGTGGGACTTGTGGATGGAGCCCTTAATTCGCTTAACAAGGATTCACGGGTGGTCAATCTGTTGAAATCAGAGCACTACATTTTGGCCACCGTGCTCGATCCTAGATTTAAAACCTACCTTGGATCTCTCTTTCCGGCGCACACAAGTCTGCTGGGTTTCAAAGACCTGCTGGTGAGAAAATTGTCAAGTCAAGCGGAACGCGACCTGTCAACATCTCCTCCTTCACATTCTCCCGCAACTGGGGCTGCGAGGAAAAGGCTCAGAATTCCGAGCCCACCCGCTGGCGGTGATGCAGGGCAGTCTGGAGCGACTGCTGATGCTGACATCTGGTCCGGACTGAAGGACCTGACAACCATTACGGACATGTCGTCTACTGTCACTGCATATGATTCTATCACCATTGATAGAATGGTGGAGGATTATATGAGTGACCGCATCCAAGTAGGCACGTCACACAGTCCGTACTTATACTGGCAGGAAAAAGAGGCAATTTGGAGGCCCTTGCACAAACTGGCTTTATTCTACCTAAGTTGCCCTCCCACAAGTGTGTACTCCGAAAGAGTGTTTAGTGCCGCCGCTCACCTTGTCAGCAATCGGCGTACGAGGTTACATCCAGAAAATGTGGAGAAGATGATGTTCATTAAAATGAATTATAATCAATTCCTCCGCGGAGACATTGACCAGCAGCAATTGCCTCCACAAAGTACACAGGGAGCTGACATGGTGGATTCCAGTGGGGACGAATTGATAATCTGTGAGGAGGGGGATGTACACGGTGATATATCGGAGGATGATGATGAGGTGGACATCTTGCCTCTGTAGAGCCAGTTTGTGCAAGGAGAGATTAATTGCTTCTTTTTTGGTGGGGGTCCAAACCAACCCGTCATTTCAGTCACAGTCGTGTGGCAGACCCTGTCACTGAAATGATGGGTTGGTTAAAGTGTGCATGTCCTGTTTTGTTTATACAACATAAGGGTGGGTGGGAAGGGCCCAAGGACAATTCCATCTTGCACCTCTTTTTTCTTTTATTTTTCTTTGCGTCATGTGCTGTTTGGGGAGGGTTTTTTGGAAGGGACATCCTGCGTGACACTGCAGTGCCACTCCTAGATGGGCCCGGTGTTTGTGTCGGCCACTAGGGTCGCTTATCTTTCTCACACAGCTACCTCATTGCGCCTCTTTTTTTCTTTGCGTCATGTGCTGTTTGGGGAGGGTTTTTTGGAAGGGACATCCTGCGTGACACTGCAGTGCCACTCCTAGATGGGCCCGGTGTTTGTGTCGGCCACTAGGGTCGCTTATCTTTCTCACACAGTCAGCTACCTCATTGCGCCTCTTTTTTTCTTTGCGTCATGTGCTGTTTGGGGAGGGTTTTTTGGAAGGGACATCCTGCGTGACACTGCAGTGCCACTCCTAGATGGGCCCGGTGTTTGTGTCGGCCACTAGGGTCGCTAATCTTACTCACACAGCTACCTCATTGCGCCTCTTTTTTTCTTTGCGTCATGTGCTGTTTGGGGAGGGTTTTTTGGAAGGGACATCCTGCGTGACACTGCAGTGCCACTCCTAGATGGGCCCGGTGTTTGTGTCGGCCACTAGGGTCGCTTATCTTTCTCACACAGTCAGCTACCTCATTGCGCCTCTTTTTTTCTTTGCGTCATGTGCTGTTTGGGGAGGGTTTTTTGGAAGGGACATCCTGCGTGACACTGCAGTGCCACTCCTAGATGGGCCAGGTGTTTGTGTCGGCCACTAGGGTCGCTTATCTTTCTCACACAGTCAGCTACCTCATTGCGCCTCTTTTTTTCTTTGCGTCATGTGCTGTTTGGGGAGGGTTTTTTGGAAGGGACATCCTGCGTGACACTGCAGTGCCACTCCTAGATGGGCCCGGTGTTTGTGTCGGCCACTAGGGTCGCTAATCTTACTCACACAGCTACCTCATTGCGCCTCTTTTTTTCTTTGCGTCATGTGCTGTTTGGGGAGGGTTTTTTGGAAGGGACATCCTGCGTGACACTGCAGTGCCACTCCTAGATGGGCCCGGTGTTTGTGTCGGCCACTAGGGTCGCTTATCTTACTCACACAGCGACCTCGGTGCAAATTTTAGGACTAAAAATAATATTGTGAGGTGTGATGTGTTCAGAATAGGCTGAAAATGAGTGTAAATTATGTTTTTTGAGGTTAATAATACTTTGGGATCAAAATTACCCCCAAATTCTATGATTTAAGCTGTTTTTTAGGGTTTTTTGAAAAAAACACCCGAATCCAAAACACACCCGAATCCGACAAAAAAAATTCGGTGAGGTTTTGCCAAAACGCGGTCGAACCCAAAACACGGCCGCGGAACCGAACCCAAAACCAAAACACAAAACCCGAAAAATTTCCGGCGCTCATCTCTATTAATAACGTTGACTGTGTGTTGCCTCTTTTTGCTTCTTTTCAATAAACACAATTTAAAAAAAAAAAAATGTCACCATTTGTCAACATAAAACTGTGCTGCTATCTTTGGCCAGTAGATGTCAGCACTGCAGTAACTCTATACCACAGTAGGGGGTATCCGGACTCCAGGTCGACAGCACAAAGGTCGACACACCTTATGTCGACACCAATTGGTTGACACACCTTAGGTCAACATGGACAAAAGGTCGACATGGACAAAAGGTCGACAGGAACAAGGTCGACATGACTTTTTCACAATTTTTTTCTTTTTTTGAACCTTTTCATACTTAACGATCCACGTGGACTACGATTGGAACGGTAAAGTGTGCCGAGCGAAGCGGTAGCGGAGCGAAGGCACCATGCCCGAAGCATGGCGAGCGAACGCGGTGCACTAATTGGGGTTCCCGGTCACTCTACGAAGAAAACGACACCAAAAAAACATAAAAAACTCATGTCGACCTTTTTCCATGTCGACCTTGTTCCTGTCGACCTTAGGTGTGTCGACCAATTGGCGTCGACCTAAGGTGTGTCGACCTTTGTGCTGTCGACCCTCAGTCCCAGACCCCAGTAGGGGATGCAATCAATTTACCTACAATCAAAATCCCGACGGTCAAAAACAAAATACCACCAACTATTGACGGATGGTCAAAATACCGACAAGGTCAAAATACAGACATTAAAAATGTGGACACGGTCAAAATACTGAGTTAATATGTCAACAGGTCAAAAAATCAACATGAAATTTTCATGATTTTTTCATTGTAACCGACTTGTTCATACTTTAACATCCCGGTGGACGTGGAGGGGGATTATAATAGTGTGCTGAGCGCAGCGAGGCACTGTGCCTGAAGCGCGAGCCATGCGAGGAGACACAGTACACTTATACAGTGTCCATGTCGACCGATGTCGACATACACCCCCCAAAATTTTAAAGAACTTGTGTCTACTTTTTGACCTGTCGACATTTCAAATGGCAGTATTTTGACCATGTCGATATTTTGAGCTTGTCAGTATTTTGACCATCGGTCAATTGATGTCAGTATTTTGACCGTCGGGATTTTGATTGTAGGTAAATCATACCGATCCCCACAATAGTGTCCCCCTGATTCTCTGCTTAATTAATTCAATGAGTTATTGTATCTTTGCAGTCAGATTAGCTGCTATTGATTTTCAGTGATTTTGTTAAATATTACCAGTTACGGGAAGAGGAAGTGTCCCATAGATTAGTACTTTATTGTATATTTTCTGCTCTTCAGATTCTCCAGTAAATAAAGTTATACCTACTGTATGGCACTCGCTCGGGTAATTCTGGAGGTAATTCCTTTGTGGAGTGTCTTATTCAAGTATCTCATGCTACCAGCACTTCATTACAGGCCGGGCTGACAAATATTCATGTAATAGTGTCCATTATTCACATTGCATCCATAGGCGTGCGCATGGGGGGTGCCTGGTGCGCACAGGCACCCCCTAATGTCCAGCACTCCCCACACGTCGCACTCCCCACACGCCACACATGATATGGCATAGTAGTTTGTGATGATCGCTGGGCCCGTGCTGAGCTCAGCCGGCTTATCATTGTTGTCTGTCACTGTGCCTCCCCCCCTGCTGTGCCTGCCTACCGCCGCAAATTATGTACATGTACACAGAGCCGGCCCTAACCAATATGATGCCCTAGGCAAGATTTTGGCTGGTGCCCTCTAGCACCACCGCTAGTTCCGCCTCTGACCCTGCACCCCTTTCCCAGCACCATCACCCCCCACCCATAGCAGTCCTTTTTTGGGGGTTTTCCTACCCCCTGTAATTTAAATAAGAACAGTGTGCACATTCCGCGCACAGCCCAAAAAGGTATGTGTTTTTGCTGGCAAGGGGCATGGCCACACAATAGTACCCCCAATTCAACTTATGCCTCACAGTAGTGCAACTTTATTCACAATTTATAATGCGATAGTGTCCCTTATTCACATTACATCACACAGTAGTACCACTTTACCTTATATACATTACTCTTCACAGTAGTGCCCCTCATTCACTTATCATCATACTGAATTGCTCCTTATTCACATTACACCACACCATATTGCTCTTTATTCTCATTACACCACACCATATTGCTGCTTTTTCACATTACACCACACCATATTGCTCTATATTCACATTAGACCACACAGTAGTGCCCTTTCTATACGTTACACCACACAGTAGAGCACCTTATACACATAATGCCACACATTGGTAATGCATTTATACACATAATACCACACAGTAATGCCCCTCACACATATGACACACATTATTAATGTCCTTAAAAACATAATGCGCCTTACACATTATGCCAACCCTTATTAATGCCCTTATACACATAATTTCCCTTACACATATGCCACACATTGTTAATGCCCTTATACACGTAATGACACATATAGTTCCTGGCGTGAGTCAACTGCCAGCTTTGCTAACGTCGGGTGCATATTTTTTTTATGAAAATACATCTTATTTGCATTGCTATGTGGCTAGGATGCACAAGCAGCTTCTGCTGATTAAAATGATATGCGGCATGCCTATATACTGTGTGCGACTGTGGCTGTGTCTGCATACGAAATGCTACACACAGAATATAGGCATGCCGCATATCTTTTTAATCAGCAGAAGCTGCTTGTGCCCCCAGGCATACCAGATGCCCTAGGCAATTGCCTAGTTTGCCTATGCCTAGGGCCGGCTCTGCATGTACAGTAGCGGCAGCGCAGAGAGGACTGACGTCAGGCTCTGCCTATTGATGCGAAGTGTTCAATTCACACCGCGCTCCCTCCCTTTCAATCCGGCTGCTCTCCTCCTGCCTGCGCTCTCAGTCCATGTATGCCCTGCCACTGCCGTCCCGCCAACACCGCAGGCAGCATTCCTCTCAAGAGGACTCGTAGCCGCTGTAAGAACGGAGGAAACAGCTGAGCGGCTGAGCCTGAGACAGTTTAGCAGAGGGTGAGACTCTGTCATTCTTTTCTTTTTACTTTGTTTTGATTTTGATTTTTTTGTTACATATTCAGGATCAGGATATACTAGCCGAGGTAAGCATTCAGTAGTTTCCTGAGTGCACTTATAGTCAATAGGTGCACTCAGGAAACTACTGAATGATTGGTTGCTTGGTTCTGCATATATATATATATATATATATATATATATAAAATAAGATTTTACTTACCGGTAAATCTATTTCTCGTAGTCCGTAGTGGATGCTGGGGACTCCGTAAGGACCATGGGAATAGCGGGCTCCGCAGGAGACTGGGCACTCTAAAGAAAGATTGTGTGCACTGGTGTGCACTGGCTCCTCCCTCTATGCCCCTCCCCCAGACCTCAGTTAAGGAAACTGTGCCCGGAAGAGCAGACATTATAAGGAAAGGATTTTGGAATCTCGGGTAAGACTCATACCAGCCACACCATATAAAACTCGTGATAAACTTATCCAGTCAACAGTATGAACAACAACAGGGCATCAACAATGGATGCCAACATAACATAACCCATTATTAAGCAATAACTATGTACACGTATTGCAGAAAGTCCGCACTTGGGACGGGCACCCAGCATCCACTACGGACTACGAGAAATAGATTTACCGGTAAGTAAAATCTTATTTTCTCTGACGTCCTAGTGGATGCTGGGGACTCCGTAAGGACCATGGGGATTATACCAAAGCTCCCAAACGGGCGGGAGAGTGCGGATTACTCTGCAGCACCGAATGGGCAAACTCAAGGTCCTCCTCAGCCAGGGTATCAAACTTGTAGAATTTTGCAAATGTGTTTGAACCCGACCAAGTAGCAGCTCTGCAAAGCTGTAATGCCGAGACCCCTCGGGCAGCCGCCCAAGAAGAGCCCACCTTCCTAGTGGAATGGGCTTTCACTGATTTTGGATGCGGCAATCCAGCCGCAGAAGGAGCCTGCTGAATCGTGTTACAGATCCAGCGGGCAACGGTTTGCTTTGAAGCAGGAGCACCCAACTTGTTGGGGGCATATAGGATAAACAGCGAGTCAGTTTTCCGGACTCCAGCCGTTCGGGCTACATAAATCTTCAAAGCCCTGACTACATCTAGTAACCTGGAATCCTCCAAGTCACGAGTAGCCGCAGGCACTACAATAGGTTGGTTCAAATGAAAAGATGACACCACCTTTGGCAGAAATTGGGGACGAGTCCGCAATTCTGCCCTGTCCATATGAAAAACCAGATAGGGGCTTTTACATGACAAAGCCGCCAATTCTGACACACGCCTAGCCGAAGCTAATGCCAATAGCATGACCACCTTCCACGTGAGATACTTTAGCTCCACGGTCTTAAGTGGTTCAAACCAGTGGGATTTTAGGAAACCCAACACCACGTTGAGATCCCAAGGTGCCACTGGTGGCACAAAAGGGGGCTGAATATGCAGCACTCCCTTAACAAACGTCTGAACTTCAGGAAGAGACGCCAGTTCCTTTTGAAAGAAAATGGATAGGACCGAAATCTGGACCTTTATGGATCCCAACTTCAAGCCCAGTCACTCCAGACTGTAGAAAGTGCAGAAATCTGCCAAGTTGGAATTCCTCTGTAGGGGCCTTCCTGGCCTCACACCAAGCAACATATTTTCGCCATATGCGGTGATAATGCTTTGCTGTCACGTCCTTCCTAGCCTTTATCAGCGTAGGAATAACTTCCTCCGGAATGCCTTTTTCCGCTAGGATCCGGCGTTCAACCGCCATGCCGTCAAACGCAGCCGCGGTAAGTCTTGCAACAGGTCCTGTCTGAGAGGCAGAGGCCATGGGTCCTCTGTGAGCATTTCTTGCAATTCCGGGTACCAAGGTCTTCTTAGCCAATCCGGAACAATGAGTATTGTTCTCACTCCTCTTCTTCTTACGATTCTCAGTACCTTGGGTATGAGAGGAAGAGGAGGGAACACATAGACCGACTGGAACACCCACGGTGTTACCAGGGCATCCACAGCTATCGCCTGAGGGTCTCTTGACCTGGCACAATACCGTTGCAGCTTTTTGTTGAGACGGGACGCCATCATGTCTACCTGTGGCAGTTCCCATTGATTTGTAATCTGAATGAAGACTTCTTGATGAAGTCCCCACTCTCCCGGGTGGAGGTCGTGTCTGCTGAGGAAGTCTGCTTCCCAGTTGTCCACTCCCGGAATGAACACTGCTGACAGTGCTTGCACGTGATTCTCCGCCCACCGAAGAATCCTGGTGGCTTCCGCCACCGCGACTCTGCTTCTTGTGCCGCCCTGGCAGTTTACATGAGCCATCGCGGTGATGTTGTCTGACTGAATCAGCACAGGTTGGTTGCGAAGCAGGGGCTCCGCTTGACTCAGGGCGTTGAATATGGCCCTTAGTTCCAGGATATTTATGTGCAGACAAGTTTCCTGACTTGACCACAACCCTTGGAAGTTTCTTCCCTGAGTGACTGCCCCCCACCCTCGGAGGCTCGCATCCGTGGTCACCAGGACCCAGTCCTGTATGCCGAATCTGCGGCCCTCGAGAAGGTGAGCCCTGGGGGACAGGGTGATCAGCCGATGCATCTGAAGATGCGATCCGGACCATTTGTCCAACAGATCCCATTGAAAGATCCTCGCATGGAACCTGCCGAAGGGAATGGCTTCGTACGATGCCACCATTTTTCCCATGACTCGCGTGCAGTGATGCACCGACACCTGTTTCGGTTTTAAGAGGTCTCTGACTGGAGTCACAAGCTCTTGAGCCTTCTCCGTCGGGAGAAAAACCTTCTTCTGGTCTGTGTCCAGAATCATGCCCAGAAAGGGCAGACGCGTCATAGGAATCAGCTGCGACTTTGGGATATTCAGAATCCAGCCATGCTGTTGCAACACTTCCTGTGAGTGCGCTACGCTGATCTGCAACTGCTCCCTCGATCTCGCCTTTATGAGGAGATCGTCCAAGTATGGGATAACTTGCTTTCTCAGGATCACCATCATTTCTGCCATTACCTTGGTAAATATTCTCGGTGCCGTGGACAGACCAAACGGCAACGTCTGGAATTGGTAATGACAGTCCTGTACCACAAATCTGAGGTACTCCTGATGAGGCGGATAAATGGGGACATGCAAGTAAGCATCCTTGATGTCCAGAGACACCATAAAATCCCCCTCTTCCAGGCTTGCAATGACCGCTCTGAGCGATTCCATTTTGAACTTGAATCTTTTCAGATAAATGTTCAGGGACTTTAAATGTAATATAGGTCGGACCGAACCGTCCGGTTTCGGTACCACAAACATTGTGGAATAGTATCCCCTTCCCCTGTTGAGGAAGGGGAACCTTTACCACCACCTGCTGGAGAAATAGCTTGTGAATTGCCGCTACCACTACTTCCCTTTCTATGGGGGAAGCTGGCAGGGCCGATTTTAGGTAACGTTGAGGGGGCATCACCTCGAATTCCAGCTTGTATCCCTGAGACACAATCTGTATAGCCCAGGGAACCACCTGTGAGCGAACCCACTGGTGGCTGAAATGTCGGAGACGCGCCCCCACCACTCCTGGCTCCACCCGTGGAGCCCCAGCGTCATGCGGTGGATTTAGTGGAAGCCGGGGAGGACTTCTGTTCCTGGGAACTAGCTGTAAGGTGCAGCTTTTTCCTCTGCCCCTGCCTCTAGCAAGAAATGAAGCACCTCTGACCTTCTTGCTTCTTTGTGCGCGAAAGGACTGCATTTGGTAATACGGTGCTTTCTTCGGTTGTGAGGGAATATATGGCAAAAAGTTTGACTTCCCAGCAGTAGCTGTGGAAACCAGGTCCGAGAGACCGTCCCCAAACAATTCCTCACCCTTGTAAGGTAACACCTCCGTGTGTTTTTTGGAGTCGGCATCACCTGTCCACTGCCGAGTCCACAGGACCCTCCTGGCAGAAATTGACATTGCATTAATTCTAGAGCCCAGTAGGCAAATGTCCCTCTGGGCATCCCTCATATATAGGACAGTGTCTTTTATATGTCCCAGGGTAAGCATAATGGTATCCCTGTCTAAGGTATCCATTTCCTCAGACAGAATATCTGTCCACGCTGCTACAGCACTACACATCCACGCCGACGCAATTGCCGGCCTCAGTAGAGTCCCTGAATGTGTATAAACAGATTTCAGGATACTTTCCGTCTTTCTATCTGCAGGATCCTTTAGGGTGGCCGTATCCTGCGACGGCAGGGCCACCTTCTTAGATAAGCGTGTCAGAGCTTTATCTACCCTAGGGGAGGATTCCCAGTGCACCCTGTCCTCTGGCGGGAAAGGGTACGCCATAAGTAACTTTTTGGAAATCAGGACTTTCTTATCTGGGGAATCCCACGCTCTTTCACATAACTCATTTAACTCATGTGAAGGAGGAAAAGTCACCTCTTTCTTTTTCTCCCCATACATATAAACCCTCTTGTCAGGGACAGGGTTTACCTCTGATATGTGTAAAATATCCTTCATCGCTATAATCATGTAACGTATAGCTTTTGTCATTTTTGGTTGCAATTTTGCATCATCGTCGTCGACACTGGAGTCAGAATCTGTGTCGACATCTGTGTCAACCATTTTGGATAGTGGGCGCTTTTGAGACCCTGAGGGCCTCTGCGCTGTAGGATCAGGCATGGGTTGAGACCCTGACTGGCCCGAGGTATCAGCTTTATCCAACCTTTTATGTAAGGAGTTTACATTATCATTTAACACCTTCCACATATCCATCCAAGCAGGTGTCGGCACCGTCGGCGGCGACACGTCAGTCAACTGCACTTGCTCTGCCTCCACATAGCCCTCTTCGTCAAACATGTCGACACACGCGTACCGACACACCATACACACAGGGGAAGCTCTAAATGAGGACAGGACCCCCACAAGGCCTTTTGGAGAGATAGAGAGAGAGTTTGCCAGCACACACACCAGCGCTATATAACCCAGGGATTACACAGTAACTTAGTGTTTACCCAGTAGCTGCTGTAATATGATTTATGCGCCTAAATTTATGTGCCCCCCCTATCTTTTTCACCCTTCTACCGTGATTCTGCAGGGGAGAGCCTGGGGAGCTTCCTCTCAGCGGAGCTGTGGAAGGAAAATGGCGCTGGTGAGTGCTGAGGAAGAAGGCCCCGCCCCCTCAGCGGCGGGCTTCTGTCCCGCGATTTCTTGTAAAATAAATGGCGGGGGCTCATACATATAACAGTGTGCCACTGTTTATATGCAGCATTCGCCAGGAGGTAACAATTGCTGCCCAGGGCGCCCCCTCCTGCGCCCTGCACCCTACAGTGACCGGAGTGTGTGGGTTAGTGTGGGCGCAATGGCGCACAGCTGCAGTGCTGTGCGCTACCTCATGTGAAGACAGGAGTCTTCTGCCGCCGATTTCGATGTCTTCTCCGCTTCTGCCGGCTTCTGTCTTCTGGCTCTGCGAGGGGGACGGCGGCGCGGCTCCGGGAACGGACGACAAGGTCAGGTCCTGTGTTCGATCCCTCTGGAGCTAATGGTGTCCAGTAGCCTTAGAAGCGCAACCTAGCCGCAGTTAGTAGGTTTGCTTCTCTCCCCTCAGTCCCACGTAGCAGAGAGTCTGTTGCCAGCAGAAGCTCTCTGAAAATAAAAAACCTAACTAAAATACTTTCTTATTAGCAAGCTCAGGAGAGCTCACTAAAAGCACCCAGCTCTGTCCGGGCACAGATTCTAACTGAGGTCTGGAGGAGGGGCATAGAGGGAGGAGCCAGTGCACACCAGATAGTACTAAATCTTTCTTTAGAGTGCCCAGTCTCCTGCGGAGCCCGCTATTCCCATGGTCCTTACGGAGTCCCCAGCATCCACTAGGACGTCAGAGAAATATATAATAACCCTTTTCTTTTTTTAATATTCATGAGTGCATTTTTTTTTATTTTTTAGAACGCATTCTTTTTTTTTTTTTACGTACTGTATTTGGCCAGGCCAGCCAGGTGCAAAACGCATGTACAGTGTATACTATATATACATGAAGATACCTGAAAAAAAAAAAAAAAAAAGATCTGTGGATACAATCACGAAAAAAATAAGAATTTACTCACCGGTAATTCTATTTCTCGTAGTCCGTAGTGGATGCTGGGAACTCCGTAAGGACCATGGGGAATAGACGGGCTCCGCAGGAGACTGGGCACTCTAAAAGAAAGATTAGGTACTATCTGGTGTGCACTGGCTCCTCCCTCTATGCCCCTCCTCCAGACCTCAGTTAAGGAAACTGTGCCCGGAAGAGCTGACACAACAAGGAAAGGATTTGGAATCCAGGGTAATACCAGCCACACCAATCACACCGTACTTGTGATAACCATACCCAGTTAACAGTATGAACAACAACTGAGCCTCAGTAACAGATGGCTCATAACAATAACCCTTTAGTTAAGCAATAACTATATACATGTTTTGCAGAGAGTCCGCACTTGGGACGGGCGCCCAGCATCCACTACGGACTACGAGAAATAGAATTACCGGTGTGTAAATTCTTATTTTCTCTGACGTCCTAGTGGATGCTGGGAACTCCGTAAGGACCATGGGGATTATACCAAAGCTCCCAAACGGGCGGGAGAGTGCGGATGACTCTGCAGCACCGCATGAGCAAACTCAAGGTCCTCCTCAGCCAGGGTATCAAACTTGTAGAACTTAGCAAACTTGTTTGACCCCGACCAAGTAGCAGCTCGGCAAAGCTGTAAAGCCGAGACCCCTTGGGCAGCCGCCCAAGAAGAGTCCACCTTCCTTGTGGAATGTGCTTTCACCATTTTGGATGCGGCACTCCAGCCGCAGAGTGAACCAGCTGAATCGTGCTATAGATCCAGCGAACAATAGTCTGCTTCGAAACAGGAGCGCCAACCTTGTTGGCTGCATACAGAATAAACAGCGAGTCAGACTTTCTGACTCCCGCCTTTCTGGAAACATACATTTTCAAAGTCCGGACTACGTCCAGCAACTTGGAATCCTCCAAGTCCCTAGTAGCCGCAGGCACCACAATAGGCTGGTTCAAAGGAAACGATGATACCACCCTAGGAAGAAATTGGGGACGAGTCCTCAATTCTGCCCTGTCCATATGGAAGATCAGATAAGGGTTTTTACATGACAAAACCGCCAATACTGACACACGCCTAGCCGAAGCTAAGGCCAATAGCATGACCACTTTCCACGTGAGATATTTTAGCTCCATGGTCTTAAGTGGCTCAAACCAGTGGGATTTCAGGAAATCCAACACAACGTTAAGATCCCAAGGTGCCACCGGTGGCACAAAAGGAGGCTGAATATGCAGCACCCCCGGAACAACGTCTGAACTTCAGGCAGTGAAGCCAGTTCATTTTTAGAGAAAATGTATAGGGCCGAAATCTTGACCTTTATGGATCCTAATTTTAGGCCCATAGTCACTCCTGACTGTAGGAAGTGCAGGAATCGACCCCGCTGGAATTCCTCTGTAGGGCCTTCCCGGCCTCACACCAAGCAACCTATTTTCGCCATATACAGTGAAAAAGTCTTGCTGTCACGTCTTTCCTAGCCTTTATCAGCGTAGGAATAACTGCATCCGGAATGCCCTTATCCGCTAGGATCCGGCGTTCAACCGCCATGCCGTCAAATGCAGCAGCGGTAAATTTTGGAACAGACAGGGCCCCTGTTGCAACATGTCCTGTCTGAGAGGCAGAAGCCCTGAGTCCTCTGAGAGCATTTCCTGCAGCTCCGGGTACCGAGTCCTTCTTGGCCAATTCGGAGCAAAGAATATTGTTTTCACTCCTCCTTTTATTACAATTCTCAGCCCTTGGGTATGAGAGGAAGAGGAGGGAATACAGAGACCGACTGGAACACCCACGGTGTTACTAGTGCGACCACAGCTATCACCTGAGGGTCCCTTGACCCGGCGTAAAACCTTTTTTAGCTTTTTATTGAGGTGGGACGCCATCTAGTCCACCTTAGGCAGTTCCCATCAATTTGTAAATTGCGTGAAGACTTCCTGATGAAGTCCCCACTTTCCCGGGTGGAGGTCGTGCCTGCTGAGGAAGTCTGCTTCCCAGATGTCCACTCCCGGAACGAACACTGCTGACAGTGCGCTTACTTGATTCTCCGCCCAGCGAAGAATTCTGGTGGCTTCTACCCTCGCCACCCTGCTCCTTGTGCCGCCTTGGCGGTTTACATGAACCCCTGCGGTCTGACTGGATCAGAACCGGTTGGTCGCGAAGCAGGATCTCCGCTTGACTTAGGGCGTTGTATATGGCCCTTAGTTCCAGGATATTGATGTGAAGGCAAGTCAGTTGACTTGACCACAGACCTTGGAAATTTCTTCCCTGTGTAACTGCCCCCCACCCTCGGAGGCTTGCATCCGTGGTCACCAGGATCCAGTCCTGAATGCCGAATCTGCGGCCCTCGAGAAGGTGAGCACTCTGCAGCCACCACAGGAGAGACACCCTGGCCCTGGGGGATAGGGTGATTAACCGATGCCTCTGAAGAGGTGATCCGGACCACTTGTCCAGTAAGTCCCAGTGGAAGGTCCTCGCATGGAACCTGCCTAAGGGGATGGCCTCGTATGATGCCACCATCCTTCCCAGGACTCGAGTGCAGTGATGCACTGACACCTGTTTTGGTTTTAATAGATTCCTGACCAGTGTCATGAGCTCCTGAGCTCTCTCTATCGGGAGATAACCCTTTTCTGGTCTGTGCCTAGGGTCGTGCCTAGGAGAGGCAGATGAACTGTAGGAAACAACTGCGACTTTGGAACATATAGAATCCAGCCGTGTTGCCATTACACTCCCAGAGAAAGTGATACGCTGTTCCGCAACTGCTCTCTTGATCTCGCTTTTATGAGGAGATCGTCCAAGTACGTGATAATAGTGACACCTTGCTTCCGCAGGAGCACAATCATATCCGCCATTACCATGGTGAATATTCTCGAGGCCGTGGAGAGACCAAACGGCAACATCTGAAATTGGTAATGACAATCCCGTACCGCAATTCTGAGGTACGCCTAATGAGGTGGATAAATGGGGACCTGATGGTATGCATCCCTTATGTCCCGATTCATAATAAAGTCTCCCCCTTTTTAGGCTTGCACTGACCGCTCTTAGCGATTCCATCTTGAACTTGAACCTTCTCAGGTATATGTTCAGGGATTTTCAATTCAATATGGGTCTAATCCGAACCGTCTGGTTTCGGGATTACAACATGGTCTAATAATAACACCCTCTTGTTGAAGGAGGGGACCCTTGACCACCACCTGTTAAAGATACAATTTGTGAATTGCAGATAACACTGGCTCCCTCTCTTGGGGGGAAGCCCGCAGGGCCGTCGGTGAGGGGGCATCTTCTCAAAGTCCAGCTTGTATCCCTGAGACACAATATCTATTGCCCAGGGATCGAACAGGGAGTGAACCCACTTGTGGCTGAACTTACGAAGGCGTATCCCCACCGGGCCTAGCTCCGCCTGTGGAGCCCCAGCGACATTGGTGGATTTTTGTAGGGGCCGGGGAGGACTTCTGTTCCTGGGAACTAGCTGCCCGGCTCTGACAAGAAAGGACGCCCCTCAGACTTTCTTGTTTCTTTATACGAAAGGCTGCATTTAATAATGTCGTGCTTTCTTAGGCTGTGCAGGAATATAAGGCAAACTAGCAGAATTACCAGCTATAGCTGTGGAGACCAGGCCCGAGAACCCTTCTCCACACAATCCTCAGCCTTCCATATGCCTCTTAAGTCGGCATCATCTGTCCAATGCATATTCTACAGGACACGTCAAGCAGAGATCGACATAGCTTTGACTCTAGGACCCAGTATACTCATGTCTCTTTGGGCATGCTTTATAACTATATATCTATCACTTAAGACAGCATCTTTAATATATTTATATTGCATACTAGGGTCTCATCTCTGCTGATAAGGTACCTGTCCACGCTGCCACAGCGCTATAAACCCATGCCGACACAATCGCCGGTCTGGGTAGTATACTAGAATGTGCACGCTATCTGCAGGATCCCTGAGAATAGCAAGTGCTACCATCTGTGCAAACAGGACACCCCAGGGGAAGATTCTCAACATATCCTGGCCCTAGTGGGGAAAGGATACAGCCTGAGAATTCTCTTGTGGGAAGCTGCCGTCTCTTGTCTGGAGATTCCCGCTCTTTTTCCTCATGAGAGGAGGGAAATTTACCTCAGCATTCTTCCCCTTAAACATGTGTACTCTCGTGTCAGGGACAGATGAGTCATCAGTGATATGCAAATCATCTATTATTTCAATATATTGAATACTTTCCTGCCATTTTGGCTGTAACTTTGCATTATCGTAGTCGACACTGGAGTCAGACTCCGTGTTGATATCAGTGTTTATTATTTTGGATAGTGAGCATTGTGAGACTCTGAAGGTCTCTGTGACATAGGGACAGACATGGTTAGATTTCCTGTCTGTTCCCTAACCTTTTGTGCAATAAATTTACCTTAGCACTTACACATATCCAAACAGGTGTCGGCGTTGTCGGCGGAGACACCCTCTCACACACATATCCGCTCTATCACCTCCTTAGAAACCTTTTACCTCAGACATGTCGACACACGCGTACCGACACACCACACACACAGGGGATGCTCTATTTGAGGACAGTTCCCCCACAAGGCCCTTTGGAGAGACAGAGAGAGAGTATGCCAGCACACACCCCAGCGCTATATAACCCAGGGATTACACTACAACTCAGTGTTTACCCAGTAGCTGCTGTATATACAAATTTTTGCGCCTAAATTTATGTGCCCCCCCCCCTCTCTCTTCACCCTTTGTGTACCAGGATACTGCCGGGGAGAGCCTGGGGAGCTTCCTTCCAGCGGAGCTGTGAAGAGAAAATGGCGCTGGTGTGCTGAAGAAAAAGGCCCGGCCCCCTCAGCGGCGGGCTTCTGTCCTGTTTCTGACTAAAAATGGCGGGGGTTTTACACATATACAGTTTTTCCAGACTGTATTATGTGTATATATTGCCAAAAGGTATACTTATTGCTGCCCAGGGCGCCCCCCCCCAGCGCCCTGCACCCTACAGTGACCGGAGCGTGTGGTGTGCAGTGGGAGCAATGGCGCACAGCTGCAGTGCTGTGCGCTACCTTAATAAAGACCGGAGTCTTCTGCCGCCGATTTTATCTCCTTCTTCTGTCTTCTGGCTCTGCAAGGGGGACGGCGGCGCGGCTCCGGGAACGGACGATCGAGGTCAGGCCCTGTGTTCGAACCCTCTGGAGCTAATGGTGTCCAGTAGCCTAAGAAGCACAAGCTAGCTGCACGCAGGTAGGTTTGCTTCTCTCCCCTCAGTCCCACGTAGCAGTGAGTCTGTTGCCAGCAGATCTCACTGAAAATAAAAAACCTAACAAATACTTTCTTTCTAGCAAGCTCAGGAGAGCCCACTAGGTGCATCCAGCTCTGGCCGGGCACAGATTCTAACTGAGGTCTGGAGGAGGGGCATAGAGGGAGGAGCCAGTGCACACCAGATAGTACCTAATCTTTCTTTTAGAGTGCCCAGTCTCCTGCGGAGCCCGTCTATTCCCCATTGTCCTTACGGAGTTCCCAGCATCCACTAGGACGTCAGAGAAAATAAAATAGAAAAGAAGGGCTACATAAATATATTAGCATTCAGTAGTTTCCAGAGTGCACTTATAGATCTCATTCTTTCCTTTTTAGTAACTGTATTTATATACAATGATGAGATGGGTATGGTAGCACCGGGATGTAGTTATGTGACCAGCATACCGGTCATACCGGCAGTACTACACATACTGTGTGGTATAATATGAATTTCGGCTCATACTGTGTGGCGTAATGTGAATTTCGGGTCATACCGTTTAGTGTAATGTGAATTTTGGCTCATCCCGTGTGGTGTAATGTGAAATTTGGCTCATCCCGTGTGGTGTAATGTGAATTTTGGCTCAAACCGTGTGGCGTAATGTGAATTTTGCCTCATCCCGTATGGTGTAATGTTAATTTTGGGCCATGCTGTGTGGCATAATGTGAATTTCATCTCATACTGTGTGGCATAATGTGAATTTCGGGTCATACTGTGTGGCATAATGTGAATTTCGTCTCATACGGTGTGGCGTGATGTGAATTTCGGCTCATACCGTGTGGCGTAATGTGAATTTTGCCTCATCCCGTGTGGTGTAATGTGAATTTCGGGCCACACTGTGTGGCATAATGTGAATTTTGTCTCATACTGTGTGGCATAATGTGAATTTCGGGTCATACTGTGTGGCATAATGTGAATTTCGTCTCATACTATGTGGCATAATGTGAATTTTGGCTCATACAGTGTGGCGTAATGTGAATTTTGGCTAATACCGTGTGGCGTTATGTGAATTTTGGCTCATACTGTGTGGTGCAATGTGAATTTCGGCTCATACTGTGTGGCGCAATGTGAATAAGGGGCACTACTGTCAGTAGCTGGTGAGCATGAGAGCATGTGTGACAAATGCTGGTGTCCTGCAGAGGTGGGGTCTGATGGCATAGAAAGAGCCCAATGTGGCTTTGATGGCACGTGTATACATTTTAAACTTTACTTGTGTTATATTTAAAACTGAAATGTTCGGCCCCCTAATTCTCCCGTACTTTTCAGAATGACCCACTCAAAATTTGGGTGTAGGTGTTGGCGGGTGCAAAGGGTGGTGTGTGTGTGTGTGTGTGTGTGTGTGTGTGTGTGTCTGTGTGTGTGTGTGTGTGAAATGCATAGGCACCTAGGCCCACCACTCTCTCTCGTTCTGCCACTGGGTCAGGGATAGGTTGGGGAAGTGTAAGCAGTGATAGGGTGCAGCGGCAGCTAGGACTAAGGGTTATGCCCTAGAAGATATTTAGTACCGGCCGGTGGTCACACCATTATGTTTCATTTTATTTCTCTGGGGTGTATTATATCTATTTGTAGTATTAGTGAGCAAGGGAGAAATTAGTCTAAGCCATGTGATTTACTGAGAGAATGTAAACTAGTGCTAGACACACCCATAAAGCGGTGCTAGACACGACCCTCCTGCGGTGCACCCCCTAATAAAATTAGCTGCGCACGCCTATGATTGCATCACACAGTAGTACCACTTTACCTTATATACGTTACTCCTTACAGTAGTGCCACTTTGTCACATTACATCACACTGAATTGCTCCTTATTCACATTACACCACACTATATTACTCTTTATTCACATTAGACCACACAGTAGTGCCCTTTCTATACAGTACGCCACACAGTCGAGCACCTTATACACAGAATACCACACATTAGTAATGCATTTATACACATAATACCACACAATAATGCATTTACACAGTAATGCATTTATACACATATAGTAATACCACACAGCCCCTTACACATGATACATTATTAATGTCCTTATAAACATAATGTGACTTACACATAATGCCAACCTTTATTAATGCCCTTATACACAATGTCCCTTACACATATGCCGCACATTATTAATGCCCTTATACACATAATGACACACATAGTGTCCCTTACACATGTTGCACATTATAAATGCATTTATACACATGACACACATACTGCCCCTTACACATATGCTGAACACTATTGCACAACCAACATTCTCGCACACAGCACTCACACTGCCGCTAACAATGTGACCTCTGCCTCTGCTTGCAAACAGATGTGTCTTCATACATCTTTCTTTAATATGCCATGCAGCAGGAGATGTCTGGCGTGAGTCAGCTGGCAGCTCCTGGCCAGCTCTGCTAACGTTGGGCACCTTTTTTTAGCAGAAAATGCATTTTATTTGCATTGCTATGTGACTAGGACTTTTTTCTGTCACCAGTGGCGTTGAGAGAGGGGGGGGGGGGTACAAATTACCTGGTCCCAGGTCTGTTGGAGGGGCCCAGTGGGGGCCCAGGTCCATGCCTCCTTTGATTAAACCATGCCCCCTGAAAAGTACCAGAGCCCAGCCAGGCTCTCTACTGCCCTGGCTAGGAGGCATGCCATGGCTCCTATGAGTGGTGCTTCTGATGTGCTAGACACGCCCCCATAGAGGAGTGGCCATGCCCTCAGCATGCTGTGGTCACATCCCCTCCAGTGGGGGCAGCGGGCCCCAGAAAATTATTTTACCGGGGCCCAGGATTTCTCTTGGCAGCCCTGCCTGTCACCAGGGACGGATTGGCCATAGGGCTCACCAAGAAGATTCCTGGTAGGCCGACATGTCTGTGGGGCCTGTTTTGTGTGTTGTCAAGTGGCTCCACCCCCCACATGACAGGCAGCCCACCGCACTCAGTACACTGCATTGTCCTCATACATTCTGTTCTTCCATCTCTGCAGTGAAGCAACTCTGCAATCCAGTGATGCTGCCATGGCTACACGGTATGTTATACCTCTTGTGCTGCCCATGTTGGGCCACCTCTACAAAATTTTACTGGGCCACTTTTACTTCCCAATCTAACCCTGGTCTCAGACACAACTGCAGCAAAAGATGCAAGGAAGGCAGCAACTGCATATAATCCTGCCCTGTGAGAAGCGATCCCGCCCCCTCAAAAACCACGCCCCCTCATCAGACCCCACCCCTATCAGGGCTTCTTCCATAAATTTCCCGGGCTGGTTTTCCATCCCAATCAGCCCTTGCCTGTCTCTAATATTATGACTGGTTGTGGTTATTTGTCAATCACACAATGAAGAATAGTGTGGAGCGCAGTGATTCCAATTTATTTCTGGTTAGACCTTATATTATTATTAGTAGCATTTATTTATTGTGTATCACTACACTGCAGTAGTACAAACACTGTAGACATAATTCACATAAACTATAACACAATACAAGTAATACAACTCATAAAAAAAAGAGGAAAATATCTAGTGCATTATCTTCTGTAATCTTATTAAAGTAAAAAAAATGACACCACTGTAAATGATCCACATTGTGGGCGAAGGGCCTAATTCAGACCTGGACGCTGCTACAACAGTGGTCGCAAGATGAAGCCCCTGTGAGGTGTGCGCACGCGCAGCAGCCGCACTGCACGTGCGCACACAGTGAGATGCAAAGGCGATCGCGAGGTGCGTCATTGGCGTTGTGGTGGTGTTTTCGGGGCACGGTCAGGACAACGCAGGCGTGACCGGAATGTTTGCGGGGCGGGCCGCAGCGGCTGCGTGACATCATATGCAGACACTGCGGCCAAAAACATGGCGGGTGGCCGTCTGCCTTCGCAACTAGGCTGCGTAGGCAGTGAGCTACTCGGCAGGTGCGAAAGCATCGCCACTGTGCAATGCTTTTGCTTGTTTGCGAGGGGGGGAGGGGGGCAGTAGCCGGCACGCAGAGCGGACTAGCCCTGTGCTGGGCGTCTCCCCGCATGTTAGAGATTTTAATTATAGATATGCGTTTTTTTCACACATCTTCGATCAGGTCTGAATTAGGCCCAAAATACGCTTCCCTAAGGTTGTGTGAGCATTAAATTGGCAACAGTAATAAATACTAAGTTGGTCTGATTTAGCATTTATTACAGTTGCCATTTTAAATCCATCAGTTAAAGCCACCAAACAATGGCGGCTTTGCTAAACAGCGGCTTAGTAAAACTATCGCTAGTTTACGGCTGTATCTTATCTTGTTCACCACAAGGTGGATCGGACATCTTGTACCACAGCACAGTGATATTTTACTGGAAAATTGCAGTGACAGCAGATTTTATATAGCTGTGAAATGTGGCAATATAAAAACTTTCCAATCACTGCAAATAATATATAGACCCTTGGGGGGCTATTCATTATTAAGAGCTGCATTACATTCTGACTTAATTGAACCCAAAAAAATATTAATGTGGGATAGACATTCACAGAAGTATGGCAACATTCAGCAGCGTGCAAGGAGCAATTTTTCAGTTTTTAAATAACTGGGTCTGAATAAAGAGTAAACCCCAATATCAGGCAGTTTTATCACAGGAGGAAGTCCACATTCAAATTTCCATTTGACCCCCTCCCCCTGTAAAAAAGTTGCTGGCAGATGTGGAGAAGACTGTTCCATTCTGCCACTGTGCCGCTGCCATATTTCCAGTGATTTATTCAGAAATATGTAATCGCCACAATATTTCTGAAGAAATCACCAGAATAATGACGTGAGATTCTGCCAAGTAACTAAATGCCATTGGTGCTGGGTGTTTGGTGCACACAGGCCCCAGAGTCACGAGGTGTCCACAGCGCACACCCTGCACACATTATAAATTCTCCTCTGCCTTATAAATATAATAAAACATGCTATTATAAATTATAATTTTTCTCAGGTTTGGTACTGTAGATGTATGTTGAATGTGAATGGAGGAAGTTGCATCATTGCCATCCACTTTGTCATACAGGAAGTGTTTGTTATACAGGAAGTGCCTCTGCAGCCATTATTCAGAATGATTGCAGTGAGTAAAGATACACTTCTGCAGCTCTCCAAAATCGGGTGGTGATTTGCACACAAACCACAGTACAGGTATCACAGGCCCATACAATACCTCACTGCACCACGTTCTGACTAAAACCTGCAGACAAGGGTGCTTAGTACCGGGCGGATACCTTGCGAATAAAAGGGCAGCTCGGGCTTGCGTCTGAAAATCCACTGAAAATAAAGCAGACTGGATTAAACAAGCATTAAATTGTAGCTGTGTTTTGACATCTTCATGGTTCCGGCTGGCGTTGCTAAGCGGACAAGGAAATATTTCTAATGGAAAATTGGCAGCACGAGAAAACCAGGGATCATTGGAGGCCTTAAAGGGGTTAAACGGCTTAATACTTTATAATTTCAGTCTCTTCATTATTGTTTGCTGTGTTTATGTAGAATCCTCGTCCCAGATCAGCAATATGTACCATCCTGAAAGGCTGTAATTGGAGGCTCACATAGGCTGATATTCCAACAGGACGGTGTCAGCCCCCTCATGCATCCTCCCGGATCACCGACTTATACAGGCTACAGCTGGAGCAGTGACGATGCTTCATGTGGGTGTTTATCATTGTGGAGGAAGAACATAACTCAGGCGTAGGAAATCTGCCAGCCCGCTATTCCAGAAATAGTGTTTTGTTACCACTTGCATATCAATGTTCTCCTTTATTCTCCTGATAACACATTTCCCATCCACCAGCAGCAAAAGTTTCCTTTTTGAGATAAAGAATTTGTGGAATCTGCAAAATACGTGGCGTGACGTGAGAGGCCGGACACGGATTTATTTTGTTGTTGCTTTTTCTTTGTTAAAGTTTGTAGACATGAATGTTGCTTATACTTAATATCTATAGCTCTCTCCCCTTCAGCACGGATACATATTGGGACATATTTACTAATTATCCGATTTTAGACCCACTATTTCTAATCTCCTAATGCCTCTATTCACAATACGAAATGATAGATCTCCCGGATGTATCATTACTCAACTGCAAGGACAGCAGTCCATTCCTGCAATGGGATGCGGTTACAATCCCGTTGGTCAAGATCCCGGCGCACGAGATACCGCCACCGGAATTCCAAAAGGGGCCAGGACACGGATGGCGGAATCCTGGCCGTAGTGTTCCTGATTGTCGAGACAACGGGGTGGGTAAGTACTAGGCCAGGGATGGGGGAGTTAGGTTTAGGCAACCACCGGGGGGATTTAGGATTAGGGTGTGGGAGTGGAGGGTTAGGGTGCGGGCTGTGGGGAGGGGGGTTTAGAGTTTGGGTGTGGCAGTGGAGGGTTAGGTTGTGGGCTGTGAGGAGGGGGGGTTAGGGTAAGGCACCACCCGGGGGGTTAGGGTTAGGCTGCGGGGGGTTAGGTTTAGGGTGCGGGGAGGGGTGGTTAGGTTTAGGTGCCACCCGTAGGGGGGGGGGGTTAATGTTAGGCTACGAGGTGGGGAAGGTTAGGGTTAGGCATCTAAAATGGAGGGTTAGGGTAGGGGAGAGGGAGAGTTAGACTACTTACCGGCCCTTGTCGAAATTTCAACTGTTGGGAAGCCGCTGTTAGTCTCCTGACCGCCGTCATCCCAACAGCCAGCATTTCATACCAACCCCCCTGCAATGAGTAAGAAGTGAAAATGATCGCAGAAGCAGTCTTTTCACATCACCTTTGGGAGCCAGGGCCGTTCTGCCCATGTGGCCACCATTGCCAGGAAGGTAATTTGGAGAAACCCATGGGAGCTGCGGCTGCTGTAGGAAATGGTGGGACCACAGCAGATGAATCAATGACGGCTTTTTAACAATATTTTATTTTCAATATGGGCAACATGTCCAGCATGTAAAATCATAAGCAGTATATAAAATGAAGAACAATTTGCATCAACTTGTATTAATTGCATTGCCTCTTGAATTATATAATGGGGATAGGAGTGGGAAATGTTTAGAACAGCGGTGGCCAACACTCGGCTCTCGAGCTGCATGTGGCTCTTTCTCCGTTCGCATGCGGCTCGGCTCCCTGCTCCGGGTGGTCCCGTCGCTTGCCGTCTGCCCGGCACACTTCTAGTGAAGCAGCGTTTCTAAGGGCGCCGGCCCATGAGCCAATCAGAGCTCGCGGATCGGCATTTGCAGCTAGGGTTGCCACCTCTCCCTGATTTCCTGGATTCTCCAGGATTTGGTGGCAACCCTCCAGGAGGCTTTTCCCTTCACCCGGATTCTCCAAGAATAAGGGGACCCTGGGAGCACCAGCAGTGCTCCTTGGCAGCCGAGGAACTCAGTGAACTACAGTGACTGTCTTGCGAGATGATGACATCAAATCTCGTTAGACTGTGTTCAGCCCAGACTGAGCCGAAGCTACCGTGACGCTGCCATCGGCGGCTCTTCCTCAGCGTTTCCCCAGGCAGCGGTGGTGAAGTAACGCCAACCGGATCATGTGAGAGAGCAACGAGAGCTGACAGCAGGCATGTCACACATATATTTATAATATAATGAGCATGCATGAAACAAATAGAGGCTCAAGTTATATATAGATATATGTATATTTTTAATCACTAACAGACACCTTTTAGTAGTGCATTTGTTTGTTTAACCTGTTGAAGCTTGATATTGATTAGGTTGTGTGCAACACTTACACTTCCATGGTTCTTCCCTCTTTCACACAATCTAGTTTTAAGTCGCAAAATGGCTGTAATTTATCCAAGTGATGACTATTATATTCCTATTTATATAGATACACTGTTTCATTTAGACTGTTGGTACCTAAAATATTTTATAAATATGGTAAATCATGTTATTTACCTAAACATTGCTTGGTGCGGGGTGGGGGTTGGGGGGGAGGGGGTGGATCTCCAGGAATCGATGATGCATGAGGTGGCAACCCTAGCTGCAGCTCCTGATTGACTGCCGGACCGGCGCCTGATACACACACTGTCACTCACTGCCACCGGAGACTGAGGGGCACAAGAGGCGCACGCTGCGCTCTTCTCCCCTCAAACAGCAAAGGTACAGCCCATCAGCACTGCGGTGACCAGCACTGGGGAGGCATATCTGGCACTGGGGGGGGGGGGGGGGGGGGGCATATACAGTATGTATTTGGCACTGTGTGGGCATATGTGTATTTGGCACTGTGGGTCATATTTATCTGGCACTGTGTAGACATATATGTATCTGGCACTGTGTGGGCATAAGTGTATCTGGCACTGTAGGGACATAAATGGCACTGTAGGGGCATATGTGTATCTGGCACTGTAGTGGCATATCAGGCACCGTGGTGGCATATCTAGCACTGTAGGGGCATATGTGTATCTGGCATTGGGGGCATATGCATATCTGGCACTGTGGAGCGTATGTGTACTTGGCACTGTGGAGGCAGTAATGTGTATCTGGCACTGTGGGGGCATATATGTATCTGTCACTGCACTACTGGGGGCATATGTGTAGCTGGCCCCCCCATATGTGTATCAGGCCTCTATTTTCACTGGCCATGCCCCGTGTGGCATGTGGCCACACCCATTTTTTGGGCGCGCGCGCGCACACACTTTTTCTACTTGCACCACTGACTGGGGCATTATATGTATGTGGCACTCTACTGGGGCATTATATGTATGAGATTCGGGTAAATCCGAGTAAATCTGAGTAAAACCGAACCCGCTCATCTCTACTTTAAAGGTTACTCGTCTAATAGGAGTTATGCTCGGGTAGTGAGGGATGCAGTCAGTTTACCTCCAATCAAAATCCCGACGTTCAAAATCCCGACACCAATTGACCGATGGTCAAAATCCCGACAAGGTCAAAATCCCAACATGGACAAAATACCGACATTTAAAATACCGACAAGGTCAAAATACCGACATGTAAAATGCCGACAGGTCAAAATACTGACATGAGTTTTTCATGATTTTTTTCATTGAAACCGACGTGTTCATACTTTACCATCCCAGTGGACCTGGAGGGGGAATATAATAGTGTGCCGAGCGTAACGAGCGCAGCGAGCCATGCGAGGGGACGCGGTACACTTTATATGGTGTCCATGTTGACTTATGTCGACATACACACAAGAAACAACAAGAAAACGTGTGTCGGCATTTTACATGTCGGTATTTTGACCTTGTCTGTATTTTAAATGTCGGTATTTTGTCCATGTCGGTATTTTGACCTTGTCGGGATTTTGACCATCGGTCAATTGGTGTCGGGATTTTGAACGTCGGGATTTTGATTGGAGGTATTTCATACCGATCCCGGTAGTGATAGTGCATTTTATAAATACAGTATATGTAAACCACAGGCCCATATCTGCTAAACATGTCTCCCTTACCATGTGGTGAGCAATTATCCCATTGATGCTACATATTTATTTTTTTAATAACTGTTTCTTATATAGCGCAGCATATTCCGTTGCGCTTTACAATTAGAACAACAGTAATAGAACAAAACTGGGTAAAAACAGACAGACATAGAGGTCGGAAGGCCCTGCTTGCAAGTTTACAATCTATAGAGCATATTGTTATGCACTCTATGGGGGAGGAAAAGCCTGTTTCCAAAAATATGAGACATGTAGGGCCGGATTAACAATGGGGCGGATGGAGCTGCAGCTCCAGGCCTCCCATTGAAAATAGGCCCACAGGAGACTGACAGCGTTGACAGGAAAAAAAACTTTTCTCATACGTCCTAGAGGATGCTGGGGTCCACTTCAGTACCATGGGGTATAGATGGTTCCGCAGGAGCCATGGGCACTCTAAGACTTTTCAAAGGGTGTGAACTGGCTCCTCCCTCTATGCCCCTCTTCCAGACCACAGTTTTAGAAATGTGCCCAGGCAGACTGGATGCACTCCAGGGAAGCTCTACTGAGTTTCTCTGAAAAGACTTAAGTTAGGTTTTTTATTTTCAGGGAGGACTGCTGGCAACAGTCTCCCTGCTTCGTGGGACTGAGGGGGCAGAAGTAGGAACCAACTTCCTGAATAGTTTCATGGCTCTGCTTCTGGCTGACAGGACATCATTAGCTCCTGAAGGGTACTGAACGCTAGCTGTGCCTAGATGCTCTCTCCCACAGCACGCCGTCACCCCCCTTGCAGAGCCAGAAGTCAGAAGACAGGTGAGTGTTAGAAGAGAGATCTTCAATCATAGTGACGGCTAAAGGTACCGCGCGTCTGGCGGGAGTGCAGCGCTCCATACTGCCCACACAACACAGGCACTGCAGGGTGCAGGGTGTGGGGGAAGGGGCGCCCTGGGCAGCATGAAACCTTATAAAACTGGTAGAATAGGGGCATAAGATGCTGAGGCACAGCCCTACCCCCGCCAGTATAAATATAGTTATCAGAATCTCTGAGGAGAAATGCGCCATTGCGGGGGCGGAGCTTCCTCCTCAGTCAGCCAGCACACTGCTCAGCGCCATTTTTTCTCTCTCTCCTCAGGCTGCAGAGACAACGCTGGTCCTCCTCCACTACTGAATACAAGTATCAGGGTGCAAAACAGGGGGGGGGGCCACAGTGAAATTGGCACTTTATAGTGTGTATTTACATTATAAAAAAGCGCTGCATGTCAGTGGGCATTTTATGTTTCACAGGCATTGTGTTAATGGCGCTGGGTTTGTGAACTGGCTGATCCTATCTGTGTCCTTCTGACAGATTTTACTGTGGGTCTGTCCCCTATAAGTCCATGAGTGTCTGTGGTGTGTTTGTGCACGTGTGTGACATGTCTGAGGCAGGGAGTTCTTCCCCTGAGGGAGCCATTTTAGGGACACAGAGTTGCAATGTGGTGGCGCTGCCGGCACACCACGAGCCTAAATGGTTGAAAGAAATACGTGATAGTGTGAATCATATCAGTAGGAGATTAGATAAGTCTGAGTCTCATGCAGAATGCTGGAGAAAATCAGTGGAAGATGTGATTTTTCAGTGTTCTGCTTTCTCATCCACAGGCGCCCCCTCTGGGTCACATAAGAGACCGTTTGCAAACATTGTACATACTGATACCGACACGGACTCTGATTCCTGTGTCGACGATAGTGATTCCAGGGGGATAGATCCCAAATTGGCAAAAAGCATACAATATATGATTGTTGCTATAAAGGAGGTCTTAGAAGTTACGGAAGCCCCTACTGTACCTCAGGAGAAGGCTTATTTCTATAAGGAAAAGAAATGTAAGGTAACTTTCTCTCCTTTCCACGAGCTAAATACTCTTTTTGAGGGAGTTTGGGTGAATCCTGAAAATAAATTTCATATTCCCAAAAGGATTCAGATTGCTTATCCTTTCCCATTAGAGGACAGGAAAAGATGGGAGTCACCCCCGGTGTTAGACAGTGCACTGTCAAGGTTAAAAACAAAGGTGATTCTCCCTGCTCCTGGGATGGCTTCACTAAAGGAGCCGGCAGACAGCAAAATGGAGACTAAGTTAAAATCTATTTCTGTGGCCAATGGTACGCTGCTCAGACCCACCATTGCTTGCGCGTGGGTGAGTCGTGCTATTGAAAAATGGTCAGATAACTTGTCATCGGAAATTGACACGGTTGATAGAGACGAGATACTCCTAACGTTAGGTCATATCAAAGACGCTGCCGCATACATGCTGGAAGCTATGAAGGATATTGGACTCTTGGGTTCAAAAGCCGCTACCATGGCAGTTTCGGCTCGGAGAGCTTTGTGGATTCGCCAGTGGAATGCTGATGCAGATTCCAAAAGAAATATGGAGGCTCTCCCGTATAAAGGTAAGGCCTTGTTTGGTGATGGGCTGGATACGTTAGTCTCGGTGGCTACCGCAGGTAAGTCGACATTCTTGCCTTATGCTCCTACACCGGCGAAAAAGACACATCACTCTCACATGCAGTCCTTTCGGCCCAACAAATATAAAAAGGCCAAATGTTCCCCCTTTTTTGCAGGTAGGGGAAGGGGAAAAGGAAAGAAATCCGCAGCGTCTCCCGGATCGCAGGAGAAGTCCACCCCTGCTTCTGCCAAATCTGCAGCATGACGCTGGGGCTCCCTTGCGGGAGTCCACTCGGGTGGGAGCACGTCTGAAACTTTTCAGTCAAATCTGGATTCAATCTGGCCTGGACCCATGGGTCTTACAAATAGTGTCCCATGGGTACAAACTAGAGTTTCAAGACATCTTCCAGAAAGACAGGCAGTAACAACGGCAATTCAAAAATTATGTCAGGATCAGGTCATTGTCCTGGTACCCTTCTCACAGCAAGGAGAAGGTTTTTATTCAAGCCTCTTCGTAGTTCTGAAGCCGGACGGCACGGTCAGACCGATTTTAAACCTTAAAAATCTTGAATCTCTAACTGAAAAGGTTCAAGTTAAAGATGGAATCCCTGAGGGCAGTGATTTCCAGCCTGGAGGAGGGGGACTTCATGGTGTCAGTAAACATAAAGGATGCTTACTTGCATGTTCCCATTTATCCTCCTCACAAAGCTTATCTGAGATTCACAGTACAGGATTGCCATTACCAGTTCCAGACGTTGCCGTTTGGACTCTCCACGGCACCGAAGGTATTCACCAAGGTGATGGCGGAGATAATGGTCCTCCTTCGTCAAAAAGGAGTCAATATAATTCCTTATCTGGACGATCTCCTGATAAAAGCGAGATCCAGGGAACAGTTGGTGCAGAACATCACACTCTCCCTGTCAATACTCCAACAACACGGTTGGATCATGAATTCTCCAAAGTCGCAGTTGGAACCGACGACAAGATTATACTTTTTAGGGATGATTCTGGACACAGAGTACGGAGAGTATTTCTTCCAGTGGAAAAGGCTCTGAAAATCCAGAAAATGGTCAAAGAAATATTGAAACCAACAAGCGTGTCGATCCATCAATGCATTCGGTTGTTGGGGAAAATGGTAGCGGCCTACGAGGCCATACAGTTTGGCCAATTTCAGGCCAGAGTATTCCAGTGGGACCTGTTGGACAAGTGGTCCAGATCCCACCTACACATGCACCGGAAAATAATCCTGTCCCCCAAAGCCAGGATTTCGCTTCTGTGGTGGCTACACAGTTCTCACCTACTAGAGGGACGCAGGTTTAGGATTCGCGACTGGGTCCTAATAACCACGGATGCAAGTCTCCGAGGCTGGAGAGCTGTCACACAGGGGGAAAGCTTCCAAGGAAAATGGTCAAGTCAGGAAGCCTGCCTTCACATAAATGTTCTGGAACTGAGAGCCATTTACAACGGCCTTCTACAAGCGGTACATCTTCTTCAAGATCATCCCGTGCAGATCCAGTCGGACAATGTAACAGCAGTCGCGTACATAAACAGGAAAGGCGGAACGAAAAGCAGAGCGGCAATGGCAGAGGTGACAAAGATTCTCCTCTGGGCAGAAAGACATGAAATAGCTCTGTCAGCAATTTTAATTCCGGGAGTGGACAACTGGGATGCAGACTTCCTCAGCAGACCCGATCTCCATCCAGGAAAGTGGGGCCTCCACCAAGAAGTCTTCGCAGAGGTGACAAGTCTTTGGGGAGTTCCTCAAGTAGACATGATAGCATCTTGTCTAAACAAGAAGCTTCAGAGATATTGTTCCAGGTCGAGAGACCCTCAAGCAATAGCAGTGGATGCACTGGTGACCCAGTGTGTGTTTCGGTCGGTATTTCCTCTACTTCCACTGATTCCAAAGTTCTCAAAATAATAAGAGTTCGAGCAATCTTCATTGCCCCAGACTGGCCAAGGACGGCTTGGTATCCAGATCTTCGGGAGTTGCTCATAGAAGATCCTCGGCCTCTTCCTCCTCGAGAGGACCTACTACAGCAGGGGCCGTGTGTGTATCAAGACTTACTGCGGCTACGTTTGACAGCATGGCTGTTGAGCACCGGATCCTAGCCCGAAAGGGTATTCCCAAGGAAGTCATCGCCACTCTTATTCAGGCCAGGAAAGGAGTAACGTCTAAACATTACAACCGTATTTGGAGAAAATATGTGTCTTGGTGTGAATCCAAGAAGGCTCCTACGGAAGAGTTTGAGTTGGGACGTTTTCTCCATTTTCTGCAGGCTGGTGTGGATGCGGGCCTTAGATTGGGGTCAATCGAGGTCCAGATTTCGGCCTTATCAATTTTCTTTCAAAAACAATTGGCTTCCTTTCCAGAAGTTCAGATGTTTGTGAGAGGGGTTCTGCACATCCAGCCTCCATTTGTGCCTCCGGTGGCACCATGGGACCTAAATGTGGTGTTGCAGTCCCTTCAATCAGATTTGTTTGAACCTCTGCAGGAAATAGAATTGAAGTTTCTCACTTGGAAAGTGGTGATGCTTTTGGCCTTGGCAGCCGCAAGGCGGGTGTCTGAGTTGGGGGCCTTGTCTCACAAGAGCCCTTACCTGATCTTCCATGAAGATAGGGCAGAGTTAAGAACTCGTCAACAATTTCTTCCAAAGGTGGTTTCGTCCTTCCACATAAACCAACCTATTGTGGTGCCAGTAGCTACTGACACTTTCACTGAGTCAAAGTCTCTAGATGTGGTTAGAGCTTTGAAGATTTATGTCGCAAGAACAGCTCGGTTACAGAAAACAGAGGCTCTGTTTGTCCTGTATGCTCCCAGCAAGATTGGGTGTCCTGCTTCTAAGCAGACTATTGCGCGCTGGATCAGGGGGACAATTCAGCACGCTCATTCTACGGCAGGCTTGCCGGTACCGACGTCGGTGAAGGCCCATTCTACTAGGAAAGTGGGCTCATCATGGGCGGCTGCCCGGGGCGTCTCGGCTACTTGGTCAGGGTCAAACACATTTTCTAAATTTTATAAGTTTGACACTTTGGCCGATGAGGACCTCAAGTTTGGTCAATCGGTGCTGCAGGGTCATCAACACTCTCCCGCCCTACTGGTACATCCTTTTCTCTTAGTCCATAGAGGATGCTGGGCACCCGACCCAGTGCGTACTTTACCTGCAGTTTGTTCATTATAGTTACACAAGTTGTGTTAAAATAAGATTTTACGCTCCGGTAAATCTATTTCTCGTAGTCCGTAGTGGATGCTGGGACTCCGTAAGGACCATGGGGATTAGCGGCTCCGCAGGAGACAGGGCACAACTATAAAGAAAGCTTTAGGACTACCTGGTGTGCACTGGCTCCTCCCACTATGACCCTCCTCCAGACCTCAGTTAGGATACTGTGCCCGGAAGAGCTGACACAAATAGGAAGGATTTTGAATCCCGGGTAAGACTCATACCAGCCACACCAATCACACCGTATAACTCGTGATACTATACCCAGTTAACAGTATGAAATATAACTGAGCCTCTCAACAGATGGCTCAACAATAACCCTTTAGTTAGGCAATAACTATAAACAAGTATTGCAGACAATCCGCACTTGGGATGGGCGCCCAGCATCCACTACGGACTACGAGAAATAGATTTACCGGTGAGTAAAATCTTATTTTCTCTGACGTCCTAAGTGGATGCTGGGACTCCGTAAGGACCATGGGGATTATACCAAAGCTCCCAAACGGGCGGGAGAGTGCGGATGACTCTGCAGCACCGAATGAGCAAACTCTAGGTCCTCCTCAGCCAGGGTATCAAACTTGTAGAATGTTGCAAAAATGTTTGAACCCGACCAAGTAACAGCTCGGCAAAGTTGTAAAGCCGAGACCCCTCGGGCAGCCGCCCAAGAAGAGCCCACTTTCCTCGTGGAATGGGCTTTTACAGATTTAGGGTGCGGCAGTCCAGCCGCAGCATGTGCAAGTTGAATCGTGCTACAGATCCAGCGAGCAATTGTCTGCTTAGAAGCAGGAGCACCCAGCTTGTTGGGTGCATACAGGATAAATAGCGAGTCAGTTTTCCTGACTCCAGCCGTCCTGGAAACATATACTTTTCAGGGCCCTGACTACGTCCAGTAACTTGGAATCCTCCAAGTCCCAAGTAGCCGCAGGCACCACAATAGGTTGGTTCACATGAAAAACTGATACCACCTTAGGAAGGAATTGGGAACGAGTCCTCAATTCCGCCTTATCCATATAAAATACAGATAAGAGCTTTTGTATGACAAAGCTGCCAATTCTGATACATCCCTGGCCGACGCCACGGCCCACAGCATGACCACTTTCCACGTGAGGTATTGTAGCTCCACGGATTTAAGTGGCTCAACCCAATGCGACTTCAGGAAATCCAACACCACGTTGAGATCCCACGGTGCCACTGGAGGCACAAACGGGGGCTGACTATGCAGCACTCCCTTAACAAAAGTCCGAACTTCAGGCAGTGAAGCCAGTTTTATTTTGGAAGAAAATCGATAGAGCCGAAATCTGGACCTTCATGGAACCCAATTTTAGGCCCATAGTCACCTCTGACTGTAGGAAGTGCAGAAATCGACATAGCTGAAATTTCTCCTTTGGGGCCTTCCTGGCCTTACAGCACGCAACATATTTCCACCATATGCGGTGATAATGGTTTGCGTTCACTTCTTTCCTAGCTTTAAATAGCGTAGGGATAACTTCCTCCGGAATGCCCTTTTCCTTCAGGATCCGGCGTTCAACCGCCATGCCGTCACACGCAGCCGCGGTACGTCTTGGAACAGACAGGGCCCCTGCTGCAGCAGGTCCTGTCTGAGCGTCAGAGGCCATGGGTCCTCTGAGATCATTTCTTGGAGTTCTGGTTACCAAGCTCTTCTTGGCCAACCCGGAACAATGAGTATAGTTCTTACTCCTCTCCTTCTTATTATTCTCATTACCCTGGGTAAGAGAGGCAGAGAAGGGAACACAAACACCGACTGGTACACCCACGGTGTTACCAGAGCGTCCACAGCTATCGCCTAAGGGTCCCCTGACCTGGCGCAATATCTTTGTAGCTTTTTGTTGAGGCGGGACGCCATCATGTCCACCTGTGGCCTTTCCCAACGGTGTACAATCATTTGGAAAACTTCTGGATGAAGTCCCCACTCTCCCGGGTGGAGGTCGTGTCTTCTGAGAAAGTCTGCTTCTCAGTTGTCCACTCCGGGAATGAACACTGCTGACAGTGCTAACACATGATTTTCCGCCCATCGGAGAATCCTTGTGGCTTCTGCCATCGCCATCCTGCTTCTTGTGCCGCCCTGTCGGTTTACATGAGCGACCGCCGTGATGTTGTCTGACTGGATCAGCACCGGCCGGTGTTGAAGCAGGGGTCTAGCCTGACTTAGGGCATTGTAAATGGCCCTTAGTTCCAGAATATTTATGTGAAGGGAAGTCTCCTGACTTTTCCATAGCCTTGGAAGTTTCTTCCCTGTGTGACTGCCCCCCAGCCTCGAAGGCTGGCATCCGTGGTCACCAGGACCCAGTCCTGTATGCCGAATCTGCGGCCCCCTAGAAGATGAGCACTCTGCAGCCACCACAACAGCGACACCCTGGCCCTTGGAGACAGGGTTATCCGCCGATGCATCTGAAGATGCGACCCGGACCACTTGTCCAACAGATCCCACTGGAAAATCCTTGCATGGGACCTGGCGAATGGAATTTCTTCGTAAGAAGCTACCATCCTTCCCAGGGCTCGCGTGCATTGATGCACCGACACCTGTATACGTATTAGGAGGTCTCTGTCTAGAGACGACAACTCCTTGGACTTCTCCTCCGGGAGAAACCCTTTTTATCCTGTTCTGTGTTCAGAACCATACCCAGGAACAGTAGACGCGTCGTAGGAACCAGCTGCGACTTTGGAATATTCAGAATCCAGCCGTGCTGTTGTAGCACTTCCCGAGATAGTGCTACCCCGACGAACAACTGCTCCCTGGACCTCGCCTTTATAAGGAGATCGTCCAAGTACGGGATAATTATTTCGGCCATTACCTTGGTAAATACCTCTGTGCCGGGGACAGACCAACGGCAACGTCTGGAATTGGTAATGACAATCCTGTACCACAATTTTGAGGTACTCCTGGTGAAGAGGGTAAATAGGGACATGCAGGTAAGCATCCTTGATGTCCAGTGATACCATGAAATTCTCCAGGCTTGCAATAATCGCCCTGAGCGATTCCATTTTGAACTTGAACCTTCGTATATAAGTGTTCAAGGCTTTCAATTTTAGAATGGGTCTCACCGAACCGTCTGGTTTCGGTACCACAACATTTTGGAATAGTAACCCCGGCCTTGTTGAAGGAGGGGTACCTTGATTTCACCTGCTGGAAGTACAGCTTGTGAATTGCCGCCAGTACTACCTTTCTCCGAGGGCAGCAGGCAAGGCTGATGTGAGGTAACGGCGAGGGGGAGTCGCCTCGAACTCCAGCCTGTATCCCTGTGATACTATTTGCAGAACCTAGGGATCCACCTGTTGGCAAGCCCACTGGTCCCTGAAGTTCCCGAGACGCGCCCCTACCGCACCTGTCTCCACCTGTGGAGCCCCAACGTCATGCGGTGGACTCAGAGGAAGCGGGGGAAGAATTTTGATCCTGGGAACTGGCTGCTGGTGCAGCTTTTTCCTTCTTCCCTTGTCTCTGTGCAGAAAGGAAGCGCCTTTGACCCGCTTGCTTTTCTGAAGCCGAAAAGACTGTACCTGAAAATACAGTGCTTTCTTAGGCTGTGAGGAAACCTGAGGTAAAAAATTTTCTTCCCAGCTGTTGCTGTGGATACGAGGTCCCAGAGACCATCCCCAAACAATTCCTCACCCTTATAAGGCAGAATCTCCATGTGCCTGTTATAGGCAGCATCACCTGTCCACTGCCGGGTTTCTAATACCCTCCTGGCAGAATGGACATTGCATTAATTCTGGATGCCAGCCGGCAAATATCCCTCTGTGCATCCTTTATATCTAAGACGACGTCTTTAATATGCTCTATGTTAGCAAACTATTATCCCTGTCTTAGAGTATTAATATTATCTGACTGGGTATCAGACCATGCTGCAGCAGCACTATTTATGCTGAGGCAATTGCAGGTCTCAGTATATAACCTGAGTGTGTATATACAGACTTCAGGATAGCCTCCTGCTTTTTATCAGCAGGCTCCTTCAAGGTGGCCGTATCCTAAGACGGCAGTGCCACCTTTTTTGACAAACGTGTGAGCGCCTTATCCACCCTAAGGGATATCTCCCAACGTGACCTATCCTCTGGCGGGAAAGAGTACGCCATCAGTAACTTTTTAGAAATTACCAGTTTCTTATCGGTGGAACCCACGCTACTTTACACACTTTATTCATTTATCTGATGGGGGAACAAAACACTGGCTGCTTTTTCTCCTCAAAAATAAAACCCCTTTTATGTGGTACTTGGGTTCATGTCAGAAATGCGTAACACATTTTTCATTGCCGAGATCATGTAACGGATGTTCCTAGTGGATTGTGTATATGTCTCAACCTCGTCGACACTGGAGTCAGACTCCGTGTCGACATCTGTGTCCGCCATCTGAGGTAAAGGGCGCTTTTTTGAGCCCCTGATGGCCTTTGAGACGCCTGGGCAGGCGCGGTCTGAGAAGCCGGCTGTCCCACAGCTGTTATACGTCATCCAGCCTTCTATGTAAGGAGTTGACATTTTCGGTTAATACCTTCCACCTATCCATCCACTCTGGTGTCGGCCCCACAGGGGGCAACAACCCATTTATCGGCCTCTGCTCCACCTCCACGTAACCTTCCTCATCCCGCATGTCGACACCGCCGTACCGACACACAGCACACACACAGGGAATGCTCTGACTGAGGACAGGACCCCACAAAGTCCTTTGGGGAGACAGAGAGAGAGTATGCCAGCACACACCAGAGCGCTATATAATGCAGGGATTAACACTATAACTGAGTGATTTTTCCCCCAATAGCTGCTTGTATAAACAATATTGCGCCTAAATTTAGTGCCCCCCCTCTCTTTTTAACCCTTTGAGCCTGAAAACTACAGGGGAGAGCCTGGGGAGCTGTCTTCCAGCTGCACTGTGAAGAGAAAATGGCGCCAGTGTGCTGAGGGAGATAGCTCCGCCCCTTTTTTGCGGACTTTTCTCCCGCTTTTTTATGGATTCTGGCAGGGGTATTTATCACATATATAGCCTCTGGGGCTATATATTGTGATATATTTGCCAGCCAAGGTGTTTTTATTGCTGCTCAGGGCGCCCCCCCCCCCAGCGCCCTGCACCCTCAGTGACCGAAGTGTGAAGTGTGTATGAGGAGCAATGGCGCACACCTGCAGTGCTGTGCGCTACCTTGGTGAAGACAGATGTCTTCTGCCGCCGATTTTCCGGACTCTTCTTGCTTCTGGCTCTGTAAGGGGGCCGGCGGTGCGGCTCCGGGACCGAACATCAATGGCCGGTTCCATGCGGTCGATCCCTCTGGAGCTAATGGTGTCCAGTAGCCTAAGAAGCCCAAGCTACCACCAGTTAGGTAGGTTCGCTTCTTCTCCCCTTAGTCCCTCGCTGCAGTGAGTCTGTTGCCAGCAGATCTCACTGTAAAATAAAAAACCTAAAATATACTTTCTTTCTAGGAGCTCAGGAGAGCCCCTAGAGTGCATCCAGCTCAGCTGGGCACAAGAATCTAACTGAGGTCTGGAGGAGGGTCTTAGTGGGAGGAGCCAGTGCACACCAGGTAGTCCTAAAGCTTTCTTTAGTTGTGCCCAGTCTCCTGCAGAGCCGCTAATCCCCATGGTCCTTACGGAGTCCCAGCATCCACTTAGGACGTCAGAGAAATTTGTTTTCAGCATGTTGCTGCAAATGGTCCATGCCTGTTGGCGTGTGTTATGTTAAATGCCATGTTGTGCGGCATGGTTGAGGTGTGAGCTGGTATGAATCTCACCATTAATATAAAAGTAAATCCTTTCCTCGAAATGTCCGTCTCCCTGGGCACAGTTCCTATAACTGAGGTCTGGAGGAGGGGCATAGAGGGAGGAGTCAGTTCGCACCCTTTGAAAAATCTTAGAGTGCCCATGCCTCCTGCGGAACCGTCTATACCCCATGGTACTGAAGTGGACCCCAGCATCCTCTACGGACTAGGAGAAAAGGATTTACCGGTAGGTAATAAAATCCTGTTTTTCCTGTCACACACTGCTATCCATACCCTCCAACTGTACCTTTCTAGCAGATGCAGGACCTTTTTTTATGGTCTGTACCGATTTTTGGCTCCCCAAACTTCCATTGTATGTATAGGAAAAGGGGGCGTGGCCACATCACCTTTACCTGTGGCCATGCCCCCTTTTTGGATTTGTACCTTTTTTTATGTGTACAATGTTGGAGGGTATGTGCTATCGGAAGCGGCTGCCCTCTCTCCCCTACCACCTTGCCTCCTCCAGCTCCGGCACTCTCTGAGCCGTGCACATAGGCATGCGCAGCTAATTTTATTAGGTGGTGCACCGCAGGAGGGGCGTGTCTAGCACCACCTTTTGGGCGTGTCTAGCACCGCCTTTTGGGCATGTCTAGCACCAGCACCGCCCAGGAACATATGTAGCACTATTTCACATTCTTTCAGTAAAATCACATAGCTTAATCTAATTTATCCCTAGTTCCTAATAATAAAGTAGATATAATACACCCCAGAGAAATAAAATGATACATAATGATGTGACCACCGGCCGATACTGACTGTCCGCTACGGCATAACCCTCAGTCCTAGCTTCCGTTGCACCCTATCGCTGCTTACACTTCCCCAACCTATCCCTGACCCAGCGGCTGAACTAGAGAGTTGTGGGCCTAGGTGCATATGCACCCCCCACCCCTTGCACCCCCCAAGCACCTACACCCTAATTCTTAGTGGGACATTCTGAAAAATACGGGAGATATAGGGGGCTGAACATTTGAGTTTTAATATAACACAAGCACAGTTTAAAATATACACATGTTCCATCACAGCCACATCTGCCTCTTTCTATGCCATAAGAATCCTCTGTAAGACACTAGCATTTGTCATACATGTCCCCATGCTCACCAGCTACTGACAGTAGTGCCCATTATTCACATTGTGCCACACAGTATGAGCCAAAATTCACATTACGCCACACGGTATGAGATGAATTCCACATTACGCGACACAGTATGATTCAAATTCACCTTACGCCACATGGTATGAGACGAAATTCATATTATGTCACACAGTAGGCATAATAGTAGACAGTGGTAGAAGTAAATGACTGCAGGTCAGCTGGCACCTCGGCCACCGAGAGAGAAAGGGGGAGAGAGATCCCCCCCCCCCCCCTCCCGGAAGAGAGGAGGGGGGGGGGGGGGAGAAAAGAAGGGAGAAGGAGGGGGGATAGGTTACGGAGAAGGAGAGAGACAGAGGGGCCCATTTATCAAAAAATATTTCCGGCTATGTCCCCAAAAAACACCCGTTTTTGGGGGTTAGCCGCAAGTATTACGTTTCCCTGGTATGTATAAAGGAGGGATTGCAGCAGGTATCGGAGAAACCTACAGTAATCCCTCCATTTCCGCCGCAGCCGCATCCCCCATAGATTTCTATGGGGGGATGCAATGCTGCCCAATGTATCAATATCGGGAATGTTCACATTTCCGATATTGTTCCCTGCAGCTACTGCAATATTTGACTGCAGTAGCCCATTGTAACCTATGGGCTACAGATCAGGTACAGCAGATCCGGCTGGGATCCCCGAGAACCTTCAGCTAGAAATGCCTCAGTGCATCGCGGTTACCCGAAGGGATCGCATATTGCAATGTGATCCTGGGCGGTAAGATCCCGCCCAGATCACATTCAATATGTAATCCATAGAAAGAGAGGGAGGGAGAGTGGGGGAGATAGAGAGGGGGGTGGGGGGGAGGGAGAGAGAGGTAAAGATAGGGAGATAGGGGGGACGAGAGAGGGGAAGGGAAAGATATTTATTTTATTTATTTGCAGCTTCTTATAAAGCACAGTATGTTCTGTTGCGCTTTACAATTAGATAGATGGAGATATAGTAAAAATATTCTGGCACTTACCACACTGTGTCTGTGTCACTTGCCTCATGGGTGGGGAGGGTGCCTGCATTTGCTGTGTGGAATTGGCAATGTTGCAGTTTGTGCCCGGTTGCCTCCTCCTGCCGCTCTTCTGTCATGCTGCGGTTCCAGTCACGACTGTTCCAGCCGGGTAGTGTTCCTCCTGCTCCTCATGGATCATGTATGGCTGCTACACAAGATATAGAAGATGGGGGTGGGGTCAGAACCGCGGGGCCCCTCAGAACACGGGTGTACTCTTTGCACCCCTATGTTGCCGAGTCTGCTGACACACAGACACAGTAACACATACACACACTCTAACACACACTGTCAGATACACTGACACAACTTACCTTCTCCTTCCTGGCCGGGCTTCATGGGATTGCTGCTGTTAGATATCCAACTGCAGGGCTGCACACAGATCGCCGGGTCCAGGGAAAGTTGGGGGTGTGGCCTAATCGCGGACCCCCGTGGCCACGCCCACTTTGAGAGAAAAACCCTCCATATCAGCAGGAACTGCCTGGTAGGGGCAGAGGGCAGGACACGGCACGGCACGGGACCTCAGTCACTGCATACAGAGCAGCAAGCTGGACTCGGCGGTGGGCTCTACTCCACTGTGCTGCAGCAGGTGTGGGGGGTGCCGCACATTAGGGGGTGCCTGTGCGCACCAGGCACCCCCGTGCGCAGTCCGCACGCCTATGGCCGTGCAGGCAGTGCGGTGGCCACCCCTCCCCTCCAGTGTCTCCTTCTCTGGGGTCCTGAGCCTGTCACAAGCTCCGCCCCCAGACTACACGAGGAGCTGCAGCTGCTGCAGGAAGCCTGGTACTGAATGTTTATGTAGTGTGTACTGTGTGTGTGTGTATATGTGGTGGTGTGTGTACTTTGTGTATATGCAGCAGTGGTGTGTTTATATGTGGTGGGGTGTGTGCTGTATGTGTATATTCAGCAGTGGTGGGTGTGTTGGTGTACTGTGTGTATATATGCAGCAGTGGTGTGTGTTTATGTGGTGGTGTGTGTACTGCATGTGTATATATTCAGCAGTGGTGGGTGTGTTGGTGTACTGTGTGTGTGTCAGGGACGTGCAGTCAGGGGAGGCAGTGCCTCCCCTGTCATTACTCCCTTGTCATTAATGATTACAATAATACACAGAAGATACTTATGACACAGATTCTGTGTTATAAGTGTCTTCTTTATATTATTCTGATCATTTTATGACTTTAAATTCGTTTGGGAGGCACTGATAGCAGTGCCTCCCGTTTACAATGGTATCAGGGATAGAGCAGGTGGGCGGAGCCAAACACTGGGCTGTAAAAGTCCATTGAAAAAAAGCTGTGAAAGCGGAACATATACATGTGCCTCGTTGACAGGGATTGGACAGCGGATCCAGGCTGGATCCGCTGGTCCAATCACCTATACGAGGTGGCGGAACAAGGCTCCCTCCCCTCTCTTCATCCCCACTGACTGGCTGATGTTGATGATCCATCCTGAAAGGAGCCGCCCGTACCTGGTGCTTTCCGTTACCCGTTAGCTTGCTGCGGCGGGTAGGCTGGAGAGACAAGTGCGGCAGGAGATAATCAGCGGCGGCGGACCAGGAGGTAAGCCCGGAGCTGGGAGTGCATTGCTGGCAGCGCTGGGGAGGCCGGAGAGACAAGTGTGGCAGCAGATAATTAGCGGCGGCAGACCCGGAGGCGGTGGTAAGCCCGGAGCTGGGAGTGCATTGCTGGCTCCCAGCTCCGGCCTTACCACCGCCTCCGGGTCTGCCGCCGCTAATTATCTGCTGCCACACTTGTCTCTCCGGCCTCCCTGGCGCTGCCAGCTACAGGGTAACCAGCGGTGTGTGGTGCTCTCCTCCTCCTCCTCCCAAGGAAGCAGCCCCAGTTGCTCCGGCGCCTGCTTCACTCTCCCGCCGGCTGCATTGCACAAGGACACAGGTGAGAGGGGCTAGGGGGCAAAGTTGCAGTATTGTGGGGGCATTACTAGTGACTGGCACTACAGGGGGCGTCAAGTGTATCTGGCACTACAGGGGGAATTATGCGTAACTGGCACTACAGGGGGAATTATGCATAACTGACACTACAAGGGGGAATTATGCGTAACTGACACTACAGGGGGAATTATGCGTAACTGGCACTACAAGGGGGAATTATGCGTAACTGACACTACAGTGGGAATTATGCGTAACTGACACTACAGGGGGAATTATGCGTAACTGACACTACAGGGGGAATTATGCGTAACTGGCACTACAAGGGGAATTATGCGTAACTGACACTACAAGGGGGAATTATGCGTAACTGACACTACAGGGGGAATTATGCGTAACTGGCACTACAAGGGGGAATTATGCGTAACTGACACTACAGGGGGAATTATGCGTAACTGATACTACAGGGGGAATTATGCGTAACTGACACTACAGGGGAAATTATGCGTAACTGGCACTACAGGGGGAATTATGCGTAACTGGCACTACAGGAGGAATTATGCGTAACTGGCACTACAAGGGGGAATTATGCGTAACTGACACTACAAGGGGAATTATGCGTAACTGACACTACAGGGGGAATTATGCGTAACTGACACTACAGGGGGAATTATGCGTAACTGACACTACAAGGGGAATTATGCGTAACTGACACTACAGGGCACTACAAGGGGAATTATGCGTAACTGGCACTACAAGGGGAATTATGCGTAACTGACACTACAAGGGGAATTATGCGTAACTGACACTACAGGGGGAATTATGCGTAACTGGCACTGCAAGGGGAATTATGCGTAACTGGCACTACAAGGGGAATTATGCGTAGCTGGCACTACAAAGGGAATTATGCGTAACTGGCACTGCAGGGGGCATTTTGTGTAATTGGCACTATACTGCGGCATTACATGTAACTTGCACTATATTTGGGGCATTACGTGTATCTGGCACTATACTGGGATATTATGTCTAACTGGCATTATACTGGGGACATTACGTGTATCTAGCACTGTACTGGGGCATTATGTGTATCTGGCACTGCACTGGGTCATAATGTGTAACTGGCACTATACTGGGCGCATTACGTTTATCTGGCACTATACTGGGGCATTAGTTGTAAGGAGCACTACTGTGGGCATTATGTGTAAGGATGCCAATTGTGTGTGTAGGGGGGGGTGATAATACGGTATATATATTTGTAATTTGATAACAAGATATAGTTGCAAGGCCACGTCCACTTTCCTAGGTGCGAGCGCACATTGGGGAAAGGAAATGGCACTTCAAAAGATCTCGCTCAGGTTACTAGTAGGCCTGGAGCCAGCTCTCGCTGCTGTCTGGATACTTTGGGGTCTGTCCTGTAATCACAGTATATACACAATATGCAGTACCAGCCCACCCCCCATGTACTCTAATGTATCTGCTGTTCAGAAAAAGTGAGCTGAGGTTTGTATTCTTTTGCTGCTGGGGATGTCCTGGAGAAGCTGGTGCCTCCCCAGCCGTTGACCTCACCGCACGTCACTGGTGTGTGTATATGCAGCAGTGGTGTGTGTGTATATGTGGTGGTGTGTGTACTGTATGTGTATATTCAGCAGTGGTGTGTTGGTGTACTGTGTGTGTGTGTGTATGCAGCAGTGGTGTGTGTATATGTGGTGGTGTGTGTACTGTATATATTCAGCAGCGGTGTGTGTGTGTGTGTGTGTGTGTGTGTGTGTGTGTGTGTGTGTGTGTGTGTATATGTGCTAGTGTGTACTGTATGTGTATATTCAGAAGCGGTGGGTTTGTTGGTGTACTGTGTGTGAATAGGCAGCAGGGGGGTGTGTGTGTGTGTGTGTGTGTGTGTGTGTGTGTGTGTGTGTGTGTGTGTGTGTGTGTAGGCCGTGGAGTGGAAGCGCTACTACCTAGCACAAACTGCACCGTTCCTCACCGCCTGCCAGAGTGATACCATCAGCCGGAGACTGCTGCCGCTGGACGCAGCGGCAGCACCACGGGCAGCAGGAGCCTGACACGCTAGTCAGACCCGGACTGCACACTGGACGCACCTACGGACCCTTAACCACTATAAAGATCAAAGGTAGGTAAAGTGAGGGGAAACTGACGGACTGTGCAAAATAACACCACGATCCACTATCCACCAATTTCTCAATTTTTACTAATATTTCTCTGACGTCCTAGTGGATGCTGGGAACTCCGTAAGGACCATGGGGGAATAGCGGGCTCCGAAGGAGGCTGGGCACTCTAGAAAGATTTATGACTACCTGGTGTGCACTGGCTCCTCCCACTATGACCCTACTCCAAGCCTCAGTTAGATTTTGTGCCCGGCCGAGGTTGGATGCACACTAGGGGCTCTCCTGAGCCTTTAGAAAGAAAGTATAGAAATTAGGTTTTTTATTTTCAGTGAGACCTGCTGGCAACAGGCTCACTGCAGCGAGGGACTAAGGGGAGAAGAAGCGAACCTGCCTGCTTGCAGCCAGCTTCGGCTTCTTAGGCTACTGGACACCATTAGCTCCAGAGGGATCGACCGCAGGCCCAGCCTTGGTGTTCGGTCCCGGAGCCGCGCCGCCGTCCCCCTTACAGAGCCAGAAGCAAGAAGAGGTCCGGAAAATCGGCGGCAGAAGACATCAGTCTTCACCAAGGTAGCGCACAGCACTGCAGCTGTGCGCCATTGCTCCTCACACACACTTCACACTCCGGTCACTGAGGGTGCAGGGCGCTGAGGGGGCGCCCTGAGAAGCAATAATAACACCTTGGCTGGCAAAAATACCACAATATATAGCCCCAGGGGCTATATATGTGGAAAATACCCCTGCCAGAATATAGGAAAAAGCGGGAGAATAGTCCGCGGAAAAGGGGCGGAGCTATCTCCTTCAGCACACTGGCGCCATTTTTCCCTCACAGCTCCGCTGGAAGGAAGCTCCCTGGCTCTCCCCTGCAAGGGTAAAAAAGAGAGGGGGGGCACTAAATTTAGGCGCAGTATACATTTATATAGAAAAAGCAGCTATAGGGGACATAACTCAGTTAGTCCCTGCATTATATAGCGCTCTGGTGTGTGCTGGCATACTCTCACTCTGTCCCCCCAAAGGGCTTTTGTGGGTCCTGTCCTCTGTTGGAGCATTCCCTGTGTGTGTGCGGTGTGTCGGTACGGCTGTGTCGACATGTTTGATGAGGATAATGATGTGGAGACGGAGCAGATGCCTTTAGAAGGGATGTCACCCCCTGCGGGGCAGACACCTGAGTGGATGAGCTTATGGAAAGAAATGAGTGCACGTATAGACTCCTTACATAAGAAATTTGACGACATGCCAAATGTGGGACAGCCGACTTCTCAGCTTGTGCCTGTCCAGGCGTCTCAAAGGTCATCAGGGGCTCTGAAACGCCCGCTACCTCAGACCGCAGACCCAGATGTCGACACTGATACTGACACCAGTGTCGACGACGATGAGTCTAACCTGATGCCCACTAAGGCCATTCACTGCATGATTGAGGCAATGAAAGAGGTGTTACACATTTCTGATATAAATACAGGTACCACTAAAAAGGGTATTATGTTTGGGGAGAAAAAACTACCCGTAGTTTTTCCCCCATCAGATGAATTAAATGAAGTGTGTGAAGAAGCGTGGGCTTTCCCTGATAAAAAATTGGTAATTCCTAAGAAGGTACTAATGGCGTTCCCTTTCCCGCCAGAGGATAGGTCACGTTGGGAAACACCTCCTAGGGTGGATAAAGCGCTCACACGTTTGTCTAAAAAGGTGGCACTACCGTCTCCGGATACGGCCGCCCTCAAGGAACCTGCTGATAGAAAGCAGGAGGCGATCCTGAAGTCTGTATGCACACACTCAGGCATTATACTTAGGCAAGCTATTGCGTCAGCATGGATGTGCAGTGCTGCCGCCGCGTGGTCAGATAAACTGTCAGAAAATATTGACACACTAGACAGAGACACGATCCTGCTAACCATAGACCATATCAAAGACTCAGTCTTATATATGAGAGATGCACAGAGGGAAATCTGCCGGCTGGCATCTAAAGTAAGTGCATTGGCCCTCATTCCGAGTTGTTCGCTCGGTATTTTTCATCGCATCGCAGTGAAAATCCGCTTAGTACGCATGCGCAATGGTCGCACTGCGACTGCGCCAAGTAACTTTACTATGAAGAAAGTATTTTTACTCACGGCTTTTTCTTCGCTCCGGCGATCGTAATGTGATTGACAGGAAATGGGTGTTACTGGGCGGATACACGGCGTTTCAGGGGCGTGTGGCTGAAAACGCTACCGTTTCCGGAAAAAACGCAGGAGTGGCCGGGGAAACGGTGGGAGTGCCTGGGCGAACGCTGGGTGTGTTTGTGACGTCAACCAGGAACGACAAGCACTGAAATGATCGCACAGGCAGAGTAAGTCTGGAGCTACTCTGAAACTGCTAACTCGTTTGTAATCGCAATATTGCGCGTACGTCGGTCGCAATTTTAAGAAGCTAAGATTCACTCCCAGTAGGCGGCGGCTTAGCGTGTGTAACTCTGCTACATTCGCCTTGCGAGCGAACAACTCGGAATGAGGGCCATTGTCCATTTCTGCTAGGAGAGGCTTATGGACTCGCCAGTGGACAGGAGATGCAGATTCTAAAAGGCACATGGAAGTTTTGCCTTATAAGGGTGAGGAATTATTTGGGGATGGTCTCTCGGACCTAGTTTCCACAGCAACGTCTGGGAAGTCAGCATTTTTACCCCATGTCCCCTCACAGCCTAAGAAGGCGCCGTTTTATCAGGTTCAGTCCTTTCGGACCCAGAAAAACAAGCGTGGAAAAGGCGGGTCTTTTCTGTCCAGAGGCAGAGGTAGGGGAAAAAGGCTGCAACAAACAGCAGGTTCCCAGGAGCAAAAGTCCTCCCCCGCTTCTTCTTCCAAGTCCGCCGCATGACGGTGGGGCTCCACAGGCGGAGCCAGGTACGGTGGGGGGCCGCCTCAAGAATTTCAGCGATCAGTGGGCTCGCTCACAGGTGGATCCCTGGATCCTTCAAATAGTATCTCAGGGGTACAAACTGGAATTCGAGGCGTCTCCACCCCACCGGTTCCTAAAATCTGCCTTGCCGATTGCTCCCTCAGACAGGGAGGCGGTACTAGCGGCAATTCACAAGCTGTATTCCCAGCAGGTGATAATCAGGGTACCCCTACTTCAACAAGGCCGGGGTTACTACTCCACACTATTTGTGGTGCCGAAACCGGACGGTTCGGTGAGACCCATTTTAAATTTGAAATCCTTGAACACATACATAAAAAAATTCAAGTTCAAGATGGAATCGCTCAGGGCGGTTATTGCAAGCCTGGACGAGGGGGATTACATGGTATCCCTGGACATCAAGGATGCTTACTTGCATGTCCCCATTTACCATCCTCACCAGGAGTACCTCAGATTTGTGGTACAGGATTGCCATTACCAATTCCAGACGCTGCCGTTTGGACTGTCCACGGCACCGAGGGTATTTACCAAGGTTATGGCGGAAATGATGATACTCCTTCGAAAAAAGGGAGTTTTAATTATCCCGTACTTGGACAACCTCCTAATAAAGGCGAGATCCAAGGAACAGTTGTTGGTGGGAGTAGCACTATCTCAGGAAGTGCTGCACCAGCACTGCTGGATTCTGAATATCCCAAAGTCACAGCTGGTTCCGACGACACGGCTACTGTTCCTGGGTATGATTCTGGATACAGTCCAGAAAAAAGTGTTTCTCCCGGAGGAGAAAGCCAGGGAGTTGTCATCTCTAGTCAGAGACCTCCTGAAACCAAAACAGGTATCGGTGCATCAATGAACGCGGGTCCTGTGAAAGATGGTAGCTTCTTACGAAGCAATTCCCTTCGGCAGGTTCCATGCCAGAATCTTTCAGTGGGACCTATTGGACAGGACTGGGTCCTGGTGACCACGGATGCCAGCCTTCGAGGCTGGGGGGCAGTCACACGGGGAAGAAACTTCCAAGGACTATGGTCGAGTCAGGAGACTTCCCTTCACATAAATATTCTGGAACTAAGGGCCATTTACAATGCCCTAAGTCAAGCAAAATCCCTGCTCCTACACCAGCCGGTGCTGATCCAGTCAGACAACATCACGGCAGTCGCCCATGTAAATCGACAGGGAGGCACAAGAAGCAGGATGGCAATGGCAGAAGCCACAAGAATTCTCCGATGGGCGGAGAATCATGTACTAGCACTGTCAGCAGTGTTCATTCCGGGAGTGGACAACTGGGAAGCAGACTTCCTCAGCAGACACGACCTCCACCCGGGAGAGTGGGGACTTCATCCAGAAGTCTTCCAGATGCTGGTAAACCGTTGGGAAAAACCACAGGTGGACATGATGGCGTCCCGCCTCAACAAAAAGTTAAAAAGATATTGCGCCAGGTCAAGGGACCCTCGGGCGATAGCTGCGGACGCTCTAGTGACACCGTGGGTGTACCAGTCGGTTTATGTGTTCCCTCCTCTGCCTCTCATACCAAAGGTATTGAGAATAATAAGAAAGCGAGGAGTAAACACAATTCTCGTGGTTCCGGATTGGCCAAGACGAGCGTAGTACCCGGAACTTCAAGAGATGATCTCAGAGGACCCGTGGCCTCTGCCGCTCAGACAGGACCTGCTACAGCAGGGGCCCTGTCTGTTCCAAGACTTACCGCGGCTGCGTTTGACGGCATGGCGGTTGAACGCCGGATCCTGAAGGAAAAGGGTATTCCGGAAGAAGTCATTCCTACGCTTATTAAAGCCAGGAAAGATGTTACGGCAAATCATTATCACCGCATATGGCGGAAATATGTTGCATGGTGCGAGGCCAAAAAGGCCCCAACAGAGAAATTTCAACTAGGTCGATTTCTGCATTTCCTGCAAGCAGGAGTGAATATGGGCCTAAAACTAGGCTCCATTAAAGTACAGATCTCGGCTCTGTCGATTTTCTTTCAAAAAGAACTAGCTTCAGTACCTGAAGTTCAGACATTTGTGAAAGGAGTGCTGCATATTCAGCCCCCGTTTGTGCCTCCTGTGGCACCTTGGGATCTCAACGTGGTGTTGAGTTTCTTAAAATCACATTGGTTTGAGCCACTAAAAACCGTGGATCTAAAATATCTCACGTGGAAAGTGGTCATGTTATTGGCCTTGGCTTCAGCCAGGCGAGTGTCAGAATTGGCGGCTTTATCATGTAAAAGCCCTTATCTGATTTTCCATATGGATAGGGCAGAATTGAGGACTCGTCCCCAGTTTCTCCCTAAGGTGGTGTCAGCGTTTCACCTGAACCAGCCTATTGTGGTGCCTGCGGCTACTAGGGATTTGGAGGACTCCAAGTTGCTAGACGTTGTCAGGGCCCTGAAAATATATGTTTCCAGGACGGCTGGAGTCAGAAAATCTGACTCGCTGTTTATCCTGTATGCACCCAACAAGCTGGGTGCTCCTGCTTCTAAGCAGACTATTGCTCGCTGGATTTGTAGTACAATTCAGCTTGCACATTCTGTGGCAGGCCTGCCACAGCCAAAATCTGTAAATGCCCATTCCACAAGGAAGGTGGGCTCATCTTGGGCGGCTGCCCGAGGGGTCTCGGCTTTACAACTTTTCCGAGCAGCTACTTGGTCAGGGGCAAACACTTTTGCAAAATTCTACAAATTTGATACCCTGGCTGAGGAGGACCTGGAGTTCTCTCATTCGGTGCTGCAGAGTCATCCGCACTCTCCCGCCCGTTTGGGAGCTTTGGTATAATCCCCATGGTCCTTACGGAGTTCCCAGCATCCACTAGGACGTCAGAGAAAATAAGAATTTACTCACCGGTAATTCTATTTCTCGTAGTCCGTAGTGGATGCTGGGCGCCCATCCCAAGTGCGGATTGTCTGCAATACTTGTAAATAGTTATTGCTAACTAAAGGGTTATTGTTGAGCCATCTGTTGAGAGGCTCAGTTGTTTTCATACTGTCAAACTGGATATAGTATCACGAGTTGTACGGTGTGATTGGTGTGGCTGGTATGAGTCTTACCCGGGATTCAAAATCCTTCCTTATTATGTCAGCTCGTCCGGGCACAGTGTCCTAACTGAGGCTTGGAGGAGGGTCATAGTGGGAGGAGCCAGTGCACACCAGGTAGTCATAAATCTTTCTAGAGTTCCCAGCCTCCTTCGGAGCCCGCTATTCCCCCATGGTCCTTACGGAGTTCCCAACATCCACTACGGACTACGAGAAATAGAATTACCGGTGAGTAAATTCTTATTTTTTCTTTACAGGTGCCACGTGTATATATATATATATATATATATATATATATATATATATAAAGGTGAGTATTGGACCGGCACTCCCACAAATGGTGCAGCTGCCCTGGTGCCTTCTGACAGAAATCCACTTACAGATGTACAGAAAAAATCAGCGGCACTCAGAGACTGTTTGAGTATTCAAAAAATCTATTAACAATTACTACAAAAAACTGCCAACGTTTCGGGACTGAATCGTCCCTTTTTCAAGGTGAGTTACTCACCTTGAAAAAGGGACGATTCAGTCCCGAAACGTTGGCAGTTTTTTGTAGTAATTGTTAATAGATTTTTTGACTACTCAAACAGTCTCTGAGTGCCGCTGATTTTTTCTGTACATCTATATATATATATATATATATATATATACATATATATATATATATATATATATATATATATATACAAACAGAAAGTTCAGCACTCACCAAAGCAAGCTCACTTATTTTCACAACATCAATAAATAAATGATGGGGGTTTAGTTAGTGGATTTGCCAATGCACGGAAGCCTGCAAACCGCTCGCCAAGGTACCCCATCTTCATGCAGGTCCTACACTATCACAGAGTCTCAAAATTAAAACCTAGCAACTGTATCACATAATATACCTGCAAATATGCCCACTTGGTTTACTGTGTATCTGCCAAATACTCCATGGCTTTTTAAGGTACACTAGTCACCTGACACTGGCTGATAAATTACTAAAGAACAGCTGACTCAGGTTTAAGATAATTGGGCTTGCATAGGGGTGCATGAACAAAGCTTGTGGCCACAGTTAATATGAGTTAAATAAGTGAGCTTGCTTTGGTGAGTGCTGAACTTTCTGTTTGTATATTTTTAAGTAGGTGGCCATGGGCTACATGCACCCCACCCTATGAGTGGTGAGTGCAGACACTGCACCACGCTTCTGGAGTGGTGAGTGCTGTGGTTTTACATTTGTTGGTATATTGTAGGGTTAATCTTTGGTTAACTCATATTAACTGTGGCCACAAGCTTTGTTCATGCACCCCTATGCAAGCCCAATTATGTTAAACCTGAGTCAGCTGTTCTTTAGTAATTTATCAGCCAGTGTCAGGTGACTAGTGTACCTTAAAAAGCCATGGAGTATTTGGCAGACACACAGTAAACCAAGTAGGCATATTTGCAGTTATATTATGTGTGACACAGTTGCTAGGTTTTAATTTTGAGACTCTGTGATAGTGTAGGACCTGCATGAAGGTGGGGTACCTTGGCGAGTTGTTTGCAGGCTTCCGTGCATTGGCCAATTCACTATCTAAACCCCCATCATTTATTTATTGATGTTGTGAAAATAAGTGAGCTTGCTTTGGTGAGTGCTGAACTTTCTGTTTGTATATTTCTCTAACGTCCTAGTGGATGCTGGGGACTCCGAAAGGACCATGGGGAATAGCGGCTCCGCAGGAGACTGGGCACAAAAGTAAAAAGCTTTAGGACTACCTGGTGTGCACTGGCTCCTCCCCCTATGACCCTCCTCCAAGCCTCAGTTAGATTTTTGTGCCCGAACGAGACGGGTGCAGGCTAAGGGGCTCTCCTGAGCTGCTTAGTGGAAAAGTTTAAAGTAGGTTTTTTATTTTCAGTGAGACCTGCTGGCAACAGGCTCACTGCATCGAGGGACTAAGGGGAGAGAAGCGAACTCACCTGCGTGCAGAGTGGATTGGGCTTCTTAGGCTACTGGACATTAGCTCCAGAGGGACGATCACAGGCCCAGCCATGGATGGGTCCCGGAGCCGCGCCGCCGGCCCCCTTACAGAGCCAGAAGACTGAAGAGGTCCGGAAAATCGGCGGCAGAAGACGTCCTGTCTTCTATAAGGTAGCGCACAGCACCGCAGCTGTGCGCCATTGCTCTCATGCACACTTCACACTCCGGTCACTGAGGGTGCAGGGCGCTGGGGGGGGCGCCCTGAGACGCAATAAAACACCTTTTTGTTGGCAAAAAATACATCACATATAGCTCCTGGGCTATATGGATGCATTTAACCCCTGCCAAATTTCCATAGAAAAGCGGGAGAAAGGCCGCCGTGAAGGGGGCGGAGCCTATCTCCTCAGCACACTGGCGCCATTTTTCCTCACAGCTCCGTTGGAGGAAGGCTCCCTGACTCTCCCCTGCAGTCCTGCACTACAGAAACAGGGTAAAACAAAGAGAGGGGGGCACTAAATTGGCATAGAAATATATACAGCAGCTATATTAGGGAAAAACACTTATATAAGGTTATCCCTGTATATATATAGCGCTCTGGTGTGTGTGCTGGCAAACTCTCCCTCTGTCTCCCCAAAGGGCTAGTGGGGTCCTGTCCTCTATCAGAGCATTCCCTGTGTGTGTGCTGTTTGTCGGTACGTTGTGTCGACATGTATGAGGAGGAAAATGGTGTGGAGGCGGAGCAATTGCCTGTGTTAGTGATGTCACCCCCTAGGGAGTCGACACCTGACTGGATGGTCTTATGGAAAGATTTACGTGATAGTGTCAGCACTTTACAAAAGACTGTTGACGACATGAGACAGCCGGCAAATCAGTTAATACCTGTACAGGCGTCTCAAACACTGTCAGGGGCTATAAAGCGCCCGTTACCTCAGGTCGATACAGACACAGACACGGACACTGACTCCAGTGTCGACGGTGAGGAAACAAACGTATTTTCCAGTAGGGCCACATGTTACATGATCACGGCAATGAAGGAGGTTTTGAACATTTCTGATACTACAAGTACCACAAAAAAGGGTATTATGTGGGGTGTGAAAAAACTACCCGTAGTTTTTCCCGAATCAGATGAATTGACTGAGGTGTGTGATGAAGCGTGAGTTTCCCCCGATAAGAAACTGCTAATTTCTAAAAAATTATTGGCATTATACCCTTTCCCGCCAGAGGTTAGGGCGCGTTGGGAAACACCCCCTAGAGTGGATAAGGCGCTCACACGCTTATCAAAACAAGTGGCGTTAACGTCTCCTGATACGGCCGCCCTAAAGGAACCAGCTGATAGAAAGCTGGAAAATATCCTTAAGAGTATATACACACATACTGGTATTATACTACGACCAGCAATCGCCTCAGCCTGGATGTGCAGTGCTGGGGTGGCTTGGTCGGATTCCCTGACTGAAAATATTGATACCCTGGACAGGGACAATATATTATTGACTATAGAGCATTTAAAGGATGCATTCCTATATATGCGAGATGCACAGAGAGACATTTGCACTCTGGCATCAAGAGTAAGTGCGATGTCCATTTCTGCCAGAAGAGGATTATGGACGCGACAGTGGTCAGGGGATGCGGATTCCAAACGGCATATGGAAGTATTGCCGTATAAAGGGGAGGAGTTATTTGGGGGCGGTCTATCGGACCTGGTGGCCACGGCAACGGCTGGAAAATCCACCTTTTTACCCCAAGTCACCTCGCAGCAGAAAAAGATACCGTCTTTTCAGGCTCAGTCCTTTCGTCCCCATAAGGGCAAGCGGGCAAAAGGCCACTCATATCTGCCCCGGGGCAGAGGAAGGGGAAAAAGACTGCAACAGACAGCATCTTCCCACGAACAGAAGCCCTCCCCCGCTTCTGCCAAGTCCTCAGCATGACGCTGGGGCCTTACAAGCGGACTCAGGCACGGTGGGGGCCCGTCTCAAGATTTTCAGCGCGCAGTGGGCTCACTCGCAAGTGGACCCCTGGATCCTGCAGGTAGTATCTCAGGGGTACAAATTGGAATTCGAGACGTCTCCCCCTCGCCGGTTCCTGAAGTCTGCTTTACCAACGTCTACCCCCGACAGGGAGGCGGTATTGGAAGCCATTCACAAGCTGTATTCCCAGCAAGTGATAATCAAGGTACCCCTCCTACAACAGGGAAAGGGGTATTACTCCACGCTGTTTGTGGTACCGAAGCCGGACGGCTCGGTGAGACCCATTTTAAATCTGAAAGCCTTGAACACTTACATAAAAAGGTTCAAGTTCAAGATGGAGTCACTCAGAGCAGTGATAGCGAACCTGGAAGAAGGGGACTACATGGTGTCTCTGGACATCAAGGATGCTTACCTCCATGTCCCAATTTGCCCTTCTCACCAAGGGTACCTCAGGTTTGTGGTACAGAACTGTCACTATCAGTTTCAGACGCTGCCGTTTGGATTGTCCACGGCACCCCGGGTCTTTACCAAGGTAATGGCCGAAATGATGATTCTTCTTCGAAGAAAAGGCGTCTTAATTATCCCTTACTTGGACGATCTCCTGATAAGGGCAAGGTCCAGAGAACAGTTAGAGGTCGGAGTAGCACTATCTCAAATAGTACTACGACAGCACGGATGGATTCTAAATATTCCAAAATCGCAGCTGATTCCGACGACACGTCTGCTGTTCCTAGGGATGATTCTGGACACAGTACAGAAAAAGGTGTTTCTCCCGGAAGAGAAAGCCAAGGAGTTATCCGACCTAGTCAGGAAGCTCCTAAGACCAGGCCAGGTGTCAGTGCATCAGTGCACAAGGGTCCTGGGAAAGATGGTGGCTTCTTACGAAGCGATTCCATTCGGCAGATTCCACGCAAGAACTTTTCAGTTGGATCTGCTAGACAAATGGTCCGGATCGCATCTTCAAATGCATCAGCGGATAACCCTGTCTCCAAGGACAAGGGTGTCTCTCCTGTGGTGGTTACAGAGTGCTCATCTCCTAGAGGGCCGCAGATTCGGCATTCAGGATTGGGTCCTGGTGACCACGGATGCCAGCCTGAGAGGCTGGGGAGCAGTCACACAGGGAAAAAATTTCCAGGGCTTGTGGTCAAGCATGGAAACGTCACTTCACATAAATATCCTGGAACTAAGGGCCATTTACAATGCCCTAAGTCAGGCAAGGCCTCTGCTTCAGGGTCAGCCAGTATTGATCCAGTCGGACAACATCACGGCAGTCGCCCACGTAAACAGACAGGGCGGCACAAGAAGCAGGAGGGCAATGACGGAAGTGGCAAGGATTCTTCGCTGGGCGGAAAATCATGTGATAGCACTGTCAGCAGTGTTCATTCCGGGAGTGGACAACTGGGAAGCAGACTTCCTCAGCAGACACGATCTCCACCCGGGGGAGTGGGGACTTCACCCCGAAGTCTTCCACATGATTGTAAACCGTTGGGAAAAACCAAAGGTGGACATGATGGCGTCTCGCCTCAACAAAAAACTGGACAGATATTGCTCCAGGTCAAGGGACCCTCAGGCAATAGCTGTGGACGCTCTGGTAACACCGTGGGTGTACCGGTCAGTGTATGTGTTCCCTCCTCTTCCTCTCATACCAAAAGTACTGAGAATCATAAGAAGGAGAGGAGTAAAGACTATACTCGTGGCTCCGGATTGGCCAAGAAGGACTTGGTACCCGGAAATTCAAGAGATGCTCACGGAAGAACCGTGGCCTCTACCTCTAAGACAGGACCTGCTCCAGCAGGGACCATGTCTGTTCCAAGACTTACCGCGGCTGCGTTTGACGGCATGGCGGTTGAACGCCGGATCCTGAAGGAAAAAGGCATTCCGGATGAAGTCATCCCTACCCTGATCAAAGCCAGGAAGGATGTAACCGTACAACATTATCACCGTATTTGGCGTAAATATGTTGCGTGGTGCGAGGCCAGGAAGGCCCCTACAGAGGAATTTCAACTGGGTCGATTCCTGCATTTCCTGCAAACAGGACTGTCTATGGGCCTCAAATTAGGGTCCATTAAGGTTCAAATTTCGGCCCTGTCGATATTCTTCCAAAAAGAACTAGCTTCTGTTCCTGAAGTTCAGACGTTTGTCAAGGGAGTACTGCATATACAGCCTCCTTTTGTGCCTCCAGTGGCACCTTGGGATCTCAATGTAGTTTTGGGATTCCTAAAATCACATTGGTTTGAACCACTCACCACTGTGGACTTGAAATATCTCACATGGAAAGTGGTGATGCTGTTAGCCCTGGCTTCAGGCAGGCGTGTATCAGAATTGGCGGCTTTATCCTATAAAAGCCCGTACCTAATTTTTCATACGGACAGGGCAGAATTGAGGACTCGTCCTCAATTTCTACCTAAGGTGGTTTCAGCATTTCACTTAAACCAACCTATTGTGGTGCCTGCGGCTACTAGGGACTTGGAGGATTCCAAGTTGCTGGACGTAGTCAGGGCCCTGAAAATATATGTTTCCAGGACGGCTGGAGTCAGAAAATCTGACTCGCTGTTTATCCTGTATGCACCCAACAAGCTGGGTGCTCCTGCTTCTAAGCAGACGATTGCTCGTTGGATTTGTAGTACAATTCAGCTTGCACATTCTGTGGCAGGCCTGCCACAGCCAAAATCTGTAAAAGCCCATTCCACAAGGAAAGTGGGCTCATCTTGGGCGGCTGCCCGTGGTGTCTCGGCTTTACAACTTTGCCGAGCAGCTACTTGGTCAGGGGCAAACACGTTTGCTAAATTCTACAAATTTGATACCCTGGCTGAGGAGGACCTGGAGTTCTCTCATTCGGTGCTGCAGAGTCATCCGCACTCTCCCGCCCGTTTGGGAGCTTTGGTATAATCCCCATGGTCCTTTCGGAGTCCCCAGCATCCACTAGGACGTTAGAGAAAATAAGAATTTACTTACCGATAATTCTATTTATCATAGTCCGTAGTGGATGCTGGGCGCCCATCCCAAGTGCGGATTGTCTGCATTACTTGTACATAGTTATTGTTGCAAAAATCGGATTTTTGTTGTTGTGAGCCATCTTTTCAGAGGCTCCTTCTGTTATCATACTGTTAACTGGGTTCAGATCACAGGTTGTACGGTGTGATTGGTGTGGCTGGTATGAGTCTTACCCGGGATTCAAGATCCTTCCTTATTGTGTACGCTCGTCCGGGCACAGTATCTTAACTGAGGCTTGGAGGAGGGTCATAGGGGGAGGAGCCAGTGCACACCAGGTAGTCCTAAAGCTTTTTACTTTTGTGCCCAGTCTCCTGCGGAGCCGCTATTCCCCATGGTCCTTTCGGAGTCCCCAGCATCCACTACGGACTATGAGAAATAGAATTATCGGTAAGTAAATTCTTATTTTTTAAGTAGGTGGCCATGGGCTACATGCACCCCACCCTATGAGTGGTGAGTGCAGACACTGCACCCCGCTTCTGGAGTGGTGAGTGCTGTGGTTTTACATTTGTTGGTATATATATATATAATTTTTATTTATACATAGCGCTCATTATATATTATTGTATTCTATGCTATGCATCATTGAGCTGCTTAAATATCACACTCAGTGCGGTTATATTTACATTTCTGTTAATGTGTTGGTGTGTGCTGGTGTATATGTGGTGGTGTGTGTGTGTGTGTGTTGGTGTATATGTGGTGGAGTGTGTGTATATGTTGAGGTGTGTGTGTAGTGTGTACTGCGTGTATATGTGGTGGTGTGTGTACATGTATTGTGTGTGTGTGTGTGTGTGTGTGTGTGTGTGTGTGTGTGTATATTTCTGTAATGTGTTGGTATATATGTGGTGTGTGTGTGTGTGTGTGTGTGTGTGTGTGTGTGTGTGTGTGTGTGTGTGTGTGTGTTGATGTATATGTTGTGTTTGTATATGTTGAGGTGTGTGTGTAGTGTGTACTGCGTGTATATGTGGTGGTGTGTGTTTATGTATTGTGTGTTTGTATATTTAGTGGTGGTGGGTGGGTGTACTGTACGTGTGTGTACTGTGCGTGTATATGCGGTGGTGGGTGTGTATACTGTGTGTATATACAGCAGTGGTGGGTGTATGTGTGTACTGTGTGTATATGTGGTGGTGTACTGTGTGTGTGTATATATTCAGCAAGAGTGGGTGGGTGTACTGTGTGTGTGTGTGTGTGTGTGTGTGTGTGTGTGTGTGTGTGTGTGTGTGTGTATGCAGCATTGGTGAGTGTATGTGTGTACTGTATGTTTGTGTAGTGTGTACTGTGTGTGTGGTGGTGCGTGTGTGTGTGTACATGTATATATGTGTATATATATATATATATATATATATATATATTCAGTGGTGTGTGGGTGTGTACTATATATGTGTGTAGTGTGTACTGTGTGTGTATATATTCAGTGGTGGTGGGTGTGTGTACTGTATATGTGTGTAGTGTGTACTGTGTGTGTATATGTGGTGGTGGGTGTGTACTGTATATGTGTGTAGTGTGTACTGTGTGTGTATATGTGGTAGTGGGTGTGTGCGTACTGTATGTGTTTGTAGTGTGTACTGTGTATGTATATGTGGTGGTAGGCAGGGGTTAAAGTGGGGCGGAACTGCGGTCCGTCAGTTGTATGTGGAGGTGGTATGCGTTCCTCCGCTGGCAATGGGACTATCTCCACAGGCAGCGCCAGATATCCTCTCTGTGAGCAATGGCTCCTGCATTAATAGATGGGGCGGTCCCCTTCCAATGGCGCTGGGCTGCGACGGGAATGGGATTACAAAGAGTGGAGCTGGTAGCGCACTGAGAGGTGATATTATATGTGTATAAGTGGCACTGATACTGTGGGCATTGCTATGGGTTTAAGCTGCACTGCTACCGTGGGCATTATTATGTGTATAAGTGGCACTGATACCACGGGCATTATGTGTATATGCAACACTGCTACCGTGGGCATTATTATGTGTATAAGCGGCACTGCTACTGTGGGCATTGTTATGTGTATAAGCGGCCCTGCTACCGCGGGCATTATTTGTATAAGAAGCACTGATACCATGGGCATTATTATGTGTATAAGCGGCACTGATACCTTGTGGGCATTATTATGTGTATAAGCCGCACTGATACCTTGTCGGCATTATGTGTATAAGGGGCATTGATACTGTGGGTATTATGTGTATAAGTGGCATTGCTACCGGTGGCATTGCTATGTGTATAAGTGGCACTGCTACTGTGGGCATTATTATGTGTAGTAGAGCACTGCTACCATGGGCATTATGTGTATAAGTGGCACTGCTACCGTGGACATTATTACATGTATAAGTGGCACTGCTATGTTGGACATTATTATGTGTATAAGGGGCAATGATACCGTGGGCATTGTTATGTATATAAGCGCCACTGCTTCCATGGGCATTATTATGTGTTTAAGAACACTGCTACCGTGGGCATTATGTGTATAAGTGGCACTGATTCGGTGGACATTACGTGTATAAGCGGCACTGCTACTGTGGGCATTATTATGTGTATAAGCGTCACTGCAACCGTGTGCATTATGTGTATGAGAGGCACTGATACCATGGGCATTATTATGTGTATAAGCAGCACTGATACCTTGTGGGCATTATTATGTGTATAAGGGGCATTGATAATGTGGGCATTATTATGTGTATAAGCGGCACTGATACTGTGGGCATTGCTATGGGTATAAGTGTCACTGCTATCGTGGGCATTATTATGTGTATAAGGGGCAATGATACCGTGGGCATTATTATGTTATTATTATGTGTATAAGCAGCACTGCTACCATGGGCATTATTATTTGTATAAGAGCACTGCTACCGTGGGCATTATGTGTATAAGCGGCACTGATACCATGGGCATTATTATGTGTATAAGGGGCAATGATAAGGTGGGCATTGTTATGTGTATAAGCGGCACTGCTACCGTGGGCATTATTATTTGTATAAGAGCACTGCTACCGTGGGCATTATATGTATAAGCGGCACTGATACATGGGCATTATTATGTGTTTAAGCGCCACTGCTATACACAGTGGTTTCCTTTTGTTTGTTAACTTTCACATTATACTGTTGATATAGGTGAAGAGGAGAGGGCAGTTGAGGTGATTGAAAGAAGGCCACATCCCCTGTTCCCGCACACAATTAGGCCCTTTGTAAATTTCAGCTCCAGGCCCATGTGGACCTTAATCTGGCACTGAAGACATGAAGTGTTAACGTTCTACTGATGTGCTTGGTACATGGGCAAACCTAAGACAGTCCTCCAGCAGCTCAGTGGGATATTAGTTTACAATATGGGGCTGATCCAAAGTTGGAAGCAAAGCAAAAAACATCAAGTAACTTTGCATCTGGGCAAAACCATGTTGCACTGGAGGTGGGGGAGATATAAAAGGTCCAGAGAGATTTATATATGAGTGGTTTCAGAACAATTTCACACTGACACATGCCATCCCTGATCAATGGCACACTCACAATTGTGGTACTGGGACAATGGCCCAGCAACTCTTGTGGTACCTGGACAATGGCACACTGACAATTGTGGCACCTGGACAATGGAAAACAGACGCTCACGCCACATGGGCAGTGGCACACTGACACTTGTAGCACGTGGAAAACCGAGTGACTCTTGTGGCACATGTCTTTTGTGGTACATGGACATTATCACACCTACTTTTGCTGTACATGGACAATGGCACACCGCAATTTGTGGCACTTAGGGCCTAATTCAGATCTGATCGCTGCTGTGCATTTTCATACAGCAGCGATCAGGTCTGAACTGCACATGCGCCGGCGCTTCAGTGCGCCGGCGCATGCCAGACAGCCGGCGACTGTCTTAGCCCTGCGATCGCCTCTACCTGATTGACAGGCAGAGGCAGTTGCTGGGTGGGAGGGGGTGGGCCACCGGTGTTTGGCCGGCTTGCCCAGACCATTGGGGGGGCGGGGCGCGGTGGCTGCGTGACGTCACATGCAGCCGCTGCGACCCTCACAGCGACAAGTAGCTCCTTGCCAGTGCGCAGGAGCTGCGCTGGTGGCCGCCATTTAGGGGGCGCAGTCCGGGCAACGCAGGCTTGCCCGGACCATTGGGGGGGGGAGGGTGCGGGGGGCGGCGGCGGCTGTGTGATGTCACATGCAGCCGCTGAAACCCTCACAGCGATGAGTAGCTCCCTGCCAGCGCACAGGAGCTGCGCTGGTGGGGAGCTACTCTTCAAGTACAAAAGCATCGCCGCATGTCAGTGTGCCTGATCGTAGATGTGCTAAATTTAGCACATCTACGATCAGGTCTGAATTAGCCCCATGGACATTATCACACCAACTTTCTCTTACGTCCTAGAGGATGCTGGGGTCCACTTTAGTACCATGGGGTATAGACGGTTCCGCAGGAGCCCTGGGCACTTTAAGACTTTTCAACAGTGTGAACTGGCTCCTCCCTGTATGCCCCTCCTCCAGACCTCAGTTTAGAAAATGTGCCCGACGAGACTGGGTGCACTCTAGTGGAGCTCTACTGAGTTCTGCTGAAAAATAGACTTTTAGGTTTTTTTATTTTACAGGGAAACTGCTGGCAACAACTTAGGGGGGGAAGTAGGAACCAACTTCTCAGTTAGTTCAATGGTTCTGCTTCCACTGACAGGGCATAATTAGCTCCTGAAGGGTACTGAACACAGCTACAGCCTAGCGAACGTTCACTCCCACACCACTGCCGCCACCCCCTAACAGAGCCAGAAGACAGGTGAGTAGTTACCGGAGTCCTACAGAGAGGGGTCCTCCGGTCATCCAGGCAGCATACAGGTACGAGCGCAGCGGCGGCTGCGCGCCATGTTCTCGGCACAGGGTGCAGAGTGCGGGGTGGGCGCACTCTGAGGGCATAGGAAATCCTTACTCTCACTGGCAAAAGGCATCTCCCTGAAAGCTGAGGAGATGCCAGCCCCTGCCAGTATAAAATATGTTTGTTTTTCTGTGGGATAAGCGCGCCATTAGAAGGGCGGGACTTCTCATCAGCATTGCCAGTACATTCACCGGCGCCATTTTCTCTCCAAAGAAGCGTGGTGTGCTGCTCCTCAACGCTGTCTCCTCAAACCACTGTCACAAGTACCAGGGGGTTTTAAGGGGGACAGGGGGGGATATTGTTATTATATACCTTATATTTATTTAATCAGCGCTGTTACGCTAATTTGTGATATATATAAATTACGTACGGGGCGCATTGTGTGTACTGGCAAATCCCTCTGTGTGTTTTCTCTTACAGACTTTAGGAAGGTCTGTCCCCATTAAGCCCCGCGTGCCTGTGGGTCTGTGTGTGTGTTTGGTGCACGTGTGTCACATGTCAGAACACAGGGAGGATTCTTCCCCGGAGGAACCCATTTTTGAAGCACAAGAGTGTAGTATGGTGGCCCTTCCCTCTCAAAAGGAACCAGGATGGGTAAGACAATTGCAAATTAATATGTCACACATTGCTAAAAGAATTTCAGTCTGAACAACAGACTAAGGAGTATATGCAACTGCGGTCGAATTCATGAAAATGTCGAAAAACGGGGCATTTTCGACAAAAAAAAACCTGTCGAATTGGATTCGACAGTGCAATACAGTACTTTTCGTCAAAATACCTGCCATTTCAGATTCGACTTTTTGCAAATCGACATTTTCAAAATTCGACATGTCTGCAATGGTCAAAATGCGGCTTTTCGACAAAAGTATATTCAATTGAAGAATGTCGATTCGACAACAGTGCTTTTCGACAGTAATTTCGTCAGTTTCATTCCGCCTCACTTTGCTGGCGAGAGCTGATTAAAATTTTTTAAAACATATATTTTTTTTAGCTTTTTGGATTGATAATAGCATATCTATTTATATTTGAAGGGATTATCTACTTGGTTTGTCAATTTTTGATCCACAAGTATTTTTTTATAGATTTTTAAAAAGAATATGTTTTTCTTCACTCTGCTGGCGGGAATGTACCCATGATTCAACAGTTTTACCCAGGATACACTTCTGCAAAGCCACTCCAGTATTGGACCAGTTTACCCCACTTTACCATGGACGTCCTACTTGTGATGTGGACCTGAACCACCGCCATGTTAGAGTCACTCTTTCAGGTGAGATGTATTGGCCTAAACTCCATCTTGTCTGAGTAACCTGTGTATATGCGCAGTGTTGCTGGCACCTTTTGTTCTTTCCCAGGGTGGAGGAAACACTCTCAAATTACCTCCTTATTCTCTTCCGCAGGTCTTGTGGAGTATCCTTCCCGATTTGCAGGAACCAGCCTGGATTTAAAGGGACCGGACAGTTCTCCTGCTGTACCATGGGCGACCTACTTGTGATGTGGACCTGAACCTCCACCATGTAGCAGACAACCCCCCTCAGGTGAGATGTATTGCCCAAAACTCCCTCTTGACCAAGTAACCCCGGCATGTCCAAAGTGCAGCCCTCCGGCATTTGCAAAACTGCATATCCAATCATGCCCTGACACAGCAATGCTTACGCTGTGTCAGGGAATGCTTGGATGTGTAGTTTCTCAAGTGCCGGAGGGTTGCATTGGGGACAAAGGCCGATGTAACCTGCTTGTACCTTGTCTTTGAATGACACAAATACCTGGAACCTCATACAATTCTCTTCCACAGGTCTTGCGGAGTATCCTTCCCAAGTTGCATGGATGTGAAGGGGCACGACAGTTCCCCTGATGTACCATGGGCGACCTAACACAATACCACTGCATCTCTGAAATGCCATATTTTTCATTTTATTTACTAATAATTTAAAGAAATACACACAAAACTTCTCATTTTAAAAATTTATTGAAGAAATATAATTGTATTTTATTTTGGATTAAAAAATAAAATGTATTAAAAACAAAAAGAGTAGTGTTTGTTCTTCTTTACATTCTTTTCTTGTGTAGATATCTGTGAAATTTTTTTTTCTATATTAAGTAAAGACACTAATGATGTCATGTTCATTCCTTTCCCAAGAACATTTGTGGAACCACACAGTCCAGCAGGACCCATTGCTGGACTGTGTTGTTCCCCAAGGTCAGGCGGTCCAAAGTGGCAGAGTGGTGTCAGTGGTCAGCACTTTGACACGGCTGCACTTGTGGAACCACACAGTCCAGCATGACCCATTGCTGGACTGTGTTGTTCCCCAAGGGCAGGCGGTCCAAAGTGGCAGAGTGGTGTCAGTGTTCAGCACTTTGACACGGCTGCACTTGTGGAACCACACAGTCCAGCATGACCCATTGCTGGACTGTGTTGTTCCCCAAGGTCAGGCGGTCCAAAGTGGCAGAGACATTGAAACATGGCTTTACTCACCTTGGTACGCACAACACGAACTACGCCGTCCACCTCAATTTTCCACCCAATCCTATGAAGAAGCCAAAGATAAACACTAGTGAATAGTAAATTCACACAACAGTGAAAGCCTAATTTACACCAATACAAAAAGGAGTTTGTTTAAAAAAAAAAAAAAAAAGTGGTATCAGAATAGCTCTTTGGCCCATCATATATGTAACCACAAGGAGCTTTCATCAGTTACCACACGCGCCCGCATACATGCCCGCGCATGTATGCCTAGACATAAAGCTACTTGGTAGTATCCGGTCGCGTTGGGGAGCCCAACACAAATATAAAACAATAATAAGAGAAAAAAAAACTAATGGGATGGGGAAAAAGGGAAACATGAAAAACATAAAGAGTAAATAATAAAACAATACGACCAGGCTTATGGTGGTTGTCCGTCCAGATCCTCTTCTTCCTCCTGATGGGGCGACGATGCCCTGGGCGGCTGTGGAGTGCGTTGACTTGGCCTCGGTGGCCGTGCTGGTGTAGATGATGTGGCCGGTGTTGGTGGTGGAGGCATCTGGTAGGTGGGGTACATCCCTGTATATCCTTGGTACAGCTGTGACCGTCCATACCAGGATGGTGGTGGAGGAAGGGCAGGAGGCGTCCGTGTGGCTTGTGATGGCGGATGTGGTGGTTCACCAGCGTGTTGATGAGCTGGCTCTGGGAGCTTATCGTACATCATCTGCAGTGTGGTTGCGATGATCTGGTGGCTGGCTGCCGAATGTCGTTGGCTCTCCAACATGTTGTCAACGCTGTGTACCAGGCATGATGTGTTATCCACCAGCCGGTTGATGGATGTGGCCAGAACTTGAAGGATGTCCATAGTCTCCCTGTGATCTTCTCGTCTGGTCTTTTGCGTTTCTGCCGTGCTGTTGGCAAGAGCCTTTTGCATTTCAACCAGACCGTTTGCCATCTTCTCCATTGTCTTCTCAATGGCGTCCAGTCTGGTTTCAACGACATTTGTGTAGTTATCCTGGCGGGCAGTCATCTCTGCTGCCAGGGTGTGTACCCTCTGAACATTTGAGGGATCCTGCCCTTCCTGTACGTCTGCCACCAATTGCATTTGTGCAGCTGAAAAGAAAATTAGAAATTAGTATACACATTCATACATTTGTTTGAAGGCTCACAATTTGATAATTACTCACACAGGGATGTAGAAACAGCGGGCTGCTGTACTTCCACCTCGTCGTCCGACGAATCCTGTAGGAGATCCGGCCTGAAGAAGGGACCAATCCCCGACACAAGTCAGCTGCTGGTCCGTGGCACCTCTGTTTGCAAAAGAAGAAAATAATAAAATAAAGTTAATAAACTATACAAAAATGGCGACCCCCCCACCAAAAAAAAACCCCAAATAAAAACCTTCTCCATCCTGTGGTGCCGCTGCGCCAGAAGCTTCACTTGTCCTCAATTCTGGAGACTTTTCAAGGGTATGGCTGGATACGTCTGCACGGCTGTCTTCAAACCCAAGAAAAGTCTCGTCCGTTAACCCTGTTGACTCAAACAGTTCGGGTGATGGGTCCACAAGGGTAGTGTCTTGTTGAGGCTCTTCGTTCACAGTCCCAGAGCTCCTGGAGAGATGACGAGCTGGTGATGGCCTGCGCGCAGGAGATGTAGTTTGGCGCCCAGCTGGTGGTGTGGTCGCCGACGGTGTCTGGCGCGCAGGTGACGTTCTGCGCGCTGATGTCTGGCGCGCAGGTGATAGTCTGCGCGCTGACGATGTCTGGCGCGCAGGTGACTTTCTGCGCGCTGACGACGTCTGGCAGGTGATGGTCCGCGCGCTGCTGCCGATGCCTGCTGCGCAGGTGATGGTCCACGCGCTGGCGATGTCCTGCGCGCAGGTGATGTCCTCTGGGCAGGCGTGTCTGGGGAAAAAGAACAAACACATTAGCAAATAAAAAAATAAAAAAAGATTTAGTACAGCTCATCTGAATGTATTCTTACCATCAGGCCTCCTTTTGGACTGCTTGTCTCCCGCCGTCTTCTGGGCGGTTCTTCCTCCTCGGGAAAGCCAGCAGGACGGCTGGAGTCCACACCTCCGCGAACTCCTTGGACCATAACAGGGTTCATGCGCCTTTTAATAACGTTCTCCCAGGGTAGCCACTTCAGATTGAGAGCCGGACCACCTCCCGTAGCTGTCTCATGTCGGCGCTGAATCCCCATCTTCTTCCTGGTCTGTCTGCGGCAATCACTGTACCGCTTCATGCAGTTTCTGGTGCTCCGGCGGTTTCCAGATACTGCAGTGACTTGTCTCGCGATGGCATCCCAGATGTTTCGCTTGGTCTTAGCTGCTGTGGCCTGTGCCCTTGGTCCATACAGAACGTCGTATGATCTGTCGACGCCATCCACTAGGGCACAGTTGTCCGCCTCAGTGTATCTGGGTCCACGCGGCTTCTTCTGTCCTGCGTCTTCACCAGAGGCTTCCTCCTCTGACTGATTCTCTGGCTGGCTTCTTGCCTTTTGGGGGGAAAAAAAATATATGCATTTAATAAGATCGGTATGTACCTGTGAGTGTGTCAGTATCCCTGGCAGTGCTCAAAGATACCTGTAGGTGTGCATGGCAGTGCGCAAACTAGGGTGTGTCAAGTTGGATGCTATTGTGTCTGCAGGTGTTGACAGTATTTACCTTTCTAGGCCTTTTCTTTTTCTTTTGCTTCTCACTTTGGTCCCTTGACGACCACGGCTGGTCACTGCATGCCTCCTGGGTCGGCTCCCACTCCTCATTGCAGTGCAGGGAAAATTCTTCTGGGGGGATCGGGCCGCTTGTCCCTGGACATCTCTGTTGTAAAAAGAAAAATATTTTTTACAAATTTAACACACATTACATAATTACATGCAACCACACGTCATGCTGCTGGGACCCCAGTGCTCAAGCAGGACCAAACACAACCAAAAAAATTTTTTAAATTTAAAAAAACCTCAGCCAAACAAGCCAAAACCCCCGTACAAGCATCTCTGCACATTCTGGAGGTCAACCAGTGCGAAAGTAGGAGCAAAAAAACATGTTTTGGAAACAAACGACAACACATGTCGGCCACATGGCAGATACCGACACGCTCAAAAGTCACCCCAAACTAGCCAAAAAGCATCCCTGCACATGCTGGAGGTCAACCAGTGCTAAAGTAGGAGCAAAAAAACATGTTTTGGAAACAAACGACAACACATGTCGGCCACATGGCAGATACCGACACGCTCAAAAGTCACCCCAAACAAGCCAAAAAGCATCCCTGCACATGCTGGAGGTCAACCAGTGCTAAAGTAGGAGCAAAAAAACATGTTTTGGAAACAAACGACAACACATGTCGGCCACATGGCTGATACCGACACGCTCAAAGTCACCCCAAACAAGCCAAAAAGTACCTCAAGCATGTGCAGGGATGCACCAGTGCTAAAATAGGAGCAAAAATACATGTTTTGGAAACAAACGACAGTAGTATAGTGAACCACCTTTCATCAAACTTTTGACAGGTGCCCCGCCCCCTTTAATGCCCCGCCCACTTTTAATTGTGTTTGATATAAAACTGATATCAAATGATATAAAACTGATATCAAATGATTATTGATTGGCTATTAAGAACAGAATCTGACCCTTAGACAAGCCGCATTTATATTAAATGGCTAACCAAAAAAAGCTTATGAAAAAGGCGTATTATACGGTATTAAAGCCGGGCAGTTATTGCGGTGTCGATAAATATTATAAGGCGAATAAAGGCAAGTTCAAAAGAGCGGAAATTAAAAAATGGTTTCAAGTACAAGACGCTTACACATTACATAAGCCGGCACGAAAAACCTATAAAAGGAACATGATTTGCGTATCGGATATAAATCAACAATGGCAATGTGATCTGGTCTCGCTCATAGACATTGCAAAGTACAATGATGGTTTTAAATATATATTAACCATCATCGATATATTCAGTAAGAAAGCATGGGCGGCTGGTCTAGCATCCAAGAATGCGACAACCGTCGCTAATGCTTTTGAAAAAATATTCCAACAGGGTTGCGTGCCAAAGAAGTTGCAAACCAATAATGGTAAAGAGTTTGTAAACAAAATCTTTAAAAAAGTGTTAGAAAAATACGGCATACATCATTTCACAACCAATAATGAAGTGAAAGCGGCCATTATAGAACGCTTCAATAGGACTTTAAAAACAAGGATGTGGCGTTATTTCACAGCGCGGAACACGTACAGATATATAGATGTCTTACAAGATTTCATAAACAGCTATAATAACACATACCATAGAACGATTAAGTGTACACCGTGTGCTGTGGGGCCCTCTAACGCTTTGAGAATTTTCAAGACGACTTACGGCGATTACTTTAGAACTAAGAAAATTACACCACGTTTTTACATCGGTGAACATGTACGCATATCCAAATATAAGGATATATTTCAGAAAGGGTATGAACAGAATTTTTCTGAGGAAATATTTGTAATACAGAATGTGAACACTAAAGGCGTTAAGCCGCTTTATAAGTTGACGGATCTCTACGGCGAAGAAATTACCGGCCGTTTTTACCATGATGAGTTACAAAGCGTGCCAAAAAACTATAATAGAATATACAAAGTGGAAAAGATTTTAAAACATAAGACGGTCACCGGTCGAAAATACGCGTTAGTCAAGTGGCGCGGGTACCCCGCAAAATTTAACAGTTGGGTTGACGCATCAGAGATAAAAGATATATAAAACGTGCCGCACGCTAAACAAGATGAGCGATGGATGACAAATCGTTTTACATAACCTTACCCAGCAATGCCTCAGCGGATACTTTTCCGCAAAATAAGATTTCTAACTATACAACAAAGCTTGCAAAGTCGATACACTTAAGCGGTGAGTGGGAAGTCGCTCTTACAGAAATACAATATCCACACACGTGGAATACCTTGGATATACAAGATTGTAAGTTACAAATAACACAGGATGTTATGTTTTCCAATCCAGTTGTGGAATTTGCAGCCGTGTGCGTTAATCCCGGATTTTATAAAACAATCGACGCGCTACTGGACGTAATCAATGCGGAAATAGGGCGACATAAACTGGATGGCGGATTAAGACTAGTGTACGATCCACTTGAACGCGTAGTAACATGCGATAGTAAGCGGCTGTATCATCTTACAGCCGGTGATAAACTGACGACGATCCTTGGATTACAACCTAAAACTAAGATTTCTAAACCATGCGCCGACATCAAAGGCGGCCAGTATACGCTGTATGTGTATACTGACATTATCGAGCACCAGAGGGTCGGTGATAGCTACGTACCGCTACTACGCACAGTTGAAATTAAGGGATATAACAACGAGGTGGTCACAATACGATATGAGAAACCCGATTACGTACCATTGTGCACAGCGCATTTTGACACTGTAGCCATAGAGATAAAGAACGACCAGAACAAGAACATCTCATTTAAGTTTGGTAAAGTGATCGTGAAACTACACTTTAGACGTCGCAAACACGAAATTTATTAACTAAACAGGATGGTCACTGTTAAAAATTATGGCAATCCGGATCTCTACGCGCAATATTATAAAACGCAGGCCGGTAATGGATTACCAGGTTTTCACGGCAGCGCGTACATGTACGGATGCGGTTTAGGCGGTATTTTTCGAAGTCTTTTCAGAAATGCTGTTCCTGTTTTCCGGAGAGGTTTAGAGTTAGCTAAACCGCATATGAAGACCGCGGCACGTAATATAGCGAAAGACGTTATCGGACAAGCCACAACGGCCGTGATGAATAAGATACACGATGCGAACCAAGCAAAACAAGATGGTTCAGGACTAATATATACAAGAAAAAGTGTGTCTAAAAGAAAAACGGAAGCGTGTGATAGCACTTCCGCCTTGGGACATAACCTTTTTAAATAAAAACCAGAGACGACGCAACTCAAAGAAGAAGAGAAAGCCGAAGCGCTCCGTTGGTGATATATTTTAAACATGTCTTTCATACACCACGAGTCCGTTGAATGCGCAAAAACAGAGATGGATCTTTTTGACGTGCCCCCGACACAAACTAGCATAGAGAAAAGTCTATACGTCGAAGTTCAACCTTTAGCGGCATTATCCGACACAGCGCCGCTTGAATTTTATATAGCGGCCAGCGGCGAACACTACTACGATCTGAACAACACGCTGCTGTAAAGGGGGCAGGGCACCTGCTGTAAAGGGGGCAGGGCACCTGTCAAAAGTTTGATGAAAGGTGGTTCACTATAGTGAACCACCTTTCATCAAACGTTTGACAGGTGCCCCGCCCCCTTTAAAGCCCCGCCCACTTTTGTGTATGATATAAAACTGATATCAAATGATTATTGATTGGCTATTAAGAACAGAATCTGACCCTTAGAGAAGCCGCATTTATATTAAATGGCTAACCAAAAAAAGCTTATGAAAAAGGCGTATTATACGGTATTAATCTGAATACCATCATCATTTCAGGTTTGTCAATTTGGACCAGGTAACGTCATTTGTAGACGCTGTGCACTCAATACACGAGGCTATACAGGCAATGCTCGATGATTATATGCATGAATTGGATCCTAACGACCGCATACAGCTAAGGTTGGAGGGTGGTGGACTACATAACGCCATCTATTCACACCGTAAACCGCATGGTTCATTAGACGCCATCGGTTTTTTGAATCAGATAATAATAATAATAATTTTATTTATATAGCGCTTTTTCTCCAACAGGACTCAAGGCGCTTTACAGACATCAAAAACAATGCACATGATACAGAGGATTTGAGTAATACAGCAATAGATAAGCCACACAGATATAAAATAAAAACCTTAAGCCCACAGATAGCATAACGCAGGATTGGTGTAGGCATTTTGGGTAATAACTTCCAAGGGTTGTGTATTCCACCCTCACAAGGTACCAAGTGCAGCAGCCATCTTGGGCGCTCAGGGTAGGATTACCCAGGGTGGAATAGTCCACCCCTAGAAGAGATGACACAAAATGGGGGTGATTTCAGAGTCCTACAGTTTAGAGTAGGGTTCCAACAAAACCACAAGGTCCATGTATTTTTCATCCCATCCACAAGTGTACCATATGGGGCAGCCATGTTGGGCGCACTTTGAAGGTTACACTGTGGGAGGTGAGCCATACAAGGGCCAAGTTCATATATGGGAAAACTGATGCTTATGTAGTAGTATGATGTACCCTGCATGTAGGGCACAATGGAAAGGTGTGCAATCAGTGGAGGTTAACATTACAGGAAAAACACATGGTGGGTTGGAAGCGAGCAATGCAGAGAAAAAAAAAAACACAATAGCAGGTAACTAGTGGCAGAAGTAGGAGTGGGGTAACATTTTGATCAGATCTTAGTACGGGTGGGTAGGAGATAACAAACATGTTGCAAAGTAATGCTGAGGTTTTATTTGATACAGAGTTGAAATTTGTGATCTCTGTTTTCAAGAATCGTGAAGGTGGCGCCCCGACGGGGCGGAGCCTACGGAGGATTCCTCATAGTCTAATAATTGAGAAGCGTCGGCGCCTGTTATTTGATTTTAATAACACCGGTAACAATCTGTGTCTGGCTGCTAGTCTCTGCAAACTCCTGGACAAAGATAATGCAACGGACCACATGATTCACGAGAGGGCTCTAGAGCTTCATAAAGCTTTGAAGCTACCTCTTGATAAAGCGCTCGGCTTTAGCGACATTGCTTTTTTCAAAAAACACTTAAGCGCGAAAATGAAAATACTTTATCACAACAATAATTCTTGGCATTATTTTTGCACAGACAGCCAGTACGATGAAATTCTTTTCATATTATGGCATAATGACCATTTCTACGGTATATTAGATATTAAGGCATTTGTAGGAGCCCGTTTTTTCTGTACATATTGCCACACAGCGTATCACCACAGAAATAATCACACTTGCCTTTTCTTTTGTAAAGCATGCCTTAGGCAGGATTGTGTTGATACAGGAGATGCTGCTCTAAGGTGCTCCATATGTAGAGTGTTTTGCAGGTCAACTGTATGTTTAGAGGCGCACAAGTCTCTAGCCTTGTCTCACAAGATACAGTGTCTAAACAAAATCTATTGTGATAAATGTGGCAAGTTTACGACACCCAAACACAAATGTGATGGAATGATTTGCCCAATTTGCAAGACAGTGGTTGCAGGTTTTGCGGGTCATTTGTGTTACATACAAAACATAAAACCCGCGAAACCCACTAAGAATTACATTTTTTTATGATTTTGAGTGCAGTCAAGAAAACAATATTCACGTGCCAAATTACTGTTACGCTCTAACACTAGTGGATGATTAATCCTGGGAGTTTAAGGGTGTTGTTTGTATTGAGGATTTTGTAAAAACATTCATGAGAGCAAAATTTGAGGGGTACACATTCATAGCCCATAATGCCGGTCGTTATGATGCGTACTTTGTTATGCGACAGCTGATTATGGAGATATTTAAGATCGATGTGCTGGCTCAGGGTGGTAAACTGTTGTGTGTAACAGTAACAGATTTAAAGATAAGATTTATCGACTCTTTAAATTTTTTGCCCATGCGACTCAGTCGATTACCAAAAGCGATGGGTTTTGAGGGTTCCAAAGGTAATTTTCCACATTTTTTTTAACACTGCCGCTAACCAAAATTACATAGGTTCTATGCCCTCAATAGAGTATTTTGGTGTACAATACATATTAGCTGAAGATCAAGCAGAGTTTACAGAATGGTATAAAAGTGCCAAACTAGTCCCATTCAACTTTCAGGATGAACTCGCACGCTATTGTAAGGAGGATGTAAAAATTTTACAAAAAGCATGTAGCTCTTTCAGAGACGCTGTTATATCTATGACGGAACAAGAATATGTAATAACGAAGAAGAAAGGTGATGTCGTTGTTAAGAGGCACATTGATCCCTTTCAACTGACGACTCTGGCGGCTGTCTGCATGGCGATGTACCGGAGCAAGTTTTTACCAGAAAATACCTTGGCGCTTGTACCGGGGGATAACTATCACAAAACTCAGAAGCGATATTCAACACCGGCCATACAATGGTTGATGTACATAGAACACCAAGAAGGTATAGAAATAAGACACGCTTTACAAGGGGGTGAAAAGAAAGTTGGTAACTATCACCTTGATGGTTACGCCGTGATTAACGGCGTAGCAACGGCGTTTGAATTCCAAGGTTGTTTTTACCATGGCTGTGGCGCATGTTACAACGGCGATGATAAAAACAAACTGACTAAAACGACCTATGGTCAACTGCGACACAAGACGCTAGTGAGAATGAACTTTCTTAAACTATGCGGTTTTCACGTACGTGTCATTTGGGAATGCGAATGGAAAAAAATGGTAGAGTCTGATGCGAGTCTACAATCTTTTCTGAAGGGTAAAGAATTACCCGAACCACTGGACCCCCGAGCAGCGCTTTACGGTGGTCGTACAAACGCCATAAAGCTGTATCACAAAGCACAGCCGGATAAACAGATTCACTACTATGATTTTACCAGTCTGTACCCTTTTGTCAACAAAACCAAAATGTACCCAATAAAACACCCACGTATAATCTATCGAAATTTTGGGGATGTTACAAAGTATTTTGGTATTGCCAAAGTAAAAGTGTATCCACCACGGGGTCTTTTCTTTCCTGTTCTACCTGTTAAAATGCGTGGAAAACTGATGTTTCCTTTATGTCGCACATGTGCTGAGTCTGGACAGACAGAGCCTTGTGTCCATAGCGATGAATGCAGCGCAATCACGGGTACGTGGTGTACTCCTGAGTTAAAACTGGCTGTAGACAAGGGTTACAAAGTGTGTAAAATCTATGAGGTGTGGCAATTTGATGAACGATCTGACGATTTGTTTTCAGGTTACATTAAAATGCATCTTAGGGATAAACAAGAGGCTTCTGGTTATCCCGATTGGTGTACAGACTCTGACAAACGCCAGGCGTATATAGACGCCTATCAAAAAAATGAAGGTGTGTCTTTACGACCCGATCACATAGAAATCAACCCCGCAAAAAGACAAATTTCAAAATTGTTTTTAAACTCCTTATGGGGAAAGTTTGGTCAACGTAATAACATGCCCAACACATGTCTAGTGTCTGACCCCGACAAGCTTTTTGAATACGCGTTTTTACCGCACTATGAGGTTTCTGCTTTAGACTTTATAGATGATAGTACCGCAATGCTTAATTGGAGATATGCAAAAGATCATTACTCCAAAGCTTCCAATAAAATATATTTATAGCTGCGATTACAACCGCGCATGCTAGGATTGAATTGTACAAACTTTACAAGAACGTTGTCTTTACCACGATACAGATTCTGTGATTTTTGTCAGCAGGCCCGGTGATTGGAATCCACCATTGGGTGATTATCTAGGTGAGCTGACTAGCGAGCTGCCAGCGGGTGCCCATATAACAGAGTTTGTCTCATCAGGCCCCAAATCATATGGATATCGTCTAAACAATGGAAAGACTAGTTTAAAAGTTAAAGGTATAACGCTCAATGTTGATAATGCGCAAAACATTAACTTTGAAAGTCTGAAAGACCTGGTCTTAGATTATCCGTTAAACCCGAAGGTGATGATCAAAAAAAAATTGTGCTCCGTCAACCCGGTATAGTCCGATTTAAAAAGTACTGGCAGATTGAAACGCGCACGCTGCAGAAAACGCAAAAGTGTGTTTACACTAAACGGAGACTTACAGATAACTTCACAACAGTCCCGTTTGGGTATTAGGATGGATGTCCGGTTACAACACCCCTTCTCATGTATTTTAGCAGGCCCCTCCAATTCGGGTAAAAGTTATTTTGTGAAAATGTTGCTGGAAAATGCACCTACGCACATATCACATGTGCCTGATAATATTGTTTGGTTTTATGGCTGTTGGCAACCTATGTACGATCAGCTTCTGCGTGATTACCCAAGCATGCGTTTTATAGAGGGTCTACCTGAGACTTTTAACGATGACCAACTTTTTCCCCTTGGTAGGATTAATTTAGCGGTTGTTGATGATCTGATGGAGTCGGCTAGTAATAATTCTGAGATTGAGAAAGCATTCACAAAGTATGTACACCACAGAAACCTCAGTATCATGTACCTAGTGCAAAATGTCTTTTGCCAAGGTAAAAAGAGCAGGACGATACATCTAAACACAAAATATATGGTCCTTTTCAAAAACCCACGGGATAAATTGCAGGTGACGACGCTGGCTAGACAATTGTACCCCACTAATAGTCGGTTCTTTCTGGATGCATTCCAAAATGCGACATCCACACCGTATGGCTTTTTACTGGTTGATTTAAGAACCATTACGCTTGACAAATACCGTTTACGAAGCGGTTTATTTCCACCGGCTGAACCGGTGGCTTATGTCATTAAAAAGAGAAGCTCTAAAAAGCTATAAACGCACAACTTTTAGTCATTTGTCATAGTCCTATCAGCCGTGAACATGTCAGCCAGGATAAGCCGTAATTGGTCGCTTTTAAAGACGCTAATAAAGGCGACACCGACCCAAAGAAGTGCTATTTTATCCAACGCTTCAAACGATTTGGTGACTGCCATTTGTGAGATAGCCCTCAACATACTTAAAGGTAAAATACCATTGTCACAAAGACAGTTGAAGTACCTTAAAAAGAAGCGGCATCTTATAAAATCTCTTTGTAATAAGAAATGCACCATTGGTAAAAAGAAACGTTTGGTGAAACAATCCGGGGGATTTATTGGGTCGTTGCTTGGTTTTGCTATTCCATTAATAACAGGACTTCTGACTAACCGCTGATGAAATACGCTGAGAAAATGTATTTGGTGCCCCAGCGACAGAGCGTTTACAAAACAAACCCAATTCTGATGACATACGTAAAACAGCCACACAAGGTCAAGATGTAGAGATCGTAAACATACTTCAGAATAACAATTTATCAGAATATGAAAAGGCAAAACGTTACACAGCCGCTTTGCAGAGGTATCTGGTCCTGAGTAAACAGACTGATGGTGAAATGTCAACTTTAACTCTTTTATCACCTGGTACAAATGTCTTTGATGAAACAATTAACCCTGCACATCCGGATGCTGCCGATGATGTTTATCATAAAATACTGAGCGGTGTTAATGCGAGGTATAAAAAAACTGTGAAATACTATTGAATAAAATGTCACGCTCTAAGCACATCACAAACTGGAATGCTAAAGGTGAGTTTCTGTATAAAGGCACAACTGTACAGGGTTCCAACATGCTGGATTTAATAAGAAGCATCACACAAAACCATAGCGTGACGAGTCGTAAGATGCCGACTGGCTGGCCTGAATTTATGCGTGCTTTGTCTGAATTAAATGTGCCATCCACATTTGTTAGTAATGCGTCAACTAGAATGTACCTAGACCGTTTAAAAGCAGAGGCGAACGATGACTCTGATGTTGCTGTATCATCGCCCGCGCCACCGCCAAACCTTAAGAAAAGACGTATAAATGTTTTAAGTTCACCCGGCCTAACAACGCCGCACGGCTACTTACTACCTAGGAAAAGAGCCGTAGATCTGTTTCAGGAATCACCGTGGTTGACATTCTAATGTATAACTAATGTTTGTTTGTTTATTTATTTATTTTTGTAAATTTGTGTGCTTATATTGTACCACAATGTATGTTTCGTATTTTTACTAAATTATGTCAAGAAATCACCATATTTGTAGTTTTTACGCGTAGAACTGTAATAAATGACATATTATAATAATGCATCGGCAATAGATCTGTAAATAAACTTTATGATCTAATAAAATATATTCATGATTTAGAAAGACCCCGTTTTTTCTTTATTCTAATCAGTTGTCTTTGAAAGAAACTTACAAACATACAACAGCATAAAGATTAAAAACATTGATGTTTATTTTCAAATAATCATAGTTATGACGCATTGTACATAAAATGCATCAAACACACTGGTTATTACAACAAGTAACACAATTCTGAATATATTTATCTGTATAATGACTCAAACAATGGCTTCTTGGCATACGCCTTACAAAGTTTGAAACTTAACGGTCATTACGTTTTGTATCATTACTAAACTGTGTCAAGAAATCATCATATTTGTAGTTTTTACACATAAAAAATATAAAGTAAATACAGTATTGACCGCATACATCGCTTGAAAAATCTTGTAACCGACGGTTTTGGTGACAAATACTTTTTGAATTATAATGTAAAAACTTTATGATATTCTTTGGGAAAATGTCACTGTCCGGCGAGAGACCGTAGGAATCAAAGAGATAACAAATGCCATCTTCATTAAAATAAACAGCCAACCAGTGTTCGCCAGGCTGCCCACTGCTATGTGTGTTGATTACAAATGCGCAGGGGTAATGCGTCAGTTTATCGGCAGGCAACAGATCACACGGATACGTTCCTTTAAAAATATGCCGTGTGCTTTGCGCAGCGTACAGAATACAGTTTATCTGTAATGTGTTCATTTTTCAGCAGCGTAGTGTTAGTTTATTTCATTTATAGATAATCGTACAGCACATCGCGCCTTTGATTAATCACGATGATGTTATCAAATAGAGCATATATTATCACATTGACTGTCCTGTCCAACGCTTCTGCAAAGCGATATTCAGCACGTAGATTGCCCGTTCTTATCAGGGAGAGGTGTTCTCCACATTCCTGCTCCGGCGACAGATCAAAAGCAAATAGTGTGTAACCTCTGAGGTACTCTTCGCGGTCAATCAGTATACCATTGTCAGATTTCTGCTTATTTGTGATCTGTATGAGTGACATATACTCTCTTACAGCATTACCGTGTTCAAAGTCTGGTTGAAATGGTTTTGCAGGGTGCGGTGTTCCATCCAGATAAAGGGACGCAAAACTTACATTTTTATGTTCAAAGCAAAGGGGATTCCGGTTATGGATTCCTGAAAATGCTTCGTTATCCACAAAGCCGACTATGACGGTTTTCGGCACTTGACCTAAAAATAGATTTTCTAGATTAAATACTCTACTGCCTGCTGGTACGCTGTAGATTTTCATCCCAACGCGGTCAATCGCGTATTTTGCGTTGCCGTTTAGCAGGGCCTGTGCGTGCCCAATCCGCACGGCCGGTGAGACTTGCACTCTTTTCACGAACAGGGACGCCGCTGTGATCTGTATTTTAAAGGCATCCGCATCAGCCGACATTAAGCAGAATGCGTCTTTGTTTCTGGTTAGTTTAATCTTCAGGTCAACGGCATTTAAAATTAGTTTATGTTGATGAAAAAGGTCGCAGTGAAGCGGTCCTAGCAATTCAACCGTGCGACTCTGCTCTGTTGCACCTGCTCGTTTTTTTAACCCCGTATTCGGTCCGTCCAGCACCGTGTTGTTAAATTCTCCAGCCGAATCTTTGTAAAATAATCCTGTTGTGTGCTTTGTTGACAAAGCGTCTGAGCTGTAATTCAATATAGTCTCAATGTACGCGCGGTATGCGTAAAGATTGTTGGATTGTGATATGAGCCTGTCGCCCAAAGTTACATCCACTTGGTTGAATAAAGTCGCTATGGGGTAATTAATAAGTGCAACCCGTGCAACTTGCGGTCTCGGTGTGTTATCGGTTCGTACGATCTTGCACGTCACGTACAGCAGCGTGTTGTTCAGATCGTAGTAGTGTTCGCCGCTGGCCGCTATATAAAATTCAAGCGGCGCTGTGTCGGATAATGCCGCTAAAGGTTGAACTTCGACGTATAGACTTTTCTCTATGCTAGTTTGTGTCGGGGGCACGTCAAAAAGATCCAGCTCTGTTTTTGCGCATTCAACGGACTCGTGGTGTATGAAAGACATGTTTAAAAAATATCACCAACGGAGCGCTTCGGCTTTCTCTTCTTCTTTGAGTTGCGTCGTCTATGGTTTTTATTTAAAAAGGTTATGTCCCAAGGCGGAAGTGCTATCATATGCTTCCGTTTTCTTTTAGACACGCCTTTTCTTGTATATATTAGTCCTGAACCATCTTGTTTTGCTTGGTTCGCATCGTGTATCTTATTCATCACGGCCGTTGTGGCTTGTCCGATAACGTCTTTCGCTATATTACGTGCCGCGGTCTTCATATGCGGTTTAGCTATCTCTAATCCTCTCCAGAAAAGAGGAACAGCTTTTCTGAAAAGACTTCGAAAAATACCGCCTAAACCGCATCCGTACATGTACGCGCTGCCGTGAAAACCTGGTAATCCATTACCGGCCTGCGTTTTATAATATTGCGCGTAGAGATCCGGATTGCCATAATTTTTAACAGCGACCATCCTGTTTAGTTAATAAATTTCGTGTTTGCGACGTCTAAAGTGTAGTTTCACGATCACTTTACCAAACTTAAATGAGATGTTCTTGTTCTGGTCATTCTTTATCTCTATGGCTACAGTGTCAAAATGCGCTTTGCACAATGGTACGTAATCGGGTTTCTCATATCGTATTGTGACCACCTCGTTGTTATATCCCTTAATTTCAACTGTGCGTAGTAGCGGTACGTAGCTATCACCGACCCTCTGGTGCTCGATAATGTCAGTATACACATACAGCGTATACTGGCCGCCTTTGATGTCGGCGCATGGTTTAGAAATCTTAGTTTTAGGTTGTAATCCAAGGATCGTCGTCAGTTTATCACCGGCTGTAAGATGATACAGCCGCTTACTATCGCATGTTACTACGCGTTCAAGCGGATCGTACACTAGTCTTAATCCGCCATCCAGTTTATGTCGCCCTATTTCCGCGTTGATTACGTCCAGTAGCGCGTCGATTGTTTTATAAAATCCGGGATTAACGCACACGGCTGCAAATTCCACAACTGGATTGGAAAACATAACATCCTGTGTTATTTGTAACTTACAATCTTGTATATCCAAGGTATTCCACGTGTGTGGATATTGTATTTCTGTAAGAGCGACTTCCCACTCACCGCTTAAGTGTATCGACTTTGCAAGCTTTGTTGTATAGTTAGAAATCTTATTTTGCGGAAAAGTATCCACTGAGGCATTGCTGGGTAAGGTTATGTAAAACGATTTGTCATCCATCGCTCGTCTTGTTTAGCGTGCGGCACGTTTTATATATCTTTTATCTCTGATGCGTCAACCCAACTGTTAAATTTTGCGGGGTACCCGCGCCACTTGACTAACGCGTATTTTCGACGGGTGACCGTCTTATGGCCCTCATTCCGAGTTGATCGCTCAGTTTTTCGTTCGCACAACATATTTGCAAAGTTGCGTTAGTGTAGTAAATTTGCGAACATCCGCCCCCAACGTATTTTTGCTCTTTCGTACGCAGTATTACACAAAGTGGGCGTACGCCAAATGACATCGCAGCAATGCGAAAACATCGCAGCAATGCGAAACCATCGCATTAACACATACTTCATCGTAAAAATACTAAGTTGTAGTATATTTACACATTTATCATTAAAAGTGCTCACTTTTGCTGGCAAACGCACCACAATGGTTTTTTTTTACTATTAAGTGGAATAACACCTTCCAATTAAAAGTCCACAAGCCCTCCTCAATTACAAATCCAATTAGTGAAATGAATTGTAATGTTCATGATCAATTAAGTCTTTTTAAAATACCTGAAGAACACTTTGTAGCCATAATTGTACCTAAATTATTTTAGAATTTTAATATAAATATAGATGTTTGCAATGTGCTTGGTCTAATGTTTTTATTTTTATTTTTTAAGTAGAGTTTTAGTATGTGAATGAAGGTGTTTGCATGTTTATTTAGACAATAACAACATATGTCTTTTTTACATTTTAAACAAACTTACGTTAGATGTATGAAATGTTTAAGGTAATAAATGTCTGTTCGTCATTATGCAGTTCCTTCATTGCATTAATAAATAATAAACACCCGCTTAACTTGAAAACAAATTTTATTTTTTGTTTTGTTTTTTGGTTTTTTTATAATATAAACATTTTTTTTTTTTTTTAAACAAAAATTAAAACAACGTTTGCATTTGGTCAACAAGACCCAGCATGGCCTGGAGATGTATCCTCATGTTGCCAATGATGTCCGCAAAAGATGTGGGATCTCCAACGGCAACATCTGAAATTAAGAGATAACATAAACATTAATAACTTACTCACATTACTTATTATACAAGCAAGGCACAAAGCACACTTTAATGCAGGCATGTCCAAACTGCATCCCTCAAGCTGGTGTGAAACTACATATACCAGCATGCCTTGACTCAGTTTTGGGGCCAGGGAAAGCCAAAGCTGTGTCAGGGCATGCTGGGATGTGTAGTTTCTCAACAGTTGGAGGTCCGCAGTTTGGACAGGCCTGCTTAATGGCAAAGTTACTACATCATGGCTGTTTTATGGTACAATCATTAGCAGAAAAACACACAAGCCTGCTCTGGGTTTTTTTAATAAATTTTTCCCGTTTACGAGACCATGGGGTACATTTACTACTATGTGAGTTATATTTAAGATGGAGCGTTGCCCATAGCAAACAAGGAAAAATAAGAATATTATCTTGTAGAAGTGGTTCCCCAATTGTAAAGTATAATCTTATTGGTTGCTATGGGCGACATCCCATGTTAAAGATAACTACCATCTTCGTCAATGTTACACCATGTTGGCATTCATTTACATCTGGAGTGTATTTATGATTTTTTTTTATGGGTTTGGTCCTGCATCATCACACTGCATATCAACATCTTCAGAAGGACAACAGATCCTAGCATGCCCACACTCCCTGAAAGCTGACCTTACTAAATAAGGTCAAACAGGTTTGACTTTAGCCAATAATCATTTTGTGAGTGTAACTTTCACACCACAAATCAGTGTGTCATTAGGCTGCATAACAAAGTGAAGCATGTGATTTGTAAGTGCAAATATTAAGACTACACAGGCACAAGTGTAAAAGACCAACAACATACTAAACTCCACTCAGGTCTAACTGTTTCCCTGAAAACCTAACACATATAAACCCTGTTGTCCTGGCAACCCTGTCGACCTAATGAGTGTCGACCTAGAGTGGACACACAAAACATTGCACACATAAACACTGTACATATAATGACACTCACAAAAATGTAAATACAACATGTAGACCATGAAGAATAACACAAATATTTGTCCTTGGTACAAGAATTCCAACAGTACAACACTGCATGTTTTGGCATTGTAAGTGTAAGTAGGTAATCATTTTTGGAGAACATGTTAAAACACTTACTTTCCTCTGCAACATGATGGTTGACAGTTAATTCAGCAGGGGCTTCTTCTGCCCACTCACTGGGTGGGGAAGGCGGCTGGATGGGGGAAGGAGGAGGGATTGGGGAAGGAGGAGGGATTGGGGAAGGAGGAGGGATGGGGGAAGGAGGCTGGATGGGGGAAGGAGGCTGGATTGGGGATGTAATTTCAGAGGGTGGGTCTGATTGAGAGGGCGAGGGGGGCGGAGAGAAAGTTTAGCCAATAGAGGGTGAGGGGGGCTGAGAAGGTGAGTTTGAAGTTGAAGGAGAAGGGGTATGGGAAGGAGGAGAAGGGGTCACAGAAAGAGATAGAGAGGTGGTGTGAGAAGGGGAGTGGAAAGTGGAGTGGGCCTGGGAAGCTGAGGGGGACTGGGAAGCTGAGGGGGACTGGGAAGCTGAGGGGGACTGGGTAGCTGAGGGGGACTGGGAAGCTGAGGAGGACTGCGAAGGGGAGGGGGAGTGAGAAGGGGAGGGGGAGTGAGAAGGGGAGGGGGAGTGAGAAGTGGAGGGGGACTGGGAAGGGGAAGGGGGCTGAGAGGTCTGCCGTTGTTCTCGTCCTATAATGATATTTTTGAAAAAATGTATTTTGCATGTTAAATTACATACTAAACAATTTGAAAAATCACTGTTCTGTTCCATGTAAAAGACTGTGGTTTGTTTTTCTTAAAAATACACATTTTAAAAACATCATCATGTTGCCCACAGCAAACAAAATGAGTCAAAACTTTTACTTTGAAGCTCATTCCTTAATCTATTCCATTGAGTCATATTGATTGGTCTAGGCAACATCACCAGATAACTATTCAAGGCAACTTATTATATAGACAGCACTGATCAAGTATTTGGGTACAGTTTCCTGCCTGGTTATTAATTCTGGAAAACATGCACTTGTTTGGTGACACTTTGCTACAGTCAGTACTGTTTGCCCTAACCACACACACTGTCCTATGTTATAAAAATGGACAATCAGCGTTGCAATTAGCCTACCACTTAGTGTAAATTTCTTAAATTTTTGCTAAGAATCTTATGTAATGTAACTTACTGCGTGCATGCATAGCCCGTATTTGCTGGCGGATCTCCGCCAACAGCTCTGGCGTCCTCCTGCGGAGATCACTCCATCTCCGCGCTAGTTGGATGATTGTCCGCCTGCTGCGGACGCGAGTCCGCAGCAGGCGGCGGACCTCCGCGTAGGCCTCGCGCTTAACCCGATTTGGGATGAAGCGCCCAACGCGGCCTACGCGGCGGTCCATCACCGCAACCAGGACGCGGAGCTCCCGCCTGGTGAAAGGTGCAGCACGCATCATGGCAATGGCGTTTTCCTTATTTGGGCATATATTTATAGTGTCTGTTAGCATGTGATTGGTCAAAAATCTATGTTGTCATTTCTAATAACTTTATTGATCTTTGCAATGCTGTGAAGAGCAGAGTGTTATTTCGCACGAGCGGAAATACGCATTCGCATTAGCAAAATTTTTAGCAAAAAAAACAAAAAAAAAACACAAACACAGACACAGAGACACACAGTTTTGAAAAAATTCCTACAAATATCTGTGTACTCACCACAGTTTGTGTGATCATTCAGCTGGACAGTCACAAAGTGGGCAACATTCAATTTCATTTGTTTGTGTGTTTGTTTAAATAATCAGGATTTTAGGATATAAAACAAATAAGGACACTATTTAGCATCATCACATTTTTTACATTTCAAATCTAAAATTGAAAGCTTAACGTGTTAACGGATTTTTAGTATCAAAAAAATTACACATTCCAACACACCAAAAGCATTACACAATGACCTTACAATATCAAACAAAATGTCAACATTACAAATAATACATAAGCATACTGTGATTTTAATTTGGATAAAAAAGATAATATAAAAACACTATACCTGAAATATTCAGCAACAATGCTTGCCCTGACTTGGCTCCCCCTCCGTGTAACACTCCCCCCACCGAAGTGTCGAACAACCCCTGGCTCCTCATCAGGCAATTCCTCTGTCTGAGGAAGCTCTACGCTACTCCTTACCGCGATATTGTGTAGTATTGCGCACAGAACCACTAGTTTACTTGCCATCTCCGGCGAATACATGATGTCGCCACCAGTGCGGTGGAGCACACGAAACCGCCCTTTAAGGACCCCAATTGTGCGCTCCACCAGCTGCCTAGTGGCAGTAAGCGCGGAGTTAAATGCCGTCTGTGGTCCTGGCCTGGGATTACGGTAAGGAGTCATGAGCCAGGGGGTGCAAGGATATCCACGGTCTCCTGTTTGAGGAAAAACCAAAATTAGAAATAGTAAATTTTGGGAAAAAAAAAAAATTGTAAGAAATATGTGCAACAACTCACCCAATAACCACATGTCTGCTCGTTGACTTGATCTTAATCTGTGCCATATCCCTGATTGTCTAATGACATACGCATCATGGGAACTTCCAGTAAACTTTGCGTTCAGGGAAAGGATCTGGAGGGATGGCCCACAAACAACCATTACATTCAGAGAATGAAACAGTTTCCTGTTTCTATAAATTTCTTCATTATGTTTTGGTGGCTGAATAGCTACATGTGTGCCATCCACAACCCCAATAACATGTGGGAAGCGACTACCACCTTCCGCAAATTGCCGCTTCACCACATCTAGGGCACCAACATCCAAAGGCATAGCAATAAATTGCTTCACACGCTTGAGGAAAGCCTGGCAGACACGCCGCAGGACCTTACTGAACTGGCCCTGCGACATGCCAACCAGGTCTCCAACCACATGCTGGTAAGACCCTGTTGCCAAAAAATGTAACACAGCAAGGAATTGTGTCAATGGTGGTATTGCTGTAGGATACCGAATTTCAGACTCCAGATCACTCTCTATTATGGAGAGAGTGTCTAGGATTAGATGTGGTGGCAGCCTGTATCTACGTACAACCACATCATCTGGCATCCCAAAAAGTAGGACACGGGGTCGGAAAATTGGTGGCCTAGCACGCCTCCGTTGCCTTGGTTGATGAGGAGCCGGTTGTGGTTGTGGGGCTGGCGGTTGGGGTGGGAGTGCTGGCGTGGGTTGGGGAGGTAGGGCTTCTGCTGCGATAAATATAGACATCACACACTTTTATAAAAAAAAAAAAATGTTGAATAAGACAAAAACAAAGTCCAAAAAATATGCAAACAAAAAATTTGTAAAAAAAGGGGGTGTCAACTTACTGCAGGAGCGTAAGACATTTTTTCTGGGTTCAATTCAGGACCAAAAAGAATATTATAAAAAAAAAGAAAAACAACATTATTTTTATAATGAAAGCTACATATGTTAAATTGTAATTGTTAAAAATACTATTATTTAAAAAAACAGAACATCAAACACATCACAAACACCTACTACAAAATTATGAATAATTGGTTAAAAACATTTAAATAAAACAAACAAAAAGTTAGCCCTTTAGTAGCTAGTCCAGCCAAGAACAACACTACTTCGCTGATCAATCCCGGTAAAAAACATAACATTTATTATCAAGATGGAAAACAAACATAATCAAAACACTTTGAACAAACACAAACAGGCACCAACACAGGCCCAGGGAACTTACCTGATCCAAAATAAAGCAAGGAACTATTTGTGTTATATAGCACACAAAATAAACAAAATAGACTAGGGTTACGTCACCCAAAACAATTCTCCTACAAGAGAGCAAATATGACAGTCAAAAACAACATACAGACCAATAAACCAAACAGGCACCCACACAGGCCCAGGGAACTTACCTGATCCAAAATAAAGCAAGGAACTATTTGTGTTATATAGCACACAAAATAAACAAAATAGACTAGGGTTACGTCACCCAAAACAATTCTCCTACAAGAGAACAAAAATGTCAGTAAAAGCAATGAAGCACAGGTTTATTTGCAAAAATGGACTAGCAAAATATATATGTGTAAAAAAGAATAACAAACAATCAACATAAAATAAACACTTTTAAATCAAAAAATGAACAACAAGACGAATTCCAGAATACTCACAAACGAAAATTCGCAGACAAAATGCTACACTGACTATATTCTAAACGCAAACGAAAGGACAAATGTATGCTTGACAATTACTCACTCTGAAAATTCCTATAGCACCTTCACGCACAAGCCAACAAACTCAAGTGAAAGAAACTCCAAACTACCTACACTCACAGCGTGCAAAGTAGGCCCTTAAATAAGCAGTGCAATCATTAACCAGATTAACAGTGTACACCTGTGTGAATTAACGCTACGCACGTAGGTATATAAGCACACACCTCGGCGTACACACGTCATCACAAACATGGCTTCTCGTGAGCAAATCGCAGCAGAGATGGACCGCATTGCAGAGCAGGAGATGGCATTGCGGAAAAGACGCCTAGATTGCCAAAGGCGCATGTTGGAATACGCCTCTGCGGATGTTGAAGAGGCAGGACCTAGTACTCTGCAAATGTCTGCTTCTGAACCACAACAATTGACTGGGGATACCCTGCCACACACACAAAGTGACCAAACTGAGGGAGAATTGGCTTTAGCCACACAAACACAACAGACAGAAGCTGCTAGTGAGGAGGAAGATGGTGATGACCAACAAGAAGAAACCTCACAGGCTACCTCCAGACGGAAGAAAAGACAGCCTGCATTCACTAAGAGGGAGTTGCGTGTCTTGGTCACGCAGGCCATGTCCAAAATCCATAGAGGGCCAAAAAACATGGGGGCGGCTTCAAAAGATCGCATCTGGAGAGACATCACAAAATCTGTGAATGAAGTTGGCTCTGTCGTCAGAACATCACAGGAAGTGAGACGACGGTAAGTGCATATTGACAGTCATTTTTCAGTGATAAGTTGACTAAAAAATGTAGTTACATGTGATGTTATGTCTAGCAAACACAAGCAGAACACGTGTCCTATATATTAGCTTAGACAAATAATAAGACTCTACTTTGTCCCTCTTTCACAATACATATGTAGGTGGGCCGACTTCAAATCCCGCCTGAAGGCAAAGAGGGCTGCGGAGTGGAATGCCTCAAGGGCTACAGGTGGAGGAGCACCTGTCGCTGTGGAGTATACTGACTTGGAGGAGATGGCGATGCCCTGTGTCAGTTATGAGGAGGGCCAAGGGGTGTCTCATATGGACACGGACCTGCCTGAGATCCTGACGGGACATGACTTGGAAGGTAAGTTTACACATTTAGTTGTCTGTAATTTTGACAGTATTTATGATAATAAACTAATTTTGTATCCAACTTTTTTCCCACACATTCTTCTATTTGCTTGCCACAAAACACAGCACAGGGGGGTGATCCGTTTGAGTCACAGGACGGTTATGTGGTTGAGGCTGAGGTGGAGGGACCTAGTGAGTCTGGCAGTGTGGGCCAACAAATCCCACCTCTGCAGGTTCCTACTGGCCCCCCCACCCAACCCTCTGCTATCCCGGAGATCCTGCTTGAAATCGCTAGGTATGGTGAGAGCCTAAATCGGTTTCAAGACGGGGTCATCCGGGAGGTAAGCCAGATAGCTGTCCGGCTCACTGAGCACCGAACCTGTGTTGAGCAAGGTGTTGCTCAACTCTGCCAAGGTCTGGCAGAGATCAGGCAGGGCCAAGAACAACTTGCCTCCTCATTCCAAAGCCTTGCAAATAACATCTTGCAAGGGCTCCAGGCCATCGCTGTCTCCCTTGCCCACAGTGGCAGAGAGCCACCCACATCGGCTCCCTCCCCTGCCCCTGCCCAGGAAGAACAGCCCACTGGGCAGGCCCAACGAAGGTCGCTCCGCAGACCTTCCAAAGAAGAACAGCCTCAGGCGGGGAGAAAAAGAAGAAAATGATGTCTCTCCAGATGGGCAGCACCCATGTTTTTGATGTTGCCTCTATGTATTTTTGGAGTTGGCTTGTGTGGCCAGAATGGATAACTCCCTCTTAGTGAAATGTATTCTTTCTGTTTGGATGTATTGTAGCCTGTGAGTTTATGTGTCTAAACACCAGAGCCATCTTCCTCTTACTAGTGTGCTATGTATTGTTGTGTTTGTGTGGTGGATCCTAATTCTTTCTCATTTGGTTTAAAATTTGTGTGTGGCAGGGTGTGTCATGTTTTATTTATGCTTAAAAAATATACTTTTGTCAGAAGCAGAATTTTGCAGAGTACTGAGTTCTGCTCTCTAATGATTGTCAGTGCCATCTGCTTGCTGCTTGGTCCATCTCTGCCTGTGCGACTCACGTGGAGCCATGTTGTTTAAATGTTGTGAAATATTATTATAGTAATAAAAAAGATATTTAAAAAATTTGAGCAGTTTCTTCAAGGTAATGCAGTTCCAGAAAGATTAGGTCAGCATATAGACACTTGTAGACCAATCTGCAAATTCTCCTTAAAAATTGGTAAAAACACCAAAAAAAGGTATGCTTTGCACCACACTTTAATGTCCATATTAAGTAAACAGACACGACGCTTTTTATAAATATCTATGGTCAACAGGACATCATTTCAAACATTGTCAGATATTATAATCAAATATTATTGTGACTTTTAAGACTAAATTAAAGTGTATGCTGCATTATGTGGGTGTTGGTTTATTTGTCAAAAAAGTTGCAGATTTCAAACACTTTCACAAATATTTTCACTTGTTTGTATTTGGGAGTCTTACACACATTAAATCAAGTTTAAAAAATGCTTACACAACAACTTCAACAAAAATCACACCCTTATTTGGCAGTGTGTGAGATTTATATGTGAATAGAATAAACATGTAATGTGTGTTCAGACAATTGCTGGTTGGTAACTTTCATCTGCTCATTAATTAACAAGTAATTGGACATCAGATCAATGTGCTATCCAATTAACTGCTAATTACTGCATACACACTTGTACCAGTACTTCGCAAATGTAGAGTAACTGCAGACCTACTCGGCTGCTGCGTGAATGTTGCTACGGTTTCCTATGTTAGTTTTAACAGCGACAATGTTTATTTGCGAAAAACACGCCCATTGCGAGTTGCATACTCCCACACTGTACGCCCACTTTCACGCCCATGTCGGAGCATTGCGAAGTCTCGCCTCCGCCACGCCCACGCCACTCCTCGTTTTCGTTTGCCAGTTACAGCTTTTTTTTTTCTGAGTAATTTTGCACAGTTGTCGTACGTATGTACTCGCGCATGCGTAATCACGCATTTGCGCATGCGCAGATACTTACATTTCGTACATTTGCGTTGCGAAGACTCTTAGCGACCAACTCGGAATGAGGGCCCATGTTTTAAAATATTTTCCACTTTGTATATTCTATTATAGTTTTTTGGCACGCTTTGTAACTGATCGTGGTAAAAACGGCCGGTAATTTCTTCGCCGTAGAGATCCGTCAACTTATAAAGCGGCTTAACGCCTTTAGTGTTCACATTCTGTATGACAAATATTTCCTCAAAAAAATTCTGTTCATACCCTTTCTGAAATATATCCTTATATTTGGATATGCGTACATGTTCACCGATGTAAAAACGTGGTGTAATTTTCTTAGTTCTAAAGTAATCGCCGTACGTCGTCTTGAAAATTCTCAAAGCGTTAGAGGGCCCCACAGCACACGGTGTACACTTAATCGTTCTATGGTATGTGTTATTATAGATGTTTATGAAATCTTGTAAGACATCTATATATCTGTACGTGTTCCGCGCTGTGAAATAACGCCACATCCTTGTTTTTAAAGTCCTATTGAAGCGTTCTATAATGGCCGCTTTCACTTCATTATTGGTTGTGAAATGATGTATGCCGTATTTCTCTAACGTCCTAAGTGGATGCTGGGACTCCGTAAGGACCATGGGGAATAGCGGCTCCGCAGGAGACTGGGCACAAAAGTAAAAGCTTGAACTAGCTGGTGTGCACTGGCTCCTCCCCCTATGACCCTCCTCCAAGCCCCAGTTAGATTTTTGTGCCCGAACGAGAAGGGTGCATGCTAGGTGGCTCTCCTGAGCTGCTTAGAGTAAAAGTTTATTTTAGGTTTTTTATTTTCAGTGAGTCCTGCTGGCAACAGGCTCACTGCATCGTGGGACTAAGGGGAGAAGAAACGAACTCACCTGCGTGCAGAGTGGATTGGGTTTCTTAGGCTACTGGACATTAGCTCCAGAGGGACGATCACAGGTTCAGCCTGGATGGGTCCCGGAGCCGCGCCGCCGGCCCCCTTACAGAGCCAGAAGAACGAAGAGGTCCGGTGAAATCGGCGGCAGAAGACGTTCCTGTCTTCAACTAAGGTAGCGCACAGCACTGCAGCTGTGCGCCATTGCTCTCAGCACTCTTCACACTCCGGTCACTGAGGGTGCAGGGCGCTGGGGGGGAGCGCCCTGAGACGCAATAAAAACAGAAATACCGTAGGATGGCAAAAGAAATACATCACATATAGCTCCTGGGCTATATGGATGTATTTAACCCCTGCCAGTTTTCCAGAAAAAAGCGGGAGATAAGGCCGTCGTGAAGGGGCGGAGCCTATCTCCTCAGCACACAAGCGCCATTTTCCCTCACAGTTCCGCTGGAAGGACGGCTCCCTGACTCTCCCCTGCAGTCCCTACAGAATCAGGGTAAAAACGAGAGAGGGGGGGCACTATTGGCAGCTAAATTATAAACAGCAGCTATAAAAGGGAGTAACACTTATATAAGGTTATCCCTATATATATATATATATATAGCGCTCTGGTGTGTGCTGGCAAACTCTCCCTCTGTCTCCCCAAAGGGCTAGTGGGGTCCTGTCCTCTATCAGAGCATTCCCTGTGTGTGTGCTGGGTGTCGGTACGATTGTGTCGACATGTATGAGGAGGAAAATGATGTGGAAGCAGAGCAATTGCCTGTATTAGTGATGTCACCCCCTAGGGAGTCGAAACCTGACTGGATGGTTGTATTTAAAGAACTACGTGACAATGTCAGCACTTTACAAAAAACTGTTGACGACTTGAGACAGTCGACAAATCAATTAGTGCCTGTCCAGGCGTCTCAGACACCGTCAGGGGCGATAAAACGCCCGTTACCTCAGTGGGTCGACACAGACCCAGACACGGATACTGAGTCCAGTGTCGACAGTGAGGAGACAAACGTAATGTCCAGTAGGGCCACACGTTACATGATCACGGCAATGAAGGAGGCATTGAACATTTCTGACACTACAAGTACCACAAAGAAGGGTATTATGTGGGGAGTGAAAAAACTACCAGTAGCTTTTCCTGAGTCAGATGAATTAAATGAGGTGTGTGATAAAGCGTGGGTTTCCCCCGATAAAAAAGTGCTAATTTCTAATAAATTATTGGCACTATACCCTTTCCCGCCAGAGGTTAGGGCGCGTTGGGAAACACCCCCTAGAGTAGATAAAGCGCTCACACGTTTATCTAAACAAGTAGCGTTACCGTCTCCTGATACGGCCGCCCTCAAAGAACCAGCGGATAGAAGGCTGGAAAATATCCTGAAGGGTATATACACACATACTGGTGTTATACTGCGACCGGCAATCGCGTCAGCCTGGATGTGCAGTGCTGGAGTTGCGTGGTCGGATTCCCTGACTGAAAATATTGATACCCTCGATAGGGACAGTATATTACTAACTATAGAGCATTTGAAGGATGCATTACTATATATGCGTGATGCACAGAGGGATATTTGCACCCTGGCATCAAGAGTGAGTGCTATGTCCATTTCTGCCAGAAGAGCGTTATGGACGCGACAGTGGTCAGGGGATGCGGATTCCAAACGACATATGGAAGTATTGCCGTTTAAAGGGGAGGAGTTATTTGGGGCCGGTCTATCGGACCTGGTGGCCACGGCAACGGCCGGAAAGTCCACCTTTTTTACCCCAGGTCACCTCTCAGCAGAAAAAGACACCGTCTTTTCAAACTCAGTCCTTTCGTTCCCATAAGTACAGGCGGGCAAAAGGCCACTCATTTCTGCCCCGGGGCAGAGGAAGAGGAAAAAGACTGCACCAGGCAGCCTCTTCCCAGGAGCAGAAGCCCTCCTCTGCTTCTGCCAAATCTTCAGCATGACGCTGGGGCTTTACAAGCGGACTCGGACACGGTGGGGGCCCGTCTCAAAAATTTCAACGCGCAGTGGGCTCACTCGCAAGTGGACCCCTGGATTCTGCAGGTAGTATCACAGGGGTACAAACTGGAATTCGAGACGTCTCCCCCTCGCCGGTTCCTGAAGTCTGCTCTACCAAAGTCTCCCTCCGACAGGGAGGCAGTTTTGGAAGCCATTCACAAGCTGTATTCCCAGCAGGTGATAATCAAGGTACCTCTCCTACAACAGGGAAAGGGGTATTATTCCACGCTGTTTGTGGTACCGAAGCCGGACGGCTCGGTGAGACCAATTTTAAATCTAAAATCCTTGAACACTTACATAAAGAGGTTCAAATTCAAGATGGAGTCACTCAGAGCAGTGATAGCAAACCTGGAAGAAGGGGACTATATGGTGTCTCTGGACATCAAAGATGCTTATCTCCACGTCCCAATCTACCCTTCTCACCAAGGGTACCTCAGGTTTGTAGTACAAAACTGTCATTATCAGTTTCAGACGCTGCCGTTTGGATTGTCCACGGCACCTCGGGTCTTTACCAAGGTAATGGCCGAAATGATGATTCTTCTTCGAAGAAAAGGCGTTTTAATTATCCCTTACTTGGACGATCTCCTGATAAGGGCAAGGTCCAGGGAACAGTTAGAAGTCGGAGTAGCACTATCTCAGTTAGTGTTACGTCAGCACGGGTGGATTCTAAATATTCCAAAATCGCAGCTGATTCCAACGACACGTCTCCTGTTCCTAGGAATGATTCTGGACACAGTCCAGAAAAAGGTGTTTCTCCCAGAGGAGAAGGCCAGGGAGTTATCCGAGCTAGTCAGGAATCTCCTAAAACCAGGCCAGGTGTCAGTGCATCAGTGCACGAGGGTCCTGGGAAAAATGGTGGCTTCTTACGAAGCGATTCCATTCGGAAGATTCCATGCAAGAACGTTTCAGTGGGATCTTCTGGACAAATGGTCCGGATCGCATCTTCAGATGCATCAGCGGATAACCCTGTCGCCAAGGACAAGGGTGTCTCTTCTGTGGTGGCTGCAGAGTGCTCATCTACTAGAGGGCCGCAGATTCGGCATTCAGGATTGGATCCTGGTGACCACAGATGCCAGCCTGAGAGGCTGGGGAGCAGTCACACAGGGACAAAATTTCCAGGGCTTGTGGTCAAGCATGGAAACATCTCTTCATATAAACATTCTGGAACTAAGGGCCATTTACAATGCCCTAAGTCAAGCAAAACCCCTGCTTCAGGGTCGGGCGGTATTGATCCAATCGGACAACATCACGTCAGTCGCCCACGTAAACAGACAGGGCGGCACGATAAGCAGGAGGGCGATGGCAGAAGCTGCAAGGATTCTTCGCTGGGCGGAGAATCATGTGATAGCACTGTCAGCAGTGTTCATTCCGGGAGTGGACAACTGGGAAGCGGACTTCCTCAGCAGACACGACCTTCACCCGGGGGAGTGGGGACTTCATCCAGAAGTCTTCCAAGAGATGGTAAACCGTTGGGAAAAACCAAAGATGGACATGATGGCGTCCCGTCTCAACAAAAAACTAGACAGATATTGCGCCAGGTCAAGGGACCCTCAGGCAATAGCGGTGGACGCTCTGGTAACCTCATGGGTGTACCAGTCAGTGTATGTGTTCCCTCCTCTGCCTCTCATACCAAAAGTACTGAGAATCATAAAAAGGAGAGGAGTAAGAACTATACTCGTGGTTCCGGATTGGCCAAGAAGGACTTGGTACCCGGAACTTCAAGAGATGCTCACGGAGGACCCGTGGCCTCTACCTCTAAGGGGGGACCTGCTCCAGCAGGGACCTTGTCTGTTCCAAGACTTACCGCGGCTGCGTTTGACGGCATGGCGGTTGAACGCCGGATCCTGAAGGAAAAAGGCATTCCAGAAGAAGTCATCCCTACCCTGATAAAGGCCAGGAAGGATGTAACCGCGAAACATTATCACCGCATTTGGCGAAAATATGTTGCGTGGTGTGAGGCCAAAGAGGCCCCTACAGAGGAATTTCAACTGGGTCGCTTCCTACATTTCCTGCAAACAGGACTGTCTATGGGCCTAAAATTAGGGTCCATTAAGGTTCAAATTTCGGCCCTGTCGATTTTCTTCCAAAAAGAACTGGCTTCAGTGCCTGAAGTCCAGACGTTTGTCAAAGGGGTACTGCATATACAGCCTCCTTTTGTGCCCCCGGTGGCACCTTGGGATCTCAATGTGGTTTTGGGGTTCCTAAAATCACATTGGTTTGAACCACTCACCACTGTGGAATTAAAATATCTCACATGGAAGGTGGTAATGCTGTTAGCCCTGGCTTCAGCCAGGCGTGTCTCAGAATTGGCGGCTTTATCTTATAAATGCCCTTAACTGATTTTTCACACGGATAGGGCAGAATTGAGGACTCGTCCTCAATTTCTCCCAAAGGTGGTTTCAGCGTTTCACGTGAACCAGCCTATTGTGGTGCCTGCGGCTACTAGGGACTTGGAGGACTCCAAGTTACTGGACGTAGTCAGGGCCCTGAAAATATATATTTCCAGGACGGCTGGAGTCAGGAAATCTGACTCGCTGTTTATCCTGTATGCACCCAACAAGCTGGGTGCTCCTGCTTCTAAGCAGACGATTGCTCGTTGGATTTGTAGTACAATTCAGCTTGCACATTCTGTGGCAGGCCTGCCACAGCCAAAATCTGTAAAAGCCCATTCCACAAGGAAGGTGGGCTCATCTTGGGCGGCTGCCCGAGGGGTCTCGGCTTTACAACTTTGCCGAGCAGCTACTTGGTCAGGGGCAAACACGTTTGCTAAATTCTACAAATTTGATACCCTGGCTGAGGAGGACCTGGAGTTCTCTCATTCGGTGCTGCAGAGTCATCCGCACTCTCCCGCCCGTTTGGGAGCTTTGGTATAATCCCCATGGTCCTTACGGAGTCCCAGCATCCACTTAGGACGTTAGAGAAAATAAGAATTTACTTACCGATAATTCTATTTCTCATAGTCCGTAGTGGATGCTGGGCGCCCATCCCAAGTGCTGATTGTCTGCAATACTTGTATATAGTTATTGTTACAAAATTCGGGTTATTATTGTTGTGAGCCATCTTTTCAGAGGCTCCTTCGTTTATCATACTGTTAACTGGGTTCAGATCACAGGTTGTACGGTGTGATTGGTGTGGCTGGTATGAGTCTTACCCGGGATTCAAAATCCTTCCTTATTATGTACGCTCGTCCAGGCACAGTATCCTAACTGAGGCTTGGAGGAGGGTCATAGGTGGAGGAGCCAGTGCACACCAGCTTGTTCAAGCTTTTACTTTTGTGCCCAGTCTCCTGCGGAGCCGCTATTCCCCATGGTCCTTACGGAGTCCCAGCATCCACTACGGACTATGAGAAATAGAATTATCGGTAAGTAAATTCTTATTTTTTCTAACACTTTTTTAAAGATTTTGTTTACAAACTCTTTATCATTATCGGTTTGCAACTTCTTTGGCACGCAACCCTGTTGGAATATTTTTTCAAAAGCATTAGCGACGGTTGTCGCATTCTTGGATGCTAGACCAGCCGCCCATGCTTTCTTACTGAATATATCGATGATGGTTAATATATATTTAAAACCATCATTGTACTTTGCAATGTCTATGAGCGAGACCAGATCACATTGCCATTGTTGATTTATATCCGATACGCAAATCATGTTCCTTTTATAGGTTTTTCGTGCCGGCTTATGTAATGTGTAAGCGTCTTGTACTTGAAACCATTTTTTTATTTCCGCTCTTTTGAACTTGCCTTTATTCACCTTATAATATTTATCGACACCGCAATAACTGCCCGGCTTTAATACCGTATAATACGCCTTTTTCATAAGCTTTTTTTGGTTAGCCATTTAATATAAATGCGGCTTGTCTAAGGGTCAGATTCTGTTCTTAATAGCCAATCAATAATCATTTGATATCAGTTTTATATCATTTGATATCAGTTTTATATCAAACACAATTAAAAGTGGGCGGGGCTTTAAAGGGGGCGGGGCACCTGTCAAAAGTTTGATGAAAGGTGGTTCACTATACTACTAACGACAACACATGTCGGCCACATGGCAGATACCGACACACTCAAAAGTCACCCCAAACAAGCCGAAAAGCATCCCTGCACATGCTGGAGGTACAACAATGCAAAAGCATGACCCAAAAAAACATTTTATGGAAATAAAATGTGAAAAACTACCCCCAAACACAAAACTCCAAAAAAAACATGCAGTGATACAAGCAGGACCTGTAGCAATCCAAACAGGACCTATATACACATACCTGCACACATATACATACCCCAAACACCCCAATGCAACGCCACATGTACACCTCATGGCACCCCCCCCCACTACACAAACACATACATGCAACGCCAGACCACATGTGGTACTTACCTACAAATGTAGAAATCGCTCCAAAAACGACTCTCCTCTGGGGTAACAGGTATCCTGTCCGTCCTGGATTAAAGCCTGCTGGGTGTACAAACGATACCACAGCAAACAACAACCAATTTGCTAGCTCTGCACCTCCACACACCCAGTGATCGCAAAAACGCGCTATAGCGCGTATTTTACCCTGAAACTGTCACCTGGGACCCACTTTTAGAAGATGAGCGGGTCCCACAGGACGCGCTCATTCTAGATCTGTGTGTCAGCGCCCTAACCAATCAGCGGCACACAAGAGGTGACTGGCTGCTTCCCCAACCAGTCATCTCCTGTAGTCTCCAGCGAATCATAGCCTGCTGTGTCTCCCTCTCATTGGCCGCCAGTCCGGCACGCTGCGGCTTTGAATCCTCCTCCCGCTGCGCGCTGATCCTAGGCTCCGCTGCCAGCACGTACCTGGTATGTATCTGTGCCACAGCACTGGCAGAGACTGGCCCCTTGAATCCTCCTCCCGCTGCGCGCTGATCCTAGGCTCCGCTGCCAGCACGTACCTGGTATGTATCTGTGCCGCAGCACTGGCAGAGACTGGCCCCGCTCACCCAGCAGTGTCACCAGCGCCCTCCTCCTATGCAACGGTGAGTGCCGCTCGAGTCAGTCACTGCTCCATGCTGTGCTGTGTCCATGCTGAGAGACAGCATGATACTCTGTGCCCTTGCACTGTCCTGGTCGGCATGTCTCACCTATAGACTGTGCCCCTTGCATGGTAAGAAGGCACAGCAGCAGGGCGGGTATAGAGACACTCCAAGGTCCAGGGGCATATAAAGGGGTCTGTGGTGCCTAACAAAGAAGTTTACAATTATCGCTCTGGCCACCCACAACTTAACTGGCAGGGAGGGATGGGGGGAGGGGGGAGGGGAGAGAGGTGTTTGATGTATAGTGAAGACAGAGAGCGCTGGATCTACCTGCAGAACATCAGTGTAAACGGCATAGTGCATGCATGGGGCAGATGATCCAGATGACATACAGAGGCTGGCCGGGCAGGGAGAGCTTTCACCATTGACCAATCAGCACGGAGTAGGGGAGGAGCCTAGGGAGTATCTCAGAAGCAGGCAGCCGTTCATTCAGTGGTGAGTTGAACAGAGCAAGTAAATATGCATAGAGGTCTGTATAACTGTCACTTCAACATCTATATTAATACAGCTTACCCATCACACTAGAAAATACAGATAGGATAGCTAATCTGCACTAACCTCCATCAGCTGCAATTACTGCAAGTGCCCTGTTAACATATATGTATTTATTTGTTGCTGAAATTTGTTTATGCTAAATAGCTATATAACACAGTGCAGTAGCAGTGTTATGTCGTTTTGGTCATTGCCTAAATGTTCAAGTTAGATTTTAGTTGTAAACTAAAAAAAAAGAATATTTAAATACCAACCAAATGCTTTTGGCATAATTCTTTGTTTTCTTCGCCCCTTGTGGGCTTGCTGAGCTCACCACGAGTTCTATTCCCACTCTATGGGTGTCGTGGACACCCACGAGTGGGAATAGCCCCTGTTAGCCGGCATTCTGGTGGCGGGGATCCTGTGCAGGGCCGGATTGGCCATTACAGTTACCGGGGAGTTCCCCGGGGGGGCTGACTAGTGTGTGGGGCCACCTGTCATCGGTGGCCCCTCCCTCTCCCTTTTACAGCTAGTACTACCGCGGCCACTATCGCAAGAAGAGGCCCGCGCTGCCTAGCTGAGAATAGGTGCACGCGCCACATCAGTGATGTCACGCACCTCGAACGAGTGACTTGTCTAGCAGTCTGCTCTCCGCTCCCCGAGCCGCCGTCAGCTGCAGCCTGCAAGCCAGTGGTAAGAGGAGGGGACACGGAGTGGGCAGGGCCGGATTAACAATGGGGCTGATGGAGCTGCAGCTCCATGCCCCCCCTCTCTTTAAAATAGAGACAGGGGGGCAAAAAAATTTTTTTTTTAGCTTCAAGCAGCCACTTGGGGCCCATCCATTCACACCACAACTGATCTCCCCCTGATAGCCAGCCAGAAACTTTAATAATGAAATATGTATGTGCAGTGATCGCAAAAACGCGCTATGGCGCGTTTTTTACCCATTTTTTAAGACCTGGAGGACAACGGACAAGGTGATTACTGCAGTGTGCCTCAGTGCTCTTACCTGGTGTAGTGTGCCTCAGTGCTCTTACCTGGTGTAGTGTGCCTCAGTGCTCTTACCTGGTGCAATGTGCCTCAGTGCTCTTACCTGGTGCAATGTGCCTCAGTGCTCTACCGAGCGCATTGTGTATAACTTGCTCTACCGGGCGCATTGTGTATAACTTGCTCTACCGGGCGCATTGTGTATAACTTGCTCTACCGGGCGCATTGTGTATAACTTGCTCTACCGGGCGCAGTGTGTATAACTTGCTCTAACTGGCGCAGTGTGTATAACGCGCTCTAACTGGCGCAGTGTGTATAACGCGCTCTAACTGGCGCAGTGTGTATAACGCGCTCTAACTGGCGCAGTGTGTATAACGCGCTCTAACTGGTAAAATGTGTATAACGTGCTCTAACTGGCGAAATGTGTATAACGTGCTCTAACTGGCGAAATTTGTATAAGTCCTCAACCTGGTGCAAAGTGTATAACGTGCTGTACCTGGTGCAAATTGTATAACGTGCTGTACCTGGTGCAAAGTGTATAACGTGCTGTACCTGGTGCAAAGTGTATAACGTGCTGTACCTGGTGCAAAGTGTATAACGTGCTGTACCTGGTGCAAAGTGTATAACGTGCTGTACCTGGTGCAAAGTGTATAACGTGCTGTACCTGGTGCAAAGTGTATAACGTGCTGTACCTGGAGCAAAGTGTATAACGTGCTGTACCTGGTGCAAAGTGTATAACGTGCTGTACCTGGTGCAAAGTGTATAACGTGCTGTACCTGGAGCAAAGTGTATAACGTGCTGTACCTGGAGCAAAGTGTATAACGTGCTGTACCTGGAGCAAAGTGTATAACGTGCTGTACCTGGAGCAAAGTGTATAACGTGCTGTACCTGGCGCAATATGTATAAAGTGCTCTACCTGGTGCAGTGTGCATAGGAGGTTCTACCTGGTGCAATGTGTATAAGAGGCACTACTGTGTGGTGTAATGTGAATTGGCACTATTATGTGGTCACGCCCCTTCCCCATGAAGCCATGCCCCTAAAATTTTGTGGAGCGCCTTCGGCGCGCATTGCCTATACTTTGCGGTCTGGGAGGTGGGACACCAATTCACTTTCTGCCTAAGGGCACCAAAATGTCTAGTTACACCTCTGGTGCAGGGTGTCCTGCATGCTACACAGCCCAGCAGCATTGTCACCCCATCCCCCCACCTTGCAACACTTTTGTAGTGTCCAAACAAGATTAAGTTTAAAAAGAACCTTCATTTCGATGGGACCCAGAAAAAGACCGGTAGGACCCCAATTTTTAAAAGTGAGGGGTCCCTGGGACCCACTTTTTTTTTGGCTCAGCGCGATCACTGCACACCTCTCTGCAGGTTCACAAAAAGGCTGCTGAGCACGCAGCAAACAAGCCCTATATAAGGCTCCAAATGGCGGGAAGTCGAATCCGAGACGCCCACTACTCGACGATTGGTCCGTTATTCGACAAAGGGAGTGTCGAATGAGTTATGAATTGAATATGTCGAATTCATGGTCCCGGGTGGAGGGTTTCGGCTGTCGAGTAGCGTTGAATCCTAAAACGGTCGGAAAAAAAGGCGCAATTCGTCCGGAATTGCATATACCTCTAAGTATTGGAGACAGTCTGTGGAAGACGTGTTACCTGCGATTCCCTCACTTTCCTCCACTCACAACAGCTCACAAAACAGGTCTCTTGCCCAAATTATGCATGGGGACACAGACACAGATTCAGATACGGATGTCGACACTGGGGAGTTGAGAAGGGTTGATCCTAAATTAGCGAAAAGCATTCAATGTATGATAGTCGCTATAAAAGAGGTGTTGAAATTTCCTGATGCAACACCACTACCTGAGGAAAAAGATTATTTTAAATTAAATAAAAAACAGGTGGTGACTTTTCCTCCTTCTAAGGAATTGAATGCGTTTTTTGAGGATTCTTGGTCTAACCCAGAAAAGACATTTTCGGTTACCAAAGGCTACGAGTTGCGTATCCGTTCACGGAGGACCACAGACGCAACTGGGAATCTCCCCCTATGGTAGACACATCAGTTTCTAGATTGTCTAAGAAAATCCTTTTGCCTGCTCCTGGGTCAGCTTCATGGAAAGATCCTGCTAACCGTAAATTAGAATCTATGTTAAAATCCATGTATATTGCTAATGGAACGGCTCTCAGGCCCACCATTGCGTGTGCGTGGGTGGGTAATGCTGTAGAAAAATGGTCAGACAACTTATTGCTTAATATAGACACAGTTGATAAGGATGACCTGATCCTCACTCTCAGTCTTATCAAGGATGCTGCAGGTTATTTGGTAGAAGCGATGAAGGATATTGGTTTATTAAATTCAAGATCCTCCGCTATGGCGATTTCAGCCCGCAGGGCTCTATGGATTCGTCAATGGAACGCTGATTCAGAATCAACGAGAAATATTGAGGCACTCCCTTACAATGGCAAGGCACTATTTGGTGACAAATTAGACGCCATGATTTCGATGACGACATCAGGCAAGTCAGCTTTTCTGCCTTCTGCACCACCTCCAGCTAAAAAAAGATTTTCATACACATACGATGCAGTCCTTTCAGCCCAACAAGTACAAAAAGGCAAATGGTACCCCCTTCTTCGCGGGGCGAGGAAGAGGTAGGGAGCCTGCAACCCTGGCAGTTTCCCAAGAGCAGAAGTCAACCGCTGCTTCAAAACCACAGCATGACGCTGGGGCTCCCCTGCAGGAGTCCAATCGGGTGGGGGGCCCGTCTACTTTTCTTCAGTCAGATCTGGGTTCACTCAGATCTGGATCCGTGGGTACTACAGATAGTATCTCAAGGGTACAAGCTGGAATTTCAACATCTTCCACATGCCGATTTTTCAAATCAGCCTTACCAGCTTCTGTTCAGGACAGAAAAAAAGTGCTGGACGCAATCCAGAAATTATGTCAAGACAGGGTAATTTCCTTGGTTCCTGTACTTCAACGAGAAACAGGATTTTTTTCAAGTCTGTTTGTAGTGCCGAAGCCGGACGGCTCGGTAAGACCGATTTTAAACCTAAAATAGTTGAATCTACACTTGAAACGGTTTAAATTCAAGATGGGATCACTGTGGGCGGTGATTTCCAATCTGGAGGAGGAGGAATTTATGGTGTCTGTGGACAGCAAAGATGCTTAATTGCATGTTCCCATATACCCTCCACATAAAGCATACCTGAGATTTGCCGTTCAGGAATGCCACTATCAGTTTCAAACGTTGCCGTTCGGCCTCTCCACGGCTCCGAGAATATTCACCAAAGTGATGGCAGAGATGATGGTTCTCCTTCGCAAAAAGGGAGTCAACATCATCCCTTACCTGGACGATCTCCTCATAAAAGCGAGATCCAGGGAAACTTTGTTGCAGAACATCGCACTGTCCATGACGGTGCTTCAGCATCACGGTTGGATTATCAACCTTCCGAAATCCCAGTTAGAACCAACAATGAGGTTATCATTCCTGGGAATGATTCTGGACACCGAAGTACAGAAAGTATTCCTACCTATGGAGAAATTCAGAGGCTAGTCAAACTACTTTTGAAACCAGCACGCGTGTCGATCCATCAGTGCATCCGCCTGATGGGAAAGATGGTAGCAGCTTACGAGGCACTACAATACGGCCAATTACATGCCAGAGTTTTCCAGTGGGACCTGCTGGACAAGTGGTCCGGGTCGCATCTTCACATGCATCGAATGATTATACTGTCAGCAAAGACAAGGATTTCTCTCCTGTGGTGGCTACAAACTTCTCACCTCCTGAAGGGACGCAGGTTCGGGATTCATGCCTGGATACTGGTGACCACGGAGGCAAGTCTCCGAGGTTGGGGAGCAGTCACGCAAGGGGAAACTTTCCAAGGAAGGTGGTCCAGTCAAGAAGCTCTTCTTCACATAAATGTTCTGGAGTTGAGAGTGGTCTACTACGGCCTTCAACAAGCGGCGCATCTTCTTCGAGAGCGTCCCATCCAGATCCAGTCAGACAATGTAACAGTGGTAGCTTACATAAATCATCAAGGAGAAACGAAAAGCAGAACGGCCATGGTAGAGGTGACAAAAATACTCCTCTCAGCAGAAAGACAGACGACAGCTCTGTCGGCGGTCTTCATTCTGGGAGTGGATAACTGGGAAGCAGACTTCCTCAGCAGACACGATCTCCATCCAGGAGAATGGGGCCTCCACCCTGAAGTGTTTTCAGAAATAACAAGTTATTGGGGCATTCCTCAGGTAGACATGATGGCGTCTCGTCTAAACAAGAAACTTCAGAAATATTGTTCCAGGTTGAGAGGCCCACAAACAATAGCAGTGGATGCACTGGTGACCCAGTGGGTGTTCCAATCAGTGTATGTTTTCCCTCCACTTCCACTAATACTCAAAACCCTCAAGATTATAAGAAGAACAAAGGTGCGGGCGATACTCATCGCCCCAGATTGGCCAAGGAGGGCTTGGTATCCAGATCTTCAGGAGTTACTGTTGGAAGATCCTCGGATTCTTGCTCTTCAAGAGGACCTCTTTCAGCAAGGGCCACTGGTTTATCCAGACTTACCGCGGCTACGTTTGACGGCATGGCTGTTGAACGCCAGATCCTAGCTAGTAAAGGTATTCCAAATGAAGTCATTCCCATACTTATTCAGGCCAGAAAAGGGGTAACGTCTAGACATTACCATCGAATTTGGAGAAAATATGTTTCTTGGTGTGAATCCAAGAAGTCTCCTGCGGCGGAGTTTCAATTAGGACGTCTTCTCCTATTTCTACAGGCTGGAGTGGATGCGGGCTTAAGATTGGGATCTATCAAGGTCCAAATTTCGGCTTTGTCCATTTTCTTTGAGAAACAATTGGCTTCCCTTCCTGAGGTTCAGACGTTCGTTAAGGGAGTTCTGCACATCCAACCAGCATTTGTGCCCCCCGTGGCACCATGGGACCTTAATGTGGTATTGCAGTTCCTCAAGTAGGACTGCTTTGAACCTCTGCAGGAGGTGGAGTTGAAGTTTCTCACTTGGAAAGTGATCATGCTGCTGGCCTTGGCGTCAGGCAGACGAGTGTCTGAGTTAGGGGCTTTGTCTCACAAGAGCCCTTACTTGATTTTTCATGAAGATAGGGCTGAACTAAGAACACGTCAGCAATTTCTTCCGAAGGTTGTGTCTTCTTTCCATATTAATCAACCTGTTGTGGTGCCGGTGGCTTCTGACACCTCAGCCGTTCCCAAGTCCTTAGATGTCGTCAGGGCTTTGAGGACTTATGTTGCACGAACAGCTCGAATTAGGAAAACAGAGGCTCTGTTTGTCCTCTATGACCCCAACAAGATTGGGGGTTCTGCTTCTAAGCAGACTATTGCGCGCTGGATTAGGGGTACTATTCAGCATGCTCATTCCATGGCAGGATTGCCGATACCGACTTCGGTAAAGGCCCATTCTACAAGGAAAGTGGATTCTTCCTGGGCGGCTGCCCGGTGTGTCTCGGCTTTGCAAATTTGCGGAGCGGCTACTTGGTCAGGTGCAAACACGTTTGCTAAATTTTACAGGTTTGACAACTTGGCTGCTGACTACCTTTTATTTGGTCAGTCAGTGCTGCAGGAACATTAGCACTTTCCCGCCCGTACTGGGAGCTTTGGTATATCCCCATGGTACTAAAGTGGACCCCAGCATCCTCTAGGACGTAAGAGAAAATAGGATTTTAATATACCTACCGGTAAATCCTTTTCTCGTAGTCCGTAGAAGATGCTGAGCGCCCGCCCAGTGCTCAATTTTTCCTGCATTGTTTGGTATGTTTTCTTACACAGGTTCTCATGTGTTAAGTTATTTTACAGTAGTTGCTGTTCTGTTATTTAATGTTTCGTGACGTGTTGTCAGATGTATGCCATGTTGTGAGGCATGTTGAGCGGTGTGAGCTGGTATGAATCACACCACTAGTTAATGTTAAATCCTTCTCTCGAAGTTGTCCGTCTCCTCAGGCACAGTTCCTATACTGAGGTCTGGAGGAGGGGCATAGAGGGGGGAGCCAGTTCACACAGCTAAAAAGTCTTAAAGTGCCCAGGGCTCCTTCGGAACCGTCTATACCCCATGGTACTAAAGTGGACCCCAGCATCCTCTATGGACTACGAGAAAAGGATTTACCCGTAGGTATATTAAAATCCTATTTTTGCTGTACATGGACAATGGCACACTGCAGTTTGTGGCACATGGACATTGGCACACTGATACTTGTGACACATGAACAGTGGCACACCAACTACATGTAACTGACCTAATTGAATCAGTGAAGTTCTCTGAGCCCCAATGTGGTGTCTAGTTACAACTAACCAATCAGAGCAGCAGTCTAAGGGGCCCTACACACTGGCCGACCCGCCGCCGAGCTGCCCGACGGCGGATACGGCCGACGAGCGACCCGGCGGCGGGGGGGCAGTGACGGGGGGAGTGAAGTTTCTTCACTCCCCCCGTCACGCGGCTCCATTGAAGTGCAGGCAAATATGGACGAGATCGTCCATATTGGCCTGCATGCACAGCCGACGGGGGACCAGCGATGAACGAGTGCGGGACCGCGCATCGTTCATCGCTGGAGCCTCCACACTGAAAGATATGAACAAGTTCTCGTTCATTTATGAACGAGATCATTCATATCTTTCAAAAAATCGGCATGTGTGTAGGGCCTATAACACTGTAACCAACCAATGGCCACCCATTGGTAATTCTTAAGGGCTCTTGGCCTGTTGTTCACATCAGGTCTCAACAATGAGCAGTTCGGTGCTGCTCCACAGGGCTTTTACCTGGAGGGTAATTCAGAGTTGATCGCAGCAGCAAATTTGTTAGCAGTTGGGCAAAACCATGTGCACTGCAGGGGGGGGGGGGGGGGGGGGGGCAGATATAACATGTGCAGAGAGAGTTAGATTTGAGTGCGGTGTGTTCAATCTGAAATCTAAATTGCAGTGTAAAAATAAAGCAGCCAATATTTACCCTGCACAGAAACAAAATAACCCACCGAAATCTAACGCTCTCTGCAAATGTTACATCTGCCCCACCTGCAGTGCACATGGTTTTGCCCAACTGCTAACAAATTTGCTGCTGCGATCAACTCTGAATTATCCCCTGTATGTCTCCAGCTGTGCAATGTTAGATACACAATGACGTCCCCTCTCTTTATCTGAATTTGGAAGAAGACAGTGAAGTGATGTAAACAGGGAACCATTTTAGCATTGTGAGGAATTTGAGCAGGATCTGCAGACAGATAGATCATGTTCTTACTCCCAAATATTTTAAAATTCATTATCATCGACAATAGCGTCATCAGCCACATTACTGTCATTACCCTCGTACAAAACAGCCCACAGCTGCCTCACATTTTCCATTATTCAAATAAACTCTGCTGTAGATAATTGCAGACTATTAGCAGTTTGCAGGTGAGTCTCCTTTCTAAGGGACTTTGTCATGCAAACATTACAGCTCAAGTGAACTCGCTGACGCCCTGATGAGCTCTGTGATGCTATCTTGCCTTTGAGCTGAAGGAAGGATGCTTTCCGCTCTGGTTTCTCTGTGGCTGATGTACCTATGTGATCCTTCCATGTGCATTGCCATCAATAAAAGTGATTTAAGGAATTGCACAATACACCGGTGTCCTGAGCTTTTGTTTTTCAGCAAATGCTCGTATTTGCATACCTCCCAACATGACCCTCTCCAGGAGGGACAGAATGCTCTGCTCCTGGACTTCCCTCTTAATGTATGATTGTCCTCACCTGTGGTGAAGCACCTTTCTTATCCATTAACTTGTTCAACACAGGTACCGGCAATCTTCAATTAAGAAAAAAGTCCAGAAACAGAGCATTTTGTCCCTCTTGGAGAGGGTCATGTTGGGAGCAGTGCCGTAACTAGGCACTGTAGCACTGTGTGCAAGAAACGGCATTGGCGCCCCCCATGCAAGATAGGGGCAGTGTGCGCCGTAGGCGCGTGAAAAATATATAGGGGCGTGGCTTCATGGGGAAGGGGAGTGGCCAGAAAATAATACCAATTCATACTACGGTGCACAGTAGTCTCCATTATTCAAATCACGCTGCACAGTAGCGCCACTACACCAGGTAGAGCCCCTTTTACACATTACAGCAGACAGACCCTTACACATTACGTCAGACAGCGTCCCCCTTTTTACACATTATGGCAGACAGCTTCCCCCTTTTTTACATATTACAGCAGACAGCGTCCCCTTTTTACACATTACGGCAGACAGCGTCCCCTTTTCTCTGACGTCCTAGTGGATGCTGGGAACTCCGTAAGGACCATGGGGAATAGACGGGCTCCGCAGGAGACTGGGCACTCTAAAAGAAAGATTAGGTACTATCTGGTGTGCACTGGCTCCTCCCTCTATGCCCCTCCTCCAGACCTCAGTTAGAATCTGTGCCCGGCCAGAGCTGGGTGCTCCTAGTGGGCTCTCCTGAGCTTGCTAGAAAAGAAAGTATTTGTTAGGTTTTTTATTTTCAGTGAGATCTGCTGGCAACAGACTCACTGCTACGTGGGACTGAGGGGAGAGAAGCAAACCTACCTGCTTGCAGCTAGCTTGTGCTTCTAAGGCTACTGGACACCATTAGCTCCAGAGGGATCGAACACAGGGCCCGACCTCGATCGTCCGTTCCCGGAGCCGCGCCGCCATCCCCGTTGCAGAGCCAGAAGACGGAAGAACCAGGAGAAAATCGGCGGCTGAAGACTCCGGTCTTCAATAAGGTAGCGCACAGCACTGCAGCTGTGCGCCATTGCTCCCACAGCACACCACACGCTCCGGTCACTGGTGGGTGCAGGGCGCTGGGGGGGGGGGGGGGGGCGCCCTGGGCTGCAATATGTATACCTTTTTGGCAAATGTGCACATAATACAGTTATAAACTGTATATGTGCCTAATCCCCCGCCATTAATATTATTAAAAAAGCGGGAGAAGCCCGCCGCTGAGGGGGCGGCGCTATCTCCCTCAGCACACCGGCGCCATTTTCTCTTCACAGCTCCGCTGGAAGGACGCTCCCCAGGCTCTCCCCTGCAGTATACACTGCGAGAAGGGTAAAAAAGAGAGGGGGGGCACATAAATTTAGGCGCAAAAAGTGATATAAGCAGCTATTAGGGGAAAATTCACTTTGTGTTAGTGTAAATCCCTCTGTTATATAGCGCTCTGGTGTGTGCTGGCATACTCTCTCTCTGTCTCCCCAAAGGACTTTGTGGGGTCCTGTCCTCAGTCAGAGCATTCCCTGTGTGTGTGTGTGTGCGGTGTGTCGGTACGGCTGTGTCGACATGTTTCTTTTTTTTAATAAAGTAATTTTTATTCAGTAGTCTGGATAAGAAGGTACAGACATTGCAGAGCATCATCATATCACAAACAATACATCAAATTATCTTGAATCAGAGCCACATTTTGGAGCGAAGTTTACAGCAATGGAATATCAGGCCAAGTCCCTAAGGGAATATACAAGGATTTCCTATTGTTCGGACCATTAGGGTCTGCAAAATCCGTAGCCAAATATATTAGTCTTCATTAACTTTTATATTTACACCCTTAAACTAAACAGTAAGAAAAATAACAAAAGGAAGCAGAAGCAAAATGAGAAGGAGCCATCTGATTCAGGACCACATTAGCCATGAATATAAGTAGGCGAACACGCAGGGCTCAACCGCCATACATCTCAAATATACATCATTAAACATTAAGTTTTTGATATGTTAGCACTTCAATGCCCACTATATTTGGGGAACCAGGTGAGAATGGGGTGAGTCTAGCCATGGAGACCAAACCTTTTCAAATTTGGCTGATGCGTTTTGTTTCATATATATGTATCTTTCCTTAATTATTGTGTCATTAATTAAGGTCTTAAGCGCAGATATTAAAGGGCCTCTAGGGGCCATCCATAGCCTCGCAATGCAAACCTTAGCCAAGGCACATACACTGCGAGCATAAAGACCCACTGAAACAGACAAAGAAGTAGAGCATCCCATCCCCAAAATACAGAATTGTGGGGTAAGCAGTCCGCCAGACACTTCCGTACTCTCCAGAATTGTCCTGACCCCCAACCAGAACACCCTCAACCTCGGGCAATCCCACACTAGATGCCAGAATGTTCCCACCGCCCCCCCGCACTTAGGACAAAGGCCAGATCCGCCCGTCCCAAAGGTAGCCAGCCTAGCTGGAGTCATATATGTTCTGTGTAAAATGAAGAATTGAATTTGCTGATATCTGAGAGATTTGGTAACTTTGGCAGGGTATTCCAGAGCAAGGACCCAGTCCTCCTCAGTTATTAAACCCATATCCTCCTCCCACTTTCCACGGAGACGTGTCAAAGGGTCCGTATGGAGCTTGGTAAGAAGATATCCATACGCAAGCTAGACCATCTTAGCTCGACCCAAGGTAGCCACAAAGGTCTTGATGGGTAATGGGAGGATTCGTGGGGAAGATTCAGCAAATTGGGACTGGAGGGCATGGCGAAGCTGGAGATATCTGAAGAAATAAGAATTGGGTAGGTCAAACTCATCTCTCAGTTGTTGAAAGGATTTGAGTACATTATCTAGGTAGAGTTGAGAAATAGAAACCACCGATCTAGGGGCCCATACCTCCCGCCCCTCAAGTGCATGTAATTCAGGGAGCCAGTCAGAGTACCAGAGGGGGGTATCCGGGTCCAGGCCATCGTACCTCAAGAGGTCTCTCAGGGCCCGCCATATCTTTAAGGCCTGGAAAATGATAGGGGGAAGAAACCGAGCTATGCTCCCACTCAGTAGCACCTGCACAGGAGAGAGGTGGGGAAAGTAACAGCGAAAAAACTCACAATGTAAAGAGTCAGCCCCAGAGTCTTGCGCCCATACACTGATATGAGTCAGCTGAGCAGCGTAGTAATACATCTGAAAATTAGGCAGAGCCAGGCCACCTTCAGATCGCTGCCTGGTAAGGTTATTTAGCTGTATCCTAGGTCGTTTGTTAGCCCAGATCAGTGAGGATAAAACGCTATTTAATTTCCTAAAGAATATGGGATAAATATAAGCCGGGGACTGGAGAATAATGTATAGGAGTTTGGGCAGTATAATCATTTTAATGAGGTTAACCCTGCCAGACACCGTCAGTGGAAGCTTACACCAAGTCTTGGATTTGCCCATGACCCACTGCATGGTCGGGTCCAGATTCAGAGGGACAAAATCAGAAGGGTCGTTGGTTATTTGGATTCCGAGGTACTTAAATTGTAACGTCCAACATAATGGCAGGGGGATTTTGGAAACAGTAGGAGGGGGGCCTATGACTGGCATAATGTATGATTTAGGCCAGTTAATTCTAAGACCCGAATAATCTCCAAAGTTCTCTATCACACGCAGCAGAATGGGCATTGACTTGGTGTAATCCTGCAGAAACAACAACATGTCATCGGCGTAAAGAGCTATTCTATCCTCCCGTGAACCCGTACAAATTCCCAGAATATCTGGGTGTGATCTTATCAAGCAGGCCAGGGGCTTGATGGCCAAGGCAAACAGCGCGGGGGATAGGGGGCAGCCCTGTCTAGTACCACGGGACAGTTGAAAAGAGGGGGATACATAGCCGTTCACCAAGATCCTGGCACTCGGATGTTGATACAGTAATTTAGTCCATTTGATAAAGTTGGGTCCAAAGCCCACACAAGCCATCACCTCCCATAAATAAGCCCATTCAATGCTGTCAAAGGCCTTGGCCGCATCTAACGAGACCACAGCCGAGTCAGAAGGGGAGTCATGTGGGAGTTGTAGAATGGTATACAGTCTACGTAAGTTGATAGACGTGGACTTCCCTGGCATGAAGCCAGTCTGGTCCGGGTGAACAAGGGAGGCGATCACTGTGTTAAGCCGTACTGCCAAAATCTTTGCCAGGACCTTAGCATCGGTGGGAATCAGGGATATCGGTCTATAGGAGTCTGGAGACCCAGGGTCCTTACCGGGCTTTGGGATCACTATTATAACTGCCTCTGACATAGACGGGGGAAGATCGTTATTGGCAAATATATCTAAGTATAGGGCATGGAGCCTGGGCCCAAAAAAATCAACATGATTTTTGTATACCTCGGAGGGAATTCCGTCACAACCCGGAGCCTTGCCATTAGGGGACACACCAATGGCCGCAGTCACCTCCTCGAGCGTCAAAGGCGCCTCCAGCAGCTCACAGGCCTCAGAGGAGAGTGTGGGCAACGGAATACCCCCCAGGTAGTGTGAAAGATCTAAAGTAGAGCATGTCAATTTTGAGCTATAAACCTCAGAGTAATAAGATCGGAATAACTGCGCAATGTCCGGTGTGGTGTCAACAAAGGAGCCATCTCCACCGGACATTTGGGCAATCGTAGTCCCAGGACGATCATAATGTATCAGACGGGCCAGGAGGCCCCCCGTTCTATCAGCCTGCATATAAATATTAGTAGCCTTAAAGAGGAGGGATCTAGAGTTTTTATCAGACAGGTGGGCCAACCAAGCCGACTGAGCCACTAGCCAGCGTGCCCTTGTCGCGGGGGCACCATCAGATAGATATTGGGACTCCAGTTCCCTAGCGTCACCTTCAAGGGCCCGTTCTCTCTCCCTTGAGGACGTTTTATGGGCCGCTATACGTCCAATATATGAACCTCTTAAAAACGCCTTAAATGAATCCCAAACTATTGTACCCGAGGCAGACCCTACATTGTCGCTAAAGTAACCCTCCCACTGAGTCTCCAGGTCACTGCAGTCACCCAGCTGGGCCAGCCAAGAGGGATGCAACTTCCAGTAAGAGTGCCCCCTCTGACTGTCCACAGCAAGAGTCACCAACAGAGGGGAGTGGTCAGAGACCCCTCTAGCCTCGTAGTGGATGTCAATAATCCCAGGGACGAGGGCGGGGGGCACCAACATCAGGTCAATCCTGGAGAAGGAGCCATGAGTGCTGGAAAAACAGGAAAACTGACGGACCGCAGAGTGACGAAGCCTCCACACATCCACCCACTGCAAACTATTCAAGAAGTCAGCAAACTTGGTAGGACCACCACCCGCCAGCGCAACCCCCGGGGAGTGCCATCGGTCTAAGGATAAATCTAGGATGTTATTAAAATCGCCCAAGCAAATCACTGGGGTAGTAGGAGATGGAGCAATGAAAGAAGCAGCCTGTTGCAGCACAGCATATGAAAAAGGAGGGGGGATGTATACCGCTAAAATGTAATAGGGCTGGGAACTCAGCTTACACTCCATAAATACAAATCTTCCATACGGGTCAGTTTTAATCGATAACAGCTCAAATTGCACTGACTTTTTAAACAGAACCGAGACACCCCTAGAAAAGGAGGAGTGAGAGGCATGGTAAGCCCATCCCACCCAGGCCCATCGTAAGGACAATAACCTATGTCCCTCCAAGTGGGTCTCACTAAGGCATGCAATATCCGGGTCATATTTCTTAATCATATTCAGAACCAAGGATCGTTTGATTTTGTTATTCAGACCTCGGACATTCCATGCCAAAAATTTCAGGTTAAGCATGACCCCATGTAAGCTCTATGTGCCACCCGGATAGACATCTCCCAAAATACATCTTGAGAATCAACAGTATGAACAACAGCAGCACATGACGGAGATAAGCCCCGCGTTGTAAGCCATTTCACCTGAAATATTAAACATTCTTGCTTCAGAAAATATATAGATAAGAAAAATAACAAACTAAAGAAAGAAAACCAAAAACAGCAAAAGAAGGCGCAACTAGCAGCTTCCCAGCTAACCTTCCCCTCCCCGTATACCACCCCAAACTCCGGCATACTTATATCCCGAACAATCAACCCAAACTACCAAGCGCTAAGAAGGCCTAGATTCTCAACTGAACCTCTAACCCTCTCTAACCAACACCACTTGGTCTTAAAAGTCTTGAGCCACCAATGCAAAGGAGGGGGGGCTCCCCGATCTATAATCGTCCCCTCCGGTAATCTAGGCCCCAGCCTCCTCACGCAGGAGGTCAGTCCGGAGCCAGCTGTCGAGCACCCGGCGCAAATCTGTCCAGCCATTGGGCCGCCTCTCTAGGGGAATTAAAAAACTTGGTCTCCCCATCCGCCACGACCCGGAGCCTTGAAGGAAACAGCATGGAGTATGAAATGTTGAGGTCTCGCAGACGCCGTTTAATAGGCATAAACTGGGCTCGGTCCTTCTGGACGTCTGCAGCAAAGTCCGGAAAGGCCGACACCGTGACTCCATTGCGGACCAACGGGCCCTTCGTACGACCTAAGCGGAGAACCGAGTCACGGTCCTTATAATGCAGGAATTTGGCGATGAAGGTGCGAGGAGGGGCACCAGGAGGTAGCGGCCGAGATGGTATCCTATGTGCACGCTCCACCGTGAATTGGGCCGTAAAGGACTCAGCGCCATATATCTCTTTAAGCCAGGATTCGAGGAAGTCCTCCGGCTGCGAACCCTCTTCTCTTTCAGGCAGGCCAACAAATCTTACATTATTTCTGCGCAGCCGCCCCTCCATGTCTAAAAGCTTGGTCTGGAGGGAGGAAACCTGCTGGGTCACCGTGGATACGGATTGCTTTAGGGGACCACACATATCTTCCAGGTTGGAGACCCGTGTCTCCGCCTCACCCACTCTCTCACAAATTCGTTGGACATCTTGTCGGAGCAAGGAGAGATCGCACTGCACCTTCTCCATCTTATCGGAGAGACGCTGTTCACTGCCAGCTATAGCCTCCAGCACCTGTTGAATAGACGGCGCCTCCGGGGAACTGACAGCAGACGCAGAAGGGGAGGTCGAGTCCTTACGGAGTACCCAGCATCCACTAGGACGTCAGAGAAAATAAGAATTTACTCACCGGTAATTCTATTTCTCGTAGTCCGTAGTGGATGCTGGGAGCCCGTCCCAAGTGCGGACTTTCTGCAATACATGTATATAGTTATTGCTTAACTATAGGGTTATTGTTCTGAGCCATCTGTTGAATGAGGCTCAGTTGTTGTTCATACTGTTAACTGGGTATAGTTATCACAAGTTGTACGGTGTGATTGGTGTGGCTGGTATGAGTCTTACCCTGGATTCCAAATCCTTTCCTAGTAATGTCAGCTCTTCCGGGCACAGTTTCCCTAACTGAGGTCTGGAGGAGGGGCATAGAGGGAGGAGCCAGTGCACACCAGATATAGTACCTAATCTTTCTTTTAAGAGTGCCCAGTCTCCTGCGGAGCCCGTCTATTCCCCATGGTCCTTACGGAGTACCCAGCATCCACTACGGACTACGAGAAATAGAATTACCGGTGAGTAAATTCTTATTTTTAATTTAAATAAAAAGCAGGTGATAACTTTTCCTCCTTCAAAGGAATTGAATACATTCTTTGAAAATTCCTGGTCTAACCCAGAAAAGAAATGTAATATTCCTAGGAGAATACGTTTGGCGTACCCTTTCCCTGAGGAAGACAGGAAAAGGTGGTAGTCACCCCCCATGGTAGACACCTCAGTTTCTAGGGTGTCTAAGAAAATCATTTTACCTGCCCCAGGGTCGGCTTCATTAAAGGAGTCTTCTAACAGTAAGTTAGAGACGACCTTAAAGTCCCTTTATATGGCTACCGGAACGTTACTAAGGCCCACCATGTTGGGTTATTAGGTTCCAAATCCTCAGCTATGGCGGTTTCAGCTCGCAGAGCACTGTGGATTCGCCAGTGGAATGCAGATGCAGAATTAAAGAGGAATATTGAAGCGCTCCCCTACAAAGGTGAGGTGCTATTTTGGGACCAGCTGGATGTCATGATTTCGACGACTACCTCAGGTAAATCAGCATTTCTCCCTTATGCAGCGGCACCTGCAAAGAAAGCATACCATTCGCATACGATGCAGTCCGTTCGGCCCAAGAAACACAAAAAAAGCCAAAGGTACCACCTTCTTCGCAGGAAGAGGGCGGGGAAGAGGTAGGAAACCTACAACTGCACCAGGATCACAGGAGCAGAAGTCACCCGCTGCTCCTGCGAAAACCACAGCATGACGCTGGGGCTCCGCTGCGGGAGTCCGCTCAGATGGGGGCACACCTACAACTCTTCAGCCAGATCTGGGTACAATCAGATCTAGATCCTTGGATACTACAAATAGTATCCCAAGGTTACAAGTTAGAGTTTCAAGATCTCCCCCATGCCGATTTTTCAAATCAGCCTTACCAGTTTCTGTTCAAGACAGAAGAAATTTACTGGAAGCAATACAGAAATGTCAGGAAAAAGTAATTACCTTAGTTCCTGGGCTACAACAGGATTTTATTCAAACCTGTTTGTGGTTCCGAAGCCGGACGGCTTGGTCAGACCGATATTAAACCTAAAATCGCTGAACCTTTGTCTAAAAAGATTCAAATTCAAGATGGAGTCCCTGAGAGCAGTAATCTCCAGCTTGGAGGAAAGGAATTTATGGTGTCGGTGGACATCAAAGATGCTTATTTGCATGTTCCCATTTACCCTCCACATCAAGCATATCTGAGATTTGCGGTTCAGGACTGCCACTACCAGTTCCAGACATTGCCATTCGGACTCTCCGTGGCACAGAGAGTATTCACCAAGGTGGTGGCGGAGATGATGGTTCTCTTTCGCAAGAAAGGATTCAACATAATTCCTTACCTGGACGATCTGATGAAAGCGAGATCCAGGGAGAAGTTAGTGCAAAACATTGCACTATCTCTGACGGTGCTTCAACAACACGGTTGGATCATAAACCTTCCAAAATCACAATTGGAACCGACAATGAGGTTATCATTTCTGGGAATGATACTGGACACCGAGGTACAGAAAGTATTTCTACTGGTGGAAAAGGCTCTGGAGATCCAGAGGATGGTCAAACAAATTTTGAAACCAGCACACGTGTCGATTCATCAGTGCATTCGCCTGCTGGGGAAGATGGTAGCGGCATACGAGGCTTTACAATATGGCCGATTCCATGCCAGGGTGTTCCAGTGGGATCTACTGGACAAGTGGTCCGGATCGCATCTACACATGCACCAGAGGATACTCCTGTCAACGAAAGCCAGAATTTCGCTCCTGTGGTAGCTACAAAGTTCTCACCTCCTGGAGGGACGCAGGTTCGGAATTCAAGCCTGGATCCTAGTGACCACAGATGCAAGTCTCCGAGGTCGGTGAGCAGTCACGCAAGGGGAAAGCTTCCAAGGAAGATGGTCAAGTTAAGAAACACTTCTTCACATAAACATTTTGGAGTTGAGGGCCGTTTACAACAGCCTACATCAAGCGGCACACCTTCTTCAAGGTCGTCCCATACAGATCCAGTCGGACAATGTAACAGCGGTAGCTTACATAAACCATCAGGGAGGAACGGAAAGCAGAGCGGCAATGGCAGAGGTGACAAAAATACTCCTCTGGGCAGAAAGACATGCAAGAGCTCTGTCAGCAATCTTCATTCCGGGAGTGGACAACTGGGAAGCGGACTTCCTCAGCAGACACGATCTCCATCCAGGAGCATGGGGCCTCCACCAAGAAGTATTTGCGGAGGTAGCAAGTCGTTGGGGCGTTCCTCAAGTAGACATGATGGCATCTCATCTCAACAACAAGATTCAGAAATATTGTTCCAGGTCGAGAGACCCGCAAGCAATAGCAGTGGATGCACTGGTGACCCAGTGGGTGTTCCAGTCAGTATATGTGTTCCCTCCACTTACACTAATAACGAAAATTCTCAAAATCATAAGAAGAACAAAGGTTCGGGCAATTCTCATTGTCCCAAACTGGCCAAGGAGGGCTTGGTATCCAGATCTTCAGGAGTTACTGATAGAAGATCCTCGGCCTCTTCCTCTTCCAGAGGACCTGCTTCAGCAGGGGCCGTTGGTTTATCAAGACTTACCGCGGCTACCTTTGACGGCATGGCTGTTGAGCGCCAGATCCTAGCCCGAAAGGGTATTCCCAACGAACTCATTCCCACACTTATTCAGGCCAGGAAAGGAGTAACGTCTAGACATTATCATCGCATTTGGAGAAAATATGTATCTTGGTGTGAATCCAAGAATTCTCCAACGGTGGAGTTTCAATTAGGACGTCTTCTCCTATTTCTACAGGCTGGTGTGGATGCAGGGTTAAGATTGGGATGTATCAAGGTCCAAATTTCGGCCTTGTCCATTTTCTTTCAGAAACAGTTGGCTTCTCTTCCTGAGGTTCAGACGTTCGTGAAGGGGGTTCTGCACATCCATCCTCCATTTGTGCCTCCTGCGGCACCATGGGATCTTAATGTGGTGTTGCAGTTCCTTAAATCATATTGGTTTGAACCTCTGCAAGAGGTGGAGTTGAAGTTTCTCACTTGGAAAGTGGTCATGCTGTTGGACTTGTCATCAGGCAGACGAGTGTCTGAGTTAGGGGCTTTGTCTCACAAGAGCCCTTACTTGATCTTTCATGAAGACAGGGTTGAACTGCGAACACCTCAGCAATTTCTTCCAAAGGTTGAGTCTTCTTTCCATATGAACCAACCTATTGTGGTGCCAGTGGCTTCTGACACCTCAGCTGTTTCAAGGTCCTTGAATGTCGTCAGAGCTTTGAGGACTTATGTCACGAAAATAGTTCGAATAAGGAAAACAGAAGTTTTGTTTATCCTGTATGAACCCAACAAGATTGGGTGTCCTGCTTCTAAGCAGACTATTGCACGCTGGATCAGATGTACGATTCAACACGCTCATTCCACGGCAGGATTGCCAATACCGACTTCAGTAAAGGCCCATTCTACAAGGAAAGTGGGTTCTTCCTGAGCGGCTGTCCGGGGGGTCTCGGCTTTGCAGATTTGCCGAGCAGCTACTTGGTCAGGGGCAAACATGTTTGCTAAGTTCTACAAGTTTGACACCTTGGCTGCTGATGACCTTCAATTTGGTCAGTCAGTATTGCAGGAACACCCGCACCTTCCCGTCCGTACTGGGAGCTTTGGTACATCCCCATGGTATTAAAATGGACCCCAGCATCCTCTAGGACGTAAGAGAAAATAGGATTTTAATATACCTGCTGGTAAATCCTTTTCTCATAGTCCGTAGAGGATGCTGGGCACCCGCCCAGTGCTCCTTTTTCCAGCATTATGTTTTTTCTTCGTACACAAGTTATCACGTGTTAAGTTGTTATTCAGCAGTTGCTGTAAAGTTATTCATGCTCATTGGCATGTTTTGAGTTGTATGCCATGTTGTGCGGCATGGTTGAGCTGTGTGAGCTGGTGTAAATCTCGCCACTAGCTTAATATCATCCTCTTGAAGTTGTCCGTCTCCTCGGGCACAGTTCCTATACTGAGGTCTGGAGGAGGGGCATAGAGGGAGGAACCAGTTCACACTGTTGAAAAGTCTTAAAGTGCCGAAGGCTCCTGCGGAACCGTCTATACCCCATGATACTAAAATGGACCCCAGCATCCTCTACGGACTATGAGAAAAGGATTTACCGGTAGGTATATTAAAATCCTATTTTTTGCATGCAGTGTAGATACTGGCTGCTTTTGCATGCAGCCCACACATGATTGCCAGCTTTATTGCGGACCGCTACAATTTGATGCCTGCAGACTGATCCACAGCGTCAGTGACTACAAGCTCCCATCAGCTCAGCTCCCGTCAGCTCCCGTCTCCGCTCCGGACTCCGCTCCGTATGTGCTTGGCTAGCCTGCGCCAGCAACAGGAGGCCGCACCGCACGGACCACTTTGAATAGAAGCTGGGGTAAGCGTGTCCATAAACTTGACCGACTATTGTCGGTGGACTAAAGCAGGATTGAAATGACATATTCATGACCCTGTCTTACAACAAGTGTCTCACTACTGACCCTAATGGGTGTGGTATGTTAGATAGACTAGACTTAGGTCGACAGTGTCTTGGTCGACCACTATTGGTTGACAGTAAGTAGGTCGACATGGTTTCTAGATCGACAGGGACTCTAGGCCGACATGTACTAGGTCAACATGATAAAAGGTCGACATGAGTTTTTTTTTTTAATGGTGTCGTTTTCTTTGTAGAGTGACCTGGAACCCCAATTAGTGCACCGTGTCCCCTCACATATCTCGCTTCGCTCACCATGCTTCGGGCAAGGTTCCTCGCTGCGCTGGGCACAGGTTACCGTTCCCAGTTGTAGTCCACGTGGATCGTAAAGTATGAAAGCGTTCAAAAAAGTGAAAAACTCATGTTGACCTTTTGCCATGTCGACCTAGAAACCATGTCAACCTACTTACTATCACCAATATTGGTCGACCTAGACATTGTCCACCTAAGTCTTGTCGACCTAGAGACCGGATCCCCCCCCCTAATTGATGGTGTGTAATCAGTCACCTATTGTGGAGCTCATGTTATACACTGACTGCTACATCACTAGAACACGGGACGCCTTTTACTAACAATTACTGTATAAGAAACTACAACTGATAATTGTGCATTTACTCTGCAGTCATCCTATATCGCTTGTGGAACTACAGTATTCAGAAAGTCTTACCAATTGTACTTACACATTAACAAGGAAGAATACAGTCATGTGGATACAAATCTGTTTCTCTCTGGCCACAAAGTGGATATAAATTGACTTTCAGCGCTGGGTCTGCAGACTATATGTTGGCGCAATGAGAGTGTGAAAGAAGAGATAATGTACACACGACCGCAGCGCTCACCAAGCACCATAACACCACATGTGCATGCCAAAAAACATAGTGGTACGAAATAAACACATTCACCCTAAAATGGATGATAGTCCTCAGTATTTGAGAAGGCAGATTAGAAGAGTTGGTTCTCTAAGAGATCTTTCCTTCGCATGTAGAACACAAGCAGGCCTGCTTATTCCTTCAAGGTACCTGGAAGATAAGTACCTCTTTTCCCAATATGAATGGAAATGATAAGAGGCACTAAAAATTGCAGACCATAGTGTAGTAGTATTTAAAAACATGCAGAGGTTTAATACCACAGATTAAATTTACAGAATACATATAAAAAAACAGCATGTCATCAAATCACACAGCGGATATATCACCAAGGGAATCCTCAAGGCCACATAGATCGATAGTGTGGAATACTGTCAGGCTTTCCGGATGCCTAAACAGCATGCAGGATCAAACCTCAGGCAGATGGTCAAAGTCCGTGTGGATCAGAGTAAATGCAGGTTAAAAACGGGAACCACGCTTAACGCGTATCGGACGCAAAGTCCTTCATCAGAAGCGTGATTCACTTGCTCTAGTGGTCCGTTTATAAACCCCATTCATTAGGTATACCAGCTGGCGTCAATCTCCACTGAATCTCGCGCTCCTAGACGAGCGCATGCGCCGTCATCGCCGACGACCGGAACCGGAAGTGGCGCTTGCGGTTCACCCGCGTTCCACAGATCCGGAAGTATGGACATTATGAAGACCCCACTTTATATGGATACCACATAGATCTCCCTGTAAAGTGAAATATCTCCATTACGCCTGTAGAGAACAGTCTCCAATACTTCCTGACTAATGGAACGCAGGAGTAGCTGATCATCGCGGCTGTGGAGAGCAACCGATATGACTTCCGGATCTGTGGAACGCGGGTGAACCGCAAGCGTCACTTCCGGTTCCGGTCGTCGACGATGACGGCGCATGCGCTCGTCTAGGAGCGCGAGATTCAGTGGAGATTGACGCCAGCTGGTATCCCTAATGAATGGGGTTTATAAACGGACCACTAGAGCATGTGAATCACGCTTCTGATGAAGGACTTTGCGTCCGATACGCGTTAAGCGTGGTTCCTGTTTTTAACCTGCATTTACTCTGATCCACACGGAGTTTGACCATCTGCCTGAGGTTTGATCCTGCATACTGTTTAGGCATCCGGAAAGCCTGACAGTATTCCACACTATCGATCTATGTGGCCTTGAGGATTCCCTTGGTGATATATCCGCTGTGTGATTTGATGACATGCTGTTTTTTTATATGTATTCTGTAAATTTAATCTGTGGTATTAAACCTGTGCGTGTTTTTAAATACTACTACACTATGGTCTGCAATTTTTAGTGCCTCTTATCATTTCCATTCATATTGGGAAAAGAGGTACTTATCTTCCAGGTGCCTTGAAGGAATAAGCAGGCCTGCTTGTGTTCTACATGCGAAGGAAAGATCTCTTAGAGAACCAACTCTTCTAATCTGCCTTCTCAAATACTGAGGACTATCATCCATTTTAGGGTGAATGTGTTTATTTCGTACCACTATGTTTTTTGGCATGCACATGTGGTGTTATGGTGCTTGGTGAGTGCTGCAGTCGTGTGTACATTATCTCTTCTTTCATGTATTATCTTTGATGTGTGGGATACACTTGCATTTGTACACATTGTAGCTGAACATCAAGTTTTGTTACGCATACCTACCAGGGACATCTGTTGTTGTTCAATGAGAGTGTGATTATATATATATAAGGGAAGATTTGGCCTTCTATCAGTCTTTCTATACAAATCCACAGTTTACAAGCGAAGATCGTGAAATTTGGCATATGAACGTATTAAAACACGCCGGAGGCAACTAAATTTTTTTAGAAATCCCTAGCACCCCTAGGGGGGGCGGGAAAGCAGCACAGAGTATATCAGGAGACAGCATAACTACACATATGACTTATACTCTGGGAACAAACACTGTGGGGGTAACACACCACTAGCACCCCTAGGGGTGGGCCAGCAGCACAGACTATGGGGGTCATTCCGACCCGATCGCACGCTGCGCTTCTTCACAGCCGTGCATCAGGTCGAAACTGCGCATGCGTGGCGGGTCGCATTGCGCAGGCGCGATGTTGCCCAGTGACAGCCGTCGCCAGGCAGCAACGCCGATACTGAAGAAAGCGGTCGCAGCAGCGACCGCAAGAAGATTGACAGAAGGAAGGTGGATCCGGGCGGCAACTCACCATTTTCAGGGAGTGGTGAGTCCAACGCAGGCGTGTCCAGGCGTTTGGAGGGCGGATGTCTGACATCAATTCCGGGACCTGCATCGCTGGATCGATCGCACAGGGTAAGTAACTCTTACCATGGTCTTCTTTTACAGGAAACTTTTTTTGCATAGCAGGGCTGCACAAGCGTTCGCAGGCTATGCAGAAACACACTCCCCCATAGGCGGCGTCTAGTTGATCGCACGGGCAGCAAAAAGATGCTACGTGCCATCAACTCGGAATGACCCCCTATATCAGGACATGTATGATATGTCAGTGATGACAGGGCTGCATGTGACAGGGCCAGTGACATGATAAGAGGGGAATGCAGGTAGCACAAACCCACACACTGAGAGTTATATAGTGGAAGTAGCACCGCCCCCCAGCAGCACAGAGTATATCAGGAGATACATAATGTGCTGCGCTATATAAGAAACTGTAAAAAAACGATAATGTCACAGGGGCACTGACATGATGTGAGGAGGGGAATGGTGGCAGCAGGAAGCCACAGACTGAGATTTGTATAGTGGGAAGAGCAGGGTCCCTTGGGGGACCAAAAAGGGGTCCGGCCACTACACAAAGTGCATCAGGGAAGCAAGATATGCCTGTATACAGTGTCGGACTGGAGCATGAAGGGCCCACCGGGGGTATGCAGTGGTAGGGGCCCATGATTAGAGGTGTGGCCAGCCACCACAGAAGTTTGCTAACCATTATAGAGTACCTGGTCTGGACTCCTTGATAATTTATATGGGGGTAATTCCAAGTTGATCGCAGCAGGAATTTAGTTAGCAATTGGGCAAAACCATGTGCACTGCAGGGAAGGCAGAGCATACTTACCGACTTTTTTGCTGCTCTCACCGGGAGAGAGCAGCCAGGTCGGTTCGGCAGGGGGGCGGTCTGCGATGTGTGTGCAGAGGGGGGGGGGCGGGGGCGTGGCGGAGGGGGGCCAGGGCGTGACTATGGGGATCATGTCGTATAAGCCCCCCCCCCGCTGTGTAATGCCGCTATTATGGCATTATACAGCAGGGGGCGTGGCTATGATGACGCGATTCAACAAGAATCGCGTCATCGCCTGCCCGGACCGCCCACTTTACTCGCTAAGTGGGCGGCCGGGCTTGGGGGGACCCCTGTAATCGGGAGACTTGTCTGCTCTTCCGGGGGGCCGGGAGGGTCACCCGATTTTCGGGAGCCTCCCGGCCATTCCGGGAGAGTAGGCAAGTCTGGTGCAGAGAGAGTTAGATTTGGGTGGGGTGTGTTCAATCTGCAATCTAATTTGCAGTGTAAAAATAAAGCAGCCAGTATTTACCCTGCACAGAAATAAAATAACCCACCCAAATCTAACTCTCTCTGCACATGTTATATCTGCCTCCCCTGCACTGCACATGGTTTTGCCCAATTGCTAACTAAATTCCTGCTGCGTTCAACTTGGAATTACCCCCATAGTAATTAATGCTAGTGCATGCAAGATAATGTGCCAGATTAATGACAGCATTGTACTGTAGAGAATATATTATCTTGTGCAGTATAAGGTAACATATGTATAATATATAATTCAAGTGCACAGTTTAGAACCTGATCCCTAGAGGAGAATGGCCCCCAAAGCAGTGGGGCCTACCGGTGGTTTCCCCTGTACCCATGTGGGCCAGTCCGAGCCTGCCTATATACTAGAGATGAGCGGGTTCGGTTCCTCTGAATCCGAACCCGCCCGAACTTCAGGTTTTTTACACGGGTCCGAGCAGGCTCGGATCTTCCCGCCTTGCTCGGCTAACCCGAGCGCGCCCGAACGTCATCATCACGCTGTCGGATTCTCGCGAGGCTCGGATTCTATCGCGAGACTCGGATTCTATATAAGGAGCCGCGCGTCGCCGCCATTTTCACACGTGCATTGAGAGTCATAGGGAGAGGACGTGGCTGGCGTCCTCTCCGTTTAGAGAAGAGAGAGACACAGTATTTTGGGGAGCATTATTAGGAGTACTACTATACTGTATACTACTATACTACTTGCTGCTGAAGTGATATTTTATACTAGATTAGATAATAGATAGTGTGACTGTAAGTGTATTATCTGACTTGTGGGGGAGACACTGACAGTGGGGAGCAGTTAGAGTCTGAGAGCAGGACTCAGGAGTACATATAACGTACAGTGCACACTTTTGCTGCCAGAGTCAGTGCCACACTGCCATTGTTGTGACCACACTGACCACCAGTATAATAATATATTTTGTGATTGTCTGCTTAGGCCTCGGAGTACTAGTTGCAAGTTGCAACGTGACCTGAAGTGACCACCAGTTTAATAATCAATCACCACCAGTTTAATATATATATATATATATATATATATAATTGTATATAATATATATATATATATATAATATTGTATACCACCTACCCGTGGTTTTTTTTTTTTCATTCTTCTTTATACATACTACTATAGTAGCTTACTGTAGCAGTCTGCGGTGCTGCAGTACTAGTGATATTATATTGATTTCATCTCATTATCAATAATTTATCATCCAGTCTAGACTCTATATTAGCAGCAGACACAGTACGTTAGTCCACGGCTGTAGCTACCTCTGTGTCGGCACTCGGCAGTCCATCCATAATTGTATACCACCTACCCGTGTTTTTTTTTTTTTTCTTTCTTCTTTGTACATACTACTATAGAGTATAGTAGCTTACTGTAGCAGTCTGCGGTGCTGCTGAGCTGACAGTGTCCAGCAGGTCCGTCATCAGTCATCATTACCTAATAAATATATTATCTACCTGTCCGGCTGCAGTACTAGTGATATTATATATACATACATATATATATATATATATTGATTTCATCTCATTATCAATCATCCAGTCTATATTAGCAGCAGACACAGTACGTTAGTCCACGGCTGTAGCTACCTCTGTGTCGGCACTCGGCAGTCCATCCATAATTGTATACCACCTACCCGTGGTTTTTTTTTTTCTTTCTTCTTTGTACATACTACTATAGTATAGTAGCTTACTGTAGCAGTCTGCGGTGCTGCTGAGCTGACAGTGTCCAGCAGGTCCGTCATCAGTCATCATTTCCTAATAAATATATTATCTACCTGTCCGGCTGCAGTACTAGTGATATTATATATACATACATATATATATATTGATTTCATCTCATTATCAATCATCCAGTCTATATTAGCAGCAGACACAGTACGTTAGTCCACGGCTGTAGCTACCTCTGTGTCGGCACTCGGCAGTCCATCCATAATTGTATACCACCTACCCGTGGTTTTTTTTTTCTTTCTTCTTTGTACATACTACTAGTATAGTATAGTAGCTTACTGTAGCAGTCTGCGGTGCTGCTGAGCTGACAGTGTCCAGCAGGTCCGTCATCAGTCATCATTACCTAATAAATATATTATCTACCTGTCCGGCTGCAGTACTAGTGATATTATATATACATACATATATATATATTGATTTCATCTCATTATCAATCATCCAGTTTATATTAGCAGCAGACACAGTACGTTAGTCCACGGCTGTAGCTACCTCTGTGTCGGCACTCGGCAGTCCATCCATAATTGTATACCACCTACCCGTGGGGTTTTTTTTTTCTTTCTTCTTTGTACATACTACTAGTATAGTATAGTAGCTTACTGTAGCAGTCTGCGGTGCTGCTGAGCTGACAGTGTCCAGCAGGTCCGTCATCAGTCATCATTACCTAATAAATATATTATCTACCTGTCCGGCTGCAGTACTAGTGATATTATATATACATACATATATATATATTGATTTCATCTCATTATCAATCATCCAGTCTATATTAGCAGCAGACACAGTACGTTAGTCCACGGCTGTAGCTACCTCTGTGTCGGCACTCGGCAGTCCATCCATAATTGTATACCACCTACCCGTGTTTTTTTTTTTTCTTTCTTCTTTGTACATACTACTATAGTATAGTAGCTTACTGTAGCAGTCTGCGGTGCTGCTGAGCTGACAGTGTCCAGCAGGTCCGTCATCAGTCATCATTACCTAATAAATATATTATCTACCTGTCCGGCTGCAGTACTAGTGATATTATATATACATACATATATATATATTGATTTCATCTCATTATCATCCAGTCTATATTAGCAGCAGACACAGTACGGTAGTCCACGGCTGTAGCTACCTCTGTGTCGGCACTCGGCAGTCCATCCATAAGTATACTAGTATCCATCCATCTCCATTGTTTACCTGAGGTGCCTTTTAGTTGTGCCTATTAAAATATGGAGAACAAAAATGTTGAGGTTCCAAAATTAGGGAAAGATCAAGATCCACTTCCACCTCGTGCTGAAGCTGCTGCCACTAGTCATGGCCGAGACGATGAAATGC